>NC_080416.1:36723854-37034665 GCF_030265065.1 Corythoichthys intestinalis | reverse complement strand
TTACATGTGGAAATTTGGTTCTAGGACATTTGATTTGAGCGCAATCCTCAAACTTAGTTCAAAAAAGCCATTTAAGCCTTTTCACAGTGAGATCTATGCGATATGGCCGAGAAATGTAATTTTGATGTTAACTCCCAAACCGCTGCGCAGAAGTCAACTAAACTTCACCCAATAGTGTATTGTATCACAATCTAGTAGTTACATTTGAAAATTTTGTTCTAGGACATTTTGTTTGAGCGCAATCATTAAACTTAATTAAAAAAGTCATTTAAGCCTTTTCACAGTGAGATCTATGCGATATGGCCGAGAAATGTAATTTTGATGTTAACTCCCAAACCGCTGCGCAGAAGTCAACCAAACTTCACCCATTAGTGTATTGTATCATAATCTAGTAATTACATGTGGAAATTTGGTTCTAGGACATTTGATTTGAGCGCAATCCTCAAACTTAGGTCAAAAAAGCCATTTAAGCCTTTTCACAGTGAGATCTATGCGATATGGCCGAGAAATGTAATTTTGATGTTAACTCCCAAACCGCTGCGCAGAAGTCAACCAAACTTCACCCAATAGTGTATTGTATCACAATCTAGTAGTTACATTTGAAAATTTTGTTCTAGGACATTTTGTTTGAACGCAATCATCAAACTTAATTAAAAAAGTCATTTAAGCCTTTTCACAGTGAGATCTATGCGATATGGCCGAGAAATGTAATTTTGATGTTAACTCCCAAACCGCTGCGCAGAAGTCAACCAAACTTCACCCAATAGTGTATTGTATCACAATCTAGTAGTTACATTTGAAAATTTTGTTTTAGGAAATTTTGTTTGAGCGCAATAATCAAACTTAATTAAAAAAGTCATTTAAGCCTTTTCACAGTGAGATCTATGCGATATGGCCGAGAAATGTAATTTTGATGTTAACTCCCAAACCGCTGCGCAGAAGTCAACCAAACTTCACCCAATAGTGTATTGTATCACAATCTAGTAGTTACATTTGAAAATTTTGTTCTAAGACATTTTGTTTGAACGCAATCATCAAACTTAATTAAAAAAGTCATTTAAGCCTTTTCACAGTGAGATCTATGCGATATGGCCGAGAAATGTAATTTTGATGTTAACTCCCAAACCGCTGCGCAGAAGTCAACCAAACTTCACCCAATAGTGTATTGTATCACAATCTAGTAGTTACATTTGAAAATTTTGTTCTAGGACATTTTGTTTGAGCGCAATCCTCAAACTTAGGTCAAAAAAGCCATTTAAGCCTTTTCACAGTGAGATCTATGCGATATGGCCGTGAAATGTAATTTTGATGTTAACTTCCAAACCGCTGCGCAGAAGTCAACCAAACTTCACCCATTAGTGTATTGTATCACAATCTAGTAGTTACATGTGGAAATTTGGTTATAGGACATTTGATTTGAGCGCAATCCTCAAACTTAGGTCAAAAAAGCCATTTAAGCCTTTTCACAGTGAGATCTATGCGATATGGCCGAGAAATGTAATTTTGATGTTAACTCCCAAACCGCTGCGCAGAAGTCAACCAAACTTCACCCAATAGTGTATTGTATCACATTCTAGTAGTTACATTTGAAAATTTCGTTCAAGGACATTTGGTTTGAGCGCAATTATTAAACTTAGGTCAAAAAAGCCATTTAAGCCTTTTCACAGTGAGATCTATGCGATATGGCCGAGAAATGTAATTTTGATGTTAACTCCCAAACCGCTGCGCAGAAGTAAACCAAACTTCACCCATTAGTGTATTGTATCACAATCTAATAGTTACATGTGGAAATTTGGTTCTAGGACATTTGATTTGAGCGCAATCCTCAAACTTAGGTCAAAAAAGCCATTTAAGCCTTTTCACAGTGAGATCTATGCGATATGGCCGAGAAATGTAATTTTGATGTTAACTCCCAAACCGCTGCGCAGAAGTCTACCAAACTTCACCCAATAGTGTATTGTATCACATTCTAGTAGTTACATTTGAAAATTTCGTTCTAGGACATTTGGTTTGAGCGCAATTATTAAACTTAGGTCAAAAAAGCCATTTAAGCCTTTTCACAGTGAGATCTATGCGATATGGCCGAGAAATGTAATTTTGATGTTAACTCCCAAACCGCTGCGCAGAAGTAAACCAAACTTCACCCATTAGTGTATTGTATCACAATCTAGTAGTTACATGTGGAAATTTGGTTCTAGGACATTTGATTTTAGCGCAATCCTCAAACTTAGGTCAAAAAAGCCATTTAAGCCTTTTCACAGTGAGATCTATGCGATATGGCCGAGAAATGTAATTTTGATGTTCACTCCCAAACCGCTGCGCAGAAGTCAACCAAACTTCACCCATTAGTGTATTGTATCACAATCTAGTAGTTACATGTGGAAATTTGGTTATAGGACATTTGATTTGAGCGCAATCCTCAAACTTAGGTCAAAAAAGCCATTTAAGCCTTTTCACAGTGAGATCTATGCGATATGGCCGAGAAATGTAATTTTGATGTTAACTCCCAAACCGCTGCGCAGAAGTCAACCAAACTTCACCCATTAGTGTATTGTATCACAATCTAGTAGTTACATTTGAAAATTTCGTTCTAGGACATTTGGTTTGAGCGCAATCTTTAAACTTAGGTCAAAAAAGCCATTTAAGCCTTTTCACAGTGAGATCTATGCGATATGGCCGAGAAATGTAATTTTGATGTTAACTCCCAAACCGCTGCGCAGAAGTCAACCAAACTTCACCCAATAGTGTATTGTATCACAATCTAGTAGTTACATTTGAAAATTTTGTTCTAGGACATTTGGTTTGAGCGCAATTATTAAACTTAGGTCAAAAAAGCCATTTAAGCCTTTTCACAGTGAGATCTATGCGATATGGCCGAGAAATGTAATTTTGATGTTAACTCCCAAACCGCTGCGCAGAAGTCAACCAAACTTCACCCATTAGTGAATTGTATCACAATCTAGTAGTTACATGTGGAAATTTGGTTATAGGACATTTGATTTGAGCGCAATCCTCAAACTTAGGTCAAAAAAGCCATTTAAGCCTTTTCACAGTGAGATCTATGCGATATGGCCGAGAAATGTAATTTTGATGTTAACTCCCAAACCGCTGCGCAGAAGTCAACCAAACTTCACCCAATAGTGTATTGTGTCACATTCTAGTAGTTACATTTAAAAATTTCGTTCTAGGACATTTGGTTTGAGCGCAATCCTCAAACTTAGGTCAAAAAAGCCATTTAAGCCTTTTCACAGTGAGATCTAAGCGATATGGCCGAGAAATGTAATTTTGATGTTAACTCCCAAACCGCTGCGCAGAAGTCAACCAAACTTCACCCAATAGTGTATTGTATCACAATCTAGTAGTTATATTTGAAAATTTTGTTCTAGGACATTTTGTTTGAACGCAATCATCAAACTTAATTAAAAAAGTCATTTAAGCCTTTTCACAGTGAGATCTATGCGATATGGCCGAGAAATGTAATTTTGATGTTAACTCCCAAACCGCTGCGCAGAAGTCAACCAAACTTCACCCAATAGTGTATTGTATCACAATCTAGTAGTTACATTTGAAAATTTTGTTCTAGGACATTTTGTTTGAGCGCAATCCTCAAACTTAGGTCAAAAAAGCCATTTAAGCCTTTTCACAGTGAGATCTATGCGATATGGCCGAGAAATGTAATTTTGATGTTAACTCCCAAACCGCTGCGCAGAAGTCAACCAAACTTCACCCAATAGTGTATTGTATCACAATCTAGTAGTTACATTTGAAAATTTTGTTCTAGGACATTTTGTTTGAACGCAATCATCAAACTTAATTAAAAAAGTCATTTTAGCCTTTTCACAGTGAGATCTATGCGATATGGCCGAGAAATGTAATTTTGATGTTAACTCCCAAACCGCTGCGCAGAAGTCAACCAAACTTCACCCAATAGTGTATTGTATCACAATCTAGTAGTTACATTTGAAAATTTTGTTCTAGGAAATTTTGTTTGAGCGCAATCATCAAACTTAATTAAAAAAGTCATTTAAGCCTTTTCACAGTGAGATCTATGCGATATGGCCGAGAAATGTAATTTTGATGTTAACTCCCAAACCGCTGCGCAGAAGTCAACCAAACTTCACCCATTAGTGTATTGTATCACAATCTAGTAGTTACATGTGGAAATTTGGTTCTAGGACATTTGATTTGAGCGCAATCCTCAAACTTAGGTCAAAAAAGCCATTTAAGCCTTTTCACAGTGAGATCTATGCGATATGGCCGAGAAATGTAATTTTGATGTTAACTCCCAAACCGCTGCGCAGAAGTCAACCAAACTTCACCCAATAGTGTATTGTATCACAATCTAGTAGTTACATTTGAAAATTTTGTTCTAGGACATTTTGTTTGAACGCAATCATCAAACTTAATTAAAAAAGTCATTTAAGCCTTTTCACAGTGAGATCTATGCGATATGGCCGAGAAATGTAATTTTGATGTTAACTCCCAAACCGCTGCGCAGAAGTCAACCAAACTTCACCCAATAGTGTATTGTATCACAATCTAGTAGTTACATTTGAAAATTTTGTTCTAGGAAATTTTGTTTGAGCGCAATCATCAAACTTAATTAAAAAAGTCATTTAAGCCTTTTCACAGTGAGATCTATGCGATATGGCCGAGAAATGTAATTTTGATGTTAACTCCCAAACCGCTGCGCAGAAGTCAACCAAACTTCACCCATTAGTGTATTTTATCACAATCTAGTAGTTACATGTGGAAATTTGGTTCTAGGACATTTGATTTGAGCGCAATCCTCAAACTTAGGTCAAAAAAGCCATTTAAGCCTTTTCACAGTGAGATCTATGCGATATGGCCGAGAAATGTAATTTTGATGTTAACTCCCAAACCGCTGCGCAGAAGTCAACCAAACTTCACCCAATAGTGTATTGTATCACAATCTAGTAGTTACATTTAAAAATTTTGTTCTAGGACATTTTGTTTGAACGCAATCATCAAACTTAATTAAAAAAGTCATTTAAGCCTTTTCACAGTGAGATCTATGCGATATGGCCGAGAAATGTAATTTTGATGTTAACTCCCAAACCGCTGCGCAGAAGTCAACCAAACTTCACCCATTAGTGTATTTTATCACAATCTAGTAGTTACATGTGGAAATTTGGTTCTAGGACATTTGATTTGAGCGCAATCCTCAAACTTAGGTCAAAAAAGCCATTTAAGCCTTTTCACAGTGAGATCTATGCGATATGGCCGAGAAATGTAATTTTGATGTTAACTCCCAAACCGCTGCGCAGAAGTCAACCAAACTTCACCCAATAGTGTATTGTATCACATTCTAGTAGTTACATTTGAAAATTTCGTTCTAGGACATTTGGTTTGAGCGCAATCCTCAAACTTAGGTCAAAAAAGCCATTTAAGCCTTTTCACAGTGAGATCTAAGCGATATGGCCGAGAAATGTAATTTTGATGTTAACTCCCAAACCGCTGCGCAGAAGTCAACCAAACTTCACCCAATAGTGTATTGTATCACAATCTAGTAGTTATATTTGAAAATTTTGTTCTAGGACATTTTGTTTGAACGCAATCATCAAACTTAATTAAAAAAGTCATTTAAGCCTTTTCACAGTGAGATCTATGCGATATGGCCGAGAAATGTAATTTTGATGTTAACTCCCAAACCGCTGCGCAGAAGTCAACCAAACTTCACCCATTAGTGAATTGTATCACAATCTAGTAGTTACATGTGGAAATTTGGTTATAGGACATTTGATTTGAGCGCAATCCTCAAACTTAGGTCAAAAAAGCCATTTAAGCCTTTTCACAGTGAGATCTATGCGATATGGCCGAGAAATGTAATTTTGATGTTAACTCCCAAACCGCTGCGCAGAAGTCAACCAAACTTCACCCAATAGTGTATTGTATCACAATCTAGTAGTTACATTTGAAAATTTTGTTCTAGGACATTTTGTTTGAACGCAATCATCAAACTTAATTAAAAAAGTCATTTTAGCCTTTTCACAGTGAGATCTATGCGATATGGCCGAGAAATGTAATTTTGATGTTAACTCCCAAACCGCTGCGCAGAAGTCAACCAAACTTCACCCAATAGTGTATTGTATCACAATCTAGTAGTTACATTTTAAAATTTTGTTCTAGGAAATTTTGTTTGAGCGCAATCATCAAACTTAATTAAAAAAGTCATTTAAGACTTTTCACAGTGAGATCTATGCGATATGGCCGAGAAATGTAATTTTGATGTTAACTCCCAAACCGCTGCGCAGAAGTCAACCAAACTTCACCCATTAGTGTATTTTATCACAATCTAGTAGTTACATGTGGAAATTTGGTTCTAGGACATTTGATTTGAGCGCAATCCTCAAACTTAGGTCAAAAAAGCCATTTAAGCCTTTTCACAGTGAGATCTATGCGATATGGCCGAGAAATGTAATTTTGATGTTAACTCCCAAACCGCTGCGCAGAAGTCAACCAAACTTCACCCAATAGTGTATTGTATCACATTCTAGTAGTTACATTTGAAAATTTCGTTCTAGGACATTTGGTTTGAGCGCAATCCTCAAACTTAGGTCAAAAAGCCATTTAAGCCTTTTCACAGTGAGATCTATGCGATATGGCCGAGAAATGTAATTTTGATGTTAACTCCCAAACCGCTGCGCAGAAGTCAACCAAACTTCACCCAATAGTGTATTGTATCACAATCTAGTAGTTACATTTGAAAATTTTGTTCTAGGACATTTTGTTTGAACGCAATCATCAAACTTAATTAAAAAAGTCATTTAAGCCTTTTCACAGTGAGATCTATGCGATATGGCCGAGAAATGTAATTTTGATGTTCACTCCCAAACCGCTGCGCAGAAGTCAACCAAACTTCACCCATTAGTGTATTGTATCACAATCTAGTAGTTACATGTGGAAATTTGGTTATAGGACATTTGATTTGAGCGCAATCCTCAAACTTAGGTCAAAAAAGCCATTTAAGCCTTTTCACAGTGAGATCTATGCGATATGGCCGAGAAATGTAATTTTGATGTTAACTCCCAAACCGCTGCGCAGAAGTCAACCAAACTTCACCCATTAGTGTATTGTATCACAATCTAGTAGTTACATTTGAAAATTTCGTTCTAGGACATTTGGTTTGAGCGCAATCTTTAAACTTAGGTCAAAAAAGCCATTTAAGCCTTTTCACAGTGAGATCTATGCGATATGGCCGAGAAATGTAATTTTGATGTTAACTCCCAAACCGCTGCGCAGAAGTCAACCAAACTTCACCCAATAGTGTATTGTATCACAATCTAGTAGTTACATTTGAAAATTTTGTTCTAGGACATTTTGTTTGAACGCAATCATCAAACTTAATTAAAAAAGTCATTTTAGCCTTTTCACAGTGAGATCTATGCGATATGGCCGAGAAATGTAATTTTGATGTTAACTCCCAAACCGCTGCGCAGAAGTCAACCAAACTTCACCCAATAGTGTATTGTATCACAATCTAGTAGTTACATTTGAAAATTTTGTTCTAGGAAATTTTGTTTGAGCGCAATCATCAAACTTAATTAAAAAAGTCATTTAAGCCTTTTCACAGTGAGATCTATGCGATATGGCCGAGAAATGTAATTTTGATGTTAACTCCCAAACCGCTGCGCAGAAGTCAACCAAACTTCACCCATTAGTGAATTGTATCACAATCTAGTAGTTACATGTGGAAATTTGGTTATAGGACATTTGATTTGAGCGCAATCCTCAAACTTAGGTCAAAAAAGCCATTTAAGCCTTTTCACAGTGAGATCTATGCGATATGGCCGAGAAATGTAATTTTGATGTTAACTCCCAAACCGCTGCGCAGAAGTCAACCAAACTTCACCCAATAGTGTATTGTGTCACATTCTAGTAGTTACATTTAAAAATTTCGTTCTAGGACATTTGGTTTGAGCGCAATCCTCAAACTTAGGTCAAAAAAGCCATTTAAGCCTTTTCACAGTGAGATCTAAGCGATATGGCCGAGAAATGTAATTTTGATGTTAACTCCCAAACCGCTGCGCAGAAGTCAACCAAACTTCACCCAATAGTGTATTGTATCACAATCTAGTAGTTATATTTGAAAATTTTGTTCTAGGAAATTTTGTTTGAGCGCAATCATCAAACTTAATTAAAAAAGTCATTTAAGCCTTTTCACAGTGAGATCTATGCGATATGGCCGAGAAATGTAATTTTTATGTTAACTCCCAAACCGCTGCGCAGAAGTCAACCAAACTTCACCCATTAGTGTATTTTATCACAATCTAGTAGTTACATGTGGAAATTTGGTTCTAGGACATTTGATTTGAGCGCAATCCTCAAACTTAGGTCAAAAAAGCCATTTAAGCCTTTTCACAGTGAGATCTATGCGATATGGCCGAGAAATGTAATTTTGATGTTAACTCCCAAACCGCTGCGCAGAAGTCAACCAAACTTCACCCAATAGTGTATTGTATCACATTCTTGTAGTTACATTTGAAAATTTCGTTCTAGGACATTTGGTTTGAGCGCAATCCTCAAACTTAGGTCAAAAAGCCATTTAAGCCTTTTCACAGTGAGATCTATGCGATATGGCCGAGAAATGTAATTTTGATGTTAACTCCCAAACCGCTGCGCAGAAGTCAACCAAACTTCACCCAATAGTGTATTGTATCACAATCTAGTAGTTACATTTGAAAATTTTGTTCTAGGACATTTTGTTTGAACGCAATCATCAAACTTAATTAAAAAAGTCATTTAAGCCTTTTCACAGTGAGATCTATGCGATATGGCCGAGAAATGTAATTTTGATGTTAACTCCCAAACCGCTGCGCAGAAGTCAACCAAACTTCACCCAATAGTGTATTGTATCACAATCTAGTAGTTACATTTGAAAATTTTGTTCTAGGACATTTTGTTTGAGCGCAATCCTCAAACTTAGGTCAAAAAAGCCATTTAAGCCTTTTCACAGTGAGATCTATGCGATATGGCCGAGAAATGTAATTTTGATGTTAACTCCCAAACCGCTGCGCAGAAGTCAACCAAACTTCACCCAATAGTGTATTGTATCACAATCTAGTAGTTACATTTGAAAATTTTGTTCTAGGACATTTTGTTTGAACGCAATTATCAAACTTAATTAAAAAAGTCATTTAAGCCTTTTCACAGTGAGATCTATGCGATATGGCCGAGAAATGTAATTTTGATGTTAACTCCCAAACCGCTGCGCAGAAGTCAACCAAACTTCACCCAATAGTGTATTGTATCACAATCTAGTAGTTACATTTGAAAATTTTGTTCTAGGAAATTTTGTTTGAGCGCAATCATCAAACTTAATTAAAAAAGTCATTTAAGCCTTTTCACAGTGAGATCTATGCGATATGGCCGAGAAATGTAATTTTGATGTTAACTCCCAAACCGCTGCGCAGAAGTCAACCAAACTTCACCCATTAGTGTATTTTATCACAATCTAGTAGTTACATGTGGAAATTTGGTTCTAGGACATTTGATTTGAGCGCAATCCTCAAACTTAGGTCAAAAAAGCCATTTAAGCCTTTTCACAGTGAGATCTATGCGATATGGCCGAGAAATGTAATTTTGATGTTAACTCCCAAACCGCTGCGCAGAAGTCAACCAAACTTCACCCAATAGTGTATTGTATCACAATCTAGTAGTTACATTTAAAAATTTTGTTCTAGGACATTTTGTTTGAAAGCAATCATCAAACTTAATTAAAAAAGTCATTTAAGCCTTTTCACAGTGAGATCTATGCGATATGGCCGAGAAATGTAATTTTGATGTTAACTCCCAAACCGCTGCGCAGAAGTCAACCAAACTTCACCCATTAGTGTATTTTATCACAATCTAGTAGTTACATGTGGAAATTTGGTTCTAGGACATTTGATTTGAGCGCAATCCTCAAACTTAGGTCAAAAAAGCCATTTAAGCCTTTTCACAGTGAGATCTATGCGATATGGCCGAGAAATGTAATTTTGATTTTAACTCCCAAACCGCTGCGCAGAAGTCAACCAAACTTCACCCAATAGTGTATTGTATCACAATCTAGTAGTTACATTTGAAAATTTTGTTCTAGGACATTTTGTTTGAGCGCAATCCTCAAACTTAGGTCAAAAAAGCCATTTAAGCCTTTTCACAGTGAGATCTATGCGATATGGCCGAGAAATGTAATTTTGATGTTAACTCCCAAACCGCTGCGCAGAAGTCAACCAAACTTCACCCAATAGTGTATTGTATCACAATCTAGTAGTTACATTTGAAAATTTTGTTCTAGGACATTTTGTTTGAACGCAATCATCAAACTTAATTAAAAAAGTCATTTTAGCCTTTTCACAGTGAGATCTATGCGATATGGCCGAGAAATGTAATTTTGATGTTAACTCCCAAACCGCTGCGCAGAAGTCAACCAAACTTCACCCAATAGTGTATTGTATCACAATCTAGTAGTTACATTTGAAAATTTTGTTCTAGGAAATTTTGTTTGAGCGCAATCATCAAACTTAATTAAAAAAGTCATTTAAGACTTTTCACAGTGAGATCTATGCGATATGGCCGAGAAATGTAATTTTGATGTTAACTCCCAAACCGCTGCACAGAAGTCAACCAAACTTCACCCATTAGTGTATTTTATCACAATCTAGTAGTTACATGTGGAAATTTGGTTCTAGGACATTTGATTTGAGCGCAATCCTCAAACTTAGGTCAAAAAAGCCATTTAAGCCTTTTCACAGTGAGATCTATGCGATATGGCCGAGAAATGTAATTTTGATGTTAACTCCCAAACCGCTGCGCAGAAGTCAACCAAACTTCACCCAATAGTGTATTGTATCACATTCTAGTAGTTACATTTGAAAATTTCGTTCTAGGACATTTGGTTTGAGCGCAATCCTCAAACTTAGGTCAAAAAGCCATTTAAGCCTTTTCACAGTGAGATCTATGCGATATGGCCGAGAAATGTAATTTTGATGTTAACTCCCAAACCGCTGCGCAGAAGTCAACCAAACTTCACCCAATAGTGTATTGTATCACAATCTAGTAGTTACATTTGAAAATTTTGTTCTAGGACATTTTGTTTGAACGCAATCATCAAACTTAATTAAAAAAGTCATTTAAGCCTTTTCACAGTGAGATCTATGCGATATGGCCGAGAAATGTAATTTTGATGTTAACTCCCAAACCGCTGCGCAGAAGTCAACCAAACTTCACCCAATAGTGTATTGTATCACAATCTAGTAGTTACATTTGAAAATTTGGTTCTAGGACATTTTGTTTGAGCGCAATCCTCAAACTTAGGTCAAAAAAGCCATTTAAGCCTTTTCACAGTGAGATCTATGCGATATGGCCGAGAAATGTAATTTTGATGTTAACTCCCAAACCGCTGCGCAGAAGTCAACCAAACTTCACCCAATAGTGTATTGTATCACAATCTAGTAGTTACATTTGAAAATTTTGTTCTAGGACATTTTGTTTGAACGCAATCATCAAACTTAATTAAAAAAGTCATTTAAGCCTTTTCACAGTGAGATCTATGCGATATGGCCGAGAAATGTAATTTTGATGTTAACTCCCAAACCGCTGCGCAGAAGTCAACCAAACTTCACCCAATAGTGTATTGTATCACAATCTAGTAGTTACATTTGAAAATTTTGTTCTAGGAAATTTTGTTTGAGCGCAATCATCAAACTTAATTAAAAAAGTCATTTAAGCCTTTTCACAGTGAGATCTATGCGATATGGCCGAGAAATGTAATTTTGATGTTAACTCCCAAACCGCTGCGCAGAAGTCAACCAAACTTCACCCATTAGTGTATTTTATCACAATCTAGTAGTTACATGTGGAAATTTGGTTCTAGGACATTTGATTTGAGCGCAATCCTCAAACTTAGGTCAAAAAAGCCATTTAAGCCTTTTCACAGTGAGATCTATGCGATATGGCCGAGAAATGTAATTTTGATGTTAACTCCCAAACCGCTGCGCAGAAGTCAACCAAACTTCACCCAATAGTGTATTGTATCACAATCTAGTAGTTACATTTAAAAATTTTGTTCTAGGACATTTTGTTTGAACGCAATCATCAAACTTAATTAAAAAAGTCATTTAAGCCTTTTCACAGTGAGATCTATGCGATATGGCCGAGAAATGTAATTTTGATGTTAACTCCCAAACCGCTGCGCAGAAGTCAACCAAACTTCACCCATTAGTGTATTTTATCACAATCTAGTAGTTACATGTGGAAATTTGGTTCTAGGACATTTGATTTGAGCGCAATCCTCAAACTTAGGTCAAAAAAGCCATTTAAGCCTTTTCACAGTGAGATCTATGCGATATGGCCGAGAAATGTAATTTTGATGTTAACTCCCAAACCGCTGCGCAGAAGTCAACCAAACTTCACCCAATAGTGTATTGTATCACATTCTAGTAGTTACATTTGAAAATTTCGTTCTAGGACATTTGGTTTGAGCGCAATCCTCAAACTTAGGTCAAAAAAGCCATTTAAGCCTTTTCACAGTGAGATCTAAGCGATATGGCCGAGAAATGTAATTTTGATGTTAACTCCCAAACCGCTGCGCAGAAGTCAACCAAACTTCACCCAATAGTGTATTGTATCACAATCTAGTAGTTATATTTGAAAATTTTGTTCTAGGACATTTTGTTTGAACGCAATCATCAAACTTAATTAAAAAAGTCATTTAAGCCTTTTCACAGTGAGATCTATGCGATATGGCCGAGAAATGTAATTTTGATGTTAACTCCCAAACCGCTGCGCAGAAGTCAACCAAACTTCACCCAATAGTGTATTGTATCACAATCTAGTAGTTACATTTGAAAATTTTGTTCTAGGACATTTTGTTTGAGCGCAATCCTCAAACTTAGGTCAAAAAAGCCATTTAAGCCTTTTCACAGTGAGATCTATGCGATATGGCCGAGAAATGTAATTTTGATGTTAACTCCCAAACCGCTGCGCAGAAGTCAACCAAACTTCACCCAATAGTGTATTGTATCACAATCTAGTAGTTACATTTGAAAATTTTGTTCTAGGACATTTTGTTTGAACGCAATCATCAAACTTAATTAAAAAAGTCATTTTAGCCTTTTCACAGTGAGATCTATGCGATATGGCCGAGAAATGTAATTTTGATGTTAACTCCCAAACCGCTGCGCAGAAGTCAACCAAACTTCACCCAATAGTGTATTGTATCACAATCTAGTAGTTACATTTGAAAATTTTGTTCTAGGAAATTTTGTTTGAGCGCAATCATCAAACTTAATTAAAAAAGTCATTTAAGACTTTTCACAGTGAGATCTATGCGATATGGCCGAGAAATGTAATTTTGATGTTAACTCCCAAACCGCTGCGCAGAAGTCAACCAAACTTCACCCATTAGTGTATTTTATCACAATCTAGTAGTTACATGTGGAAATTTGGTTCTAGGACATTTGATTTGAGCGCAATCCTCAAACTTAGGTCAAAAAAGCCATTTAAGCCTTTTCACAGTGAGATCTATGCGATATGGCCGAGAAATGTAATTTTGATGTTAACTCCCAAACCGCTGCGCAGAAGTCAACCAAACTTCACCCAATAGTGTATTGTATCACATTCTAGTAGTTACATTTGAAAATTTCGTTCTAGGACATTTGGTTTGAGCGCAATCCTCAAACTTAGGTCAAAAAGCCATTTAAGCCTTTTCACAGTGAGATCTATGCGATATGGCCGAGAAATGTAATTTTGATGTTAACTCCCAAACCGCTGCGCAGAAGTCAACCAAACTTCACCCAATAGTGTATTGTATCACAATCTAGTAGTTACATTTGAAAATTTTGTTCTAGGACATTTTGTTTGAACGCAATTATCAAACTTAATTAAAAAAGTCATTTAAGCCTTTTCACAGTGAGATCTATGAGATATGGCCGAGAAATGTAATTTTGATGTTAACTCCCAAACCGCTGCGCAGAAGTCAACCAAACTTCACCCAATAGTGTATTGTATCACAATCTAGTAGTTACATTTGAAAATTTTGTTCTAGGAAATTTTGTTTGAGCGCAATCATCAAACTTAATTAAAAAAGTCATTTAAGCCTTTTCACAGTGAGATCTATGCGATATGGCCGAGAAATGTAATTTTGATGTTAACTCCCAAACCGCTGCGCAGAAGTCAACCAAACTTCACCCATTAGTGTATTTTATCACAATCTAGTAGTTACATGTGGAAATTTGGTTCTAGGACATTTGATTTGAGCGCAATCCTCAAACTTAGGTCAAAAAAGCCATTTAAGCCTTTTCACAGTGAGATCTATGCGATATGGCCGAGAAATGTAATTTTGATGTTAACTCCCAAACCGCTGCGCAGAAGTCAACCAAACTTCACCCAATAGTGTATTGTATCACAATCTAGTAGTTACATTTAAAAATTTTGTTCTAGGACATTTTGTTTGAAAGCAATCATCAAACTTAATTAAAAAAGTCATTTAAGCCTTTTCACAGTGAGATCTATGCGATATGGCCGAGAAATGTAATTTTGATGTTAACTCCCAAACCGCTGCGCAGAAGTCAACCAAACTTCACCCATTAGTGTATTTTATCACAATCTAGTAGTTACATGTGGAAATTTGGTTCTAGGACATTTGATTTGAGCGCAATCCTCAAACTTAGGTCAAAAAAGCCATTTAAGCCTTTTCACAGTGAGATCTATGCGATATGGCCGAGAAATGTAATTTTGATTTTAACTCCCAAACCGCTGCGCAGAAGTCAACCAAACTTCACCCAATAGTGTATTGTATCACAATCTAGTAGTTACATTTGAAAATTTTGTTCTAGGACATTTTGTTTGAGCGCAATCCTCAAACTTAGGTCAAAAAAGCCATTTAAGCCTTTTCACAGTGAGATCTATGCGATATGGCCGAGAAATGTAATTTTGATGTTAACTCCCAAACCGCTGCGCAGAAGTCAACCAAACTTCACCCAATAGTGTATTGTATCACAATCTAGTAGTTACATTTGAAAATTTTGTTCTAGGACATTTTGTTTGAACGCAATCATCAAACTTAATTAAAAAAGTCATTTTAGCCTTTTCACAGTGAGATCTATGCGATATGGCCGAGAAATGTAATTTTGATGTTAACTCCCAAACCGCTGCGCAGAAGTCAACCAAACTTCACCCAATAGTGTATTGTATCACAATCTAGTAGTTACATTTGAAAATTTTGTTCTAGGAAATTTTGTTTGAGCGCAATCATCAAACTTAATTAAAAAAGTCATTTAAGACTTTTCACAGTGAGATCTATGCGATATGGCCGAGAAATGTAATTTTGATGTTAACTCCCAAACCGCTGCACAGAAGTCAACCAAACTTCACCCATTAGTGTATTTTATCACAATCTAGTAGTTACATGTGGAAATTTGGTTCTAGGACATTTGATTTGAGCGCAATCCTCAAACTTAGGTCAAAAAAGCCATTTAAGCCTTTTCACAGTGAGATCTATGCGATATGGCCGAGAAATGTAATTTTGATGTTAACTCCCAAACCGCTGCGCAGAAGTCAACCAAACTTCACCCAATAGTGTATTGTATCACATTCTAGTAGTTACATTTGAAAATTTCGTTCTAGGACATTTGGTTTGAGCGCAATCCTCAAACTTAGGTCAAAAAGCCATTTAAGCCTTTTCACAGTGAGATCTATGCGATATGGCCGAGAAATGTAATTTTGATGTTAACTCCCAAACCGCTGCGCAGAAGTCAACCAAACTTCACCCAATAGTGTATTGTATCACAATCTAGTAGTTACATTTGAAAATTTTGTTCTAGGACATTTTGTTTGAACGCAATCATCAAACTTAATTAAAAAAGTCATTTAAGCCTTTTCACAGTGAGATCTATGCGATATGGCCGAGAAATGTAATTTTGATGTTAACTCCCAAACCGCTGCGCAGAAGTCAACCAAACTTCACCCAATAGTGTATTGTATCACAATCTAGTAGTTACATTTGAAAATTTGGTTCTAGGACATTTTGTTTGAGCGCAATCCTCAAACTTAGGTCAAAAAAGCCATTTAAGCCTTTTCACAGTGAGATCTATGCGATATGGCCGAGAAATGTAATTTTGATGTTAACTCCCAAACCGCTGCGCAGAAGTCAACCAAACTTCACCCAATAGTGTATTGTATCACAATCTAGTAGTTACATTTGAAAATTTTGTTCTAGGACATTTTGTTTGAACGCAATCATCAAACTTAATTAAAAAAGTCATTTAAGCCTTTTCACAGTGAGATCTATGCGATATGGCCGAGAAATGTAATTTTGATGTTAACTCCCAAACCGCTGCGCAGAAGTCAACCAAACTTCACCCAATAGTGTATTGTATCACAATCTAGTAGTTACATTTGA
This sequence comes from Corythoichthys intestinalis, assembly GCF_030265065.1. Taxonomy (NCBI): domain Eukaryota; kingdom Metazoa; phylum Chordata; class Actinopteri; order Syngnathiformes; family Syngnathidae; genus Corythoichthys; species Corythoichthys intestinalis. Next base: position 37,018,263 of record NC_080416.1, on the reverse strand, counting down.
AAATTTTGTTCTAGGAAATTTTGTTTGAGCGCAATCATCAAACTTAATTAAAAAAGTCATTTAAGCCTTTTCACAGTGAGATCTATGCGATATGGCCGAGAAATGTAATTTTGATGTTAACTCCCAAACCGCTGCGCAGAAGTCAACCAAACTTCACCCATTAGTGTATTTTATCACAATCTAGTAGTTACATGTGGAAATTTGGTTCTAGGACATTTGATTTGAGCGCAATCCTCAAACTTAGGTCAAAAAAGCCATTTAAGCCTTTTCACAGTGAGATCTATGCGATATGGCCGAGAAATGTAATTTTGATGTTAACTCCCAAACCGCTGCGCAGAAGTCAACCAAACTTCACCCAATAGTGTATTGTATCACAATCTAGTAGTTACATTTAAAAATTTTGTTCTAGGACATTTTGTTTGAACGCAATCATCAAACTTAATTAAAAAAGTCATTTAAGCCTTTTCACAGTGAGATCTATGCGATATGGCCGAGAAATGTAATTTTGATGTTAACTCCCAAACCGCTGCGCAGAAGTCAACCAAACTTCACCCATTAGTGTATTTTATCACAATCTAGTAGTTACATGTGGAAATTTGGTTCTAGGACATTTGATTTGAGCGCAATCCTCAAACTTAGGTCAAAAAAGCCATTTAAGCCTTTTCACAGTGAGATCTATGCGATATGGCCGAGAAATGTAATTTTGATGTTAACTCCCAAACCGCTGCGCAGAAGTCAACCAAACTTCACCCAATAGTGTATTGTATCACATTCTAGTAGTTACATTTGAAAATTTCGTTCTAGGACATTTGGTTTGAGCGCAATCCTCAAACTTAGGTCAAAAAAGCCATTTAAGCCTTTTCACAGTGAGATCTAAGCGATATGGCCGAGAAATGTAATTTTGATGTTAACTCCCAAACCGCTGCGCAGAAGTCAACCAAACTTCACCCAATAGTGTATTGTATCACAATCTAGTAGTTATATTTGAAAATTTTGTTCTAGGACATTTTGTTTGAACGCAATCATCAAACTTAATTAAAAAAGTCATTTAAGCCTTTTCACAGTGAGATCTATGCGATATGGCCGAGAAATGTAATTTTGATGTTAACTCCCAAACCGCTGCGCAGAAGTCAACCAAACTTCACCCAATAGTGTATTGTATCACAATCTAGTAGTTACATTTGAAAATTTTGTTCTAGGACATTTTGTTTGAGCGCAATCCTCAAACTTAGGTCAAAAAAGCCATTTAAGCCTTTTCACAGTGAGATCTATGCGATATGGCCGAGAAATGTAATTTTGATGTTAACTCCCAAACCGCTGCGCAGAAGTCAACCAAACTTCACCCAATAGTGTATTGTATCACAATCTAGTAGTTACATTTGAAAATTTTGTTCTAGGACATTTTGTTTGAACGCAATCATCAAACTTAATTAAAAAAGTCATTTTAGCCTTTTCACAGTGAGATCTATGCGATATGGCCGAGAAATGTAATTTTGATGTTAACTCCCAAACCGCTGCGCAGAAGTCAACCAAACTTCACCCAATAGTGTATTGTATCACAATCTAGTAGTTACATTTGAAAATTTTGTTCTAGGAAATTTTGTTTGAGCGCAATCATCAAACTTAATTAAAAAAGTCATTTAAGACTTTTCACAGTGAGATCTATGCGATATGGCCGAGAAATGTAATTTTGATGTTAACTCCCAAACCGCTGCGCAGAAGTCAACCAAACTTCACCCATTAGTGTATTTTATCACAATCTAGTAGTTACATGTGGAAATTTGGTTCTAGGACATTTGATTTGAGCGCAATCCTCAAACTTAGGTCAAAAAAGCCATTTAAGCCTTTTCACAGTGAGATCTATGCGATATGGCCGAGAAATGTAATTTTGATGTTAACTCCCAAACCGCTGCGCAGAAGTCAACCAAACTTCACCCAATAGTGTATTGTATCACATTCTAGTAGTTACATTTGAAAATTTCGTTCTAGGACATTTGGTTTGAGCGCAATCCTCAAACTTAGGTCAAAAAGCCATTTAAGCCTTTTCACAGTGAGATCTATGCGATATGGCCGAGAAATGTAATTTTGATGTTAACTCCCAAACCGCTGCGCAGAAGTCAACCAAACTTCACCCAATAGTGTATTGTATCACAATCTAGTAGTTACATTTGAAAATTTTGTTCTAGGACATTTTGTTTGAACGCAATCATCAAACTTAATTAAAAAAGTCATTTAAGCCTTTTCACAGTGAGATCTATGCGATATGGCCGAGAAATGTAATTTTGATGTTCACTCCCAAACCGCTGCGCAGAAGTCAACCAAACTTCACCCATTAGTGTATTGTATCACAATCTAGTAGTTACATGTGGAAATTTGGTTATAGGACATTTGATTTGAGCGCAATCCTCAAACTTAGGTCAAAAAAGCCATTTAAGCCTTTTCACAGTGAGATCTATGCGATATGGCCGAGAAATGTAATTTTGATGTTAACTCCCAAACCGCTGCGCAGAAGTCAACCAAACTTCACCCATTAGTGTATTGTATCACAATCTAGTAGTTACATTTGAAAATTTCGTTCTAGGACATTTGGTTTGAGCGCAATCTTTAAACTTAGGTCAAAAAAGCCATTTAAGCCTTTTCACAGTGAGATCTATGCGATATGGCCGAGAAATGTAATTTTGATGTTAACTCCCAAACCGCTGCGCAGAAGTCAACCAAACTTCACCCAATAGTGTATTGTATCACAATCTAGTAGTTACATTTGAAAATTTTGTTCTAGGACATTTTGTTTGAACGCAATCATCAAACTTAATTAAAAAAGTCATTTTAGCCTTTTCACAGTGAGATCTATGCGATATGGCCGAGAAATGTAATTTTGATGTTAACTCCCAAACCGCTGCGCAGAAGTCAACCAAACTTCACCCAATAGTGTATTGTATCACAATCTAGTAGTTACATTTGAAAATTTTGTTCTAGGAAATTTTGTTTGAGCGCAATCATCAAACTTAATTAAAAAAGTCATTTAAGCCTTTTCACAGTGAGATCTATGCGATATGGCCGAGAAATGTAATTTTGATGTTAACTCCCAAACCGCTGCGCAGAAGTCAACCAAACTTCACCCATTAGTGAATTGTATCACAATCTAGTAGTTACATGTGGAAATTTGGTTATAGGACATTTGATTTGAGCGCAATCCTCAAACTTAGGTCAAAAAAGCCATTTAAGCCTTTTCACAGTGAGATCTATGCGATATGGCCGAGAAATGTAATTTTGATGTTAACTCCCAAACCGCTGCGCAGAAGTCAACCAAACTTCACCCAATAGTGTATTGTGTCACATTCTAGTAGTTACATTTAAAAATTTCGTTCTAGGACATTTGGTTTGAGCGCAATCCTCAAACTTAGGTCAAAAAAGCCATTTAAGCCTTTTCACAGTGAGATCTAAGCGATATGGCCGAGAAATGTAATTTTGATGTTAACTCCCAAACCGCTGCGCAGAAGTCAACCAAACTTCACCCAATAGTGTATTGTATCACAATCTAGTAGTTATATTTGAAAATTTTGTTCTAGGAAATTTTGTTTGAGCGCAATCATCAAACTTAATTAAAAAAGTCATTTAAGCCTTTTCACAGTGAGATCTATGCGATATGGCCGAGAAATGTAATTTTGATGTTAACTCCCAAACCGCTGCGCAGAAGTCAACCAAACTTCACCCATTAGTGTATTTTATCACAATCTAGTAGTTACATGTGGAAATTTGGTTCTAGGACATTTGATTTGAGCGCAATCCTCAAACTTAGGTCAAAAAAGCCATTTAAGCCTTTTCACAGTGAGATCTATGCGATATGGCCGAGAAATGTAATTTTGATGTTAACTCCCAAACCGCTGCGCAGAAGTCAACCAAACTTCACCCAATAGTGTATTGTATCACAATCTAGTAGTTACATTTAAAAATTTTGTTCTAGGACATTTTGTTTGAAAGCAATCATCAAACTTAATTAAAAAAGTCATTTAAGCCTTTTCACAGTGAGATCTATGCGATATGGCCGAGAAATGTAATTTTGATGTTAACTCCCAAACCGCTGCGCAGAAGTCAACCAAACTTCACCCATTAGTGTATTTTATCACAATCTAGTAGTTACATGTGGAAATTTGGTTCTAGGACATTTGATTTGAGCGCAATCCTCAAACTTAGGTCAAAAAAGCCATTTAAGCCTTTTCACAGTGAGATCTATGCGATATGGCCGAGAAATGTAATTTTGATTTTAACTCCCAAACCGCTGCGCAGAAGTCAACCAAACTTCACCCAATAGTGTATTGTATCACAATCTAGTAGTTACATTTGAAAATTTTGTTCTAGGACATTTTGTTTGAGCGCAATCCTCAAACTTAGGTCAAAAAAGCCATTTAAGCCTTTTCACAGTGAGATCTATGCGATATGGCCGAGAAATGTAATTTTGATGTTAACTCCCAAACCGCTGCGCAGAAGTCAACCAAACTTCACCCAATAGTGTATTGTATCACAATCTAGTAGTTACATTTGAAAATTTTGTTCTAGGACATTTTGTTTGAACGCAATCATCAAACTTAATTAAAAAAGTCATTTTAGCCTTTTCACAGTGAGATCTATGCGATATGGCCGAGAAATGTAATTTTGATGTTAACTCCCAAACCGCTGCGCAGAAGTCAACCAAACTTCACCCAATAGTGTATTGTATCACAATCTAGTAGTTACATTTGAAAATTTTGTTCTAGGAAATTTTGTTTGAGCGCAATCATCAAACTTAATTAAAAAAGTCATTTAAGACTTTTCACAGTGAGATCTATGCGATATGGCCGAGAAATGTAATTTTGATGTTAACTCCCAAACCGCTGCACAGAAGTCAACCAAACTTCACCCATTAGTGTATTTTATCACAATCTAGTAGTTACATGTGGAAATTTGGTTCTAGGACATTTGATTTGAGCGCAATCCTCAAACTTAGGTCAAAAAAGCCATTTAAGCCTTTTCACAGTGAGATCTATGCGATATGGCCGAGAAATGTAATTTTGATGTTAACTCCCAAACCGCTGCGCAGAAGTCAACCAAACTTCACCCAATAGTGTATTGTATCACATTCTAGTAGTTACATTTGAAAATTTCGTTCTAGGACATTTGGTTTGAGCGCAATCCTCAAACTTAGGTCAAAAAGCCATTTAAGCCTTTTCACAGTGAGATCTATGCGATATGGCCGAGAAATGTAATTTTGATGTTAACTCCCAAACCGCTGCGCAGAAGTCAACCAAACTTCACCCAATAGTGTATTGTATCACAATCTAGTAGTTACATTTGAAAATTTTGTTCTAGGACATTTTGTTTGAACGCAATCATCAAACTTAATTAAAAAAGTCATTTAAGCCTTTTCACAGTGAGATCTATGCGATATGGCCGAGAAATGTAATTTTGATGTTAACTCCCAAACCGCTGCGCAGAAGTCAACCAAACTTCACCCAATAGTGTATTGTATCACAATCTAGTAGTTACATTTGAAAATTTGGTTCTAGGACATTTTGTTTGAGCGCAATCCTCAAACTTAGGTCAAAAAAGCCATTTAAGCCTTTTCACAGTGAGATCTATGCGATATGGCCGAGAAATGTAATTTTGATGTTAACTCCCAAACCGCTGCGCAGAAGTCAACCAAACTTCACCCAATAGTGTATTGTATCACAATCTAGTAGTTACATTTGAAAATTTTGTTCTAGGACATTTTGTTTGAACGCAATCATCAAACTTAATTAAAAAAGTCATTTAAGCCTTTTCACAGTGAGATCTATGCGATATGGCCGAGAAATGTAATTTTGATGTTAACTCCCAAACCGCTGCGCAGAAGTCAACCAAACTTCACCCAATAGTGTATTGTATCACAATCTAGTAGTTACATTTGAAAATTTTGTTCTAGGAAATTTTGTTTGAGCGCAATCATCAAACTTAATTAAAAAAGTCATTTAAGCCTTTTCACAGTGAGATCTATGCGATATGGCCGAGAAATGTAATTTTGATGTTAACTCCCAAACCGCTGCGCAGAAGTCAACCAAACTTCACCCATTAGTGTATTTTATCACAATCTAGTAGTTACATGTGGAAATTTGGTTCTAGGACATTTGATTTGAGCGCAATCCTCAAACTTAGGTCAAAAAAGCCATTTAAGCCTTTTCACAGTGAGATCTATGCGATATGGCCGAGAAATGTAATTTTGATGTTAACTCCCAAACCGCTGCGCAGAAGTCAACCAAACTTCACCCAATAGTGTATTGTATCACAATCTAGTAGTTACATTTAAAAATTTTGTTCTAGGACATTTTGTTTGAACGCAATCATCAAACTTAATTAAAAAAGTCATTTAAGCCTTTTCACAGTGAGATCTATGCGATATGGCCGAGAAATGTAATTTTGATGTTAACTCCCAAACCGCTGCGCAGAAGTCAACCAAACTTCACCCATTAGTGTATTTTATTACAATCTAGTAGTTACATGTGGAAATTTGGTTCTAGGACATTTGATTTGAGCGCAATCCTCAAACTTAGGTCAAAAAAGCCATTTAAGCCTTTTCACAGTGAGATCTATGCGATATGGCCGAGAAATGTAATTTTGATGTTAACTCCCAAACCGCTGCGCAGAAGTCAACCAAACTTCACCCAATAGTGTATTGTATCACATTCTAGTAGTTACATTTGAAAATTTCGTTCTAGGACATTTGGTTTGAGCGCAATCCTCAAACTTAGGTCAAAAAAGCCATTTAAGCCTTTTCACAGTGAGATCTAAGCGATATGGCCGAGAAATGTAATTTTGATGTTAACTCCCAAACCGCTGCGCAGAAGTCAACCAAACTTCACCCAATAGTGTATTGTATCACAATCTAGTAGTTATATTTGAAAATTTTGTTCTAGGACATTTTGTTTGAACGCAATCATCAAACTTAATTAAAAAAGTCATTTAAGCCTTTTCACAGTGAGATCTATGCGATATGGCCGAGAAATGTAATTTTGATGTTAACTCCCAAACCGCTGCGCAGAAGTCAACCAAACTTCACCCAATAGTGTATTGTATCACAATCTAGTAGTTACATTTGAAAATTTTGTTCTAGGACATTTTGTTTGAGCGCAATCCTCAAACTTAGGTCAAAAAAGCCATTTAAGCCTTTTCACAGTGAGATCTATGCGATATGGCCGAGAAATGTAATTTTGATGTTAACTCCCAAACCGCTGCGCAGAAGTCAACCAAACTTCACCCAATAGTGTATTGTATCACAATCTAGTAGTTACATTTGAAAATTTTGTTCTAGGACATTTTGTTTGAACGCAATCATCAAACTTAATTAAAAAAGTCATTTTAGCCTTTTCACAGTGAGATCTATGCGATATGGCCGAGAAATGTAATTTTGATGTTAACTCCCAAACCGCTGCGCAGAAGTCAACCAAACTTCACCCAATAGTGTATTGTATCACAATCTAGTAGTTACATTTGAAAATTTTGTTCTAGGAAATTTTGTTTGAGCGCAATCATCAAACTTAATTAAAAAAGTCATTTAAGACTTTTCACAGTGAGATCTATGCGATATGGCCGAGAAATGTAATTTTGATGTTAACTCCCAAACCGCTGCGCAGAAGTCAACCAAACTTCACCCATTAGTGTATTTTATCACAATCTAGTAGTTACATGTGGAAATTTGGTTCTAGGACATTTGATTTGAGCGCAATCCTCAAACTTAGGTCAAAAAAGCCATTTAAGCCTTTTCACAGTGAGATCTATGCGATATGGCCGAGAAATGTAATTTTGATGTTAACTCCCAAACCGCTGCGCAGAAGTCAACCAAACTTCACCCAATAGTGTATTGTATCACATTCTAGTAGTTACATTTGAAAATTTCGTTCTAGGACATTTGGTTTGAGCGCAATCCTCAAACTTAGGTCAAAAAGCCATTTAAGCCTTTTCACAGTGAGATCTATGCGATATGGCCGAGAAATGTAATTTTGATGTTAACTCCCAAACCGCTGCGCAGAAGTCAACCAAACTTCACCCAATAGTGTATTGTATCACAATCTAGTAGTTACATTTGAAAATTTTGTTCTAGGACATTTTGTTTGAACGCAATCATCAAACTTAATTAAAAAAGTCATTTAAGCCTTTTCACAGTGAGATCTATGCGATATGGCCGAGAAATGTAATTTTGATGTTCACTCCCAAACCGCTGCGCAGAAGTCAACCAAACTTCACCCATTAGTGTATTGTATCACAATCTAGTAGTTACATGTGGAAATTTGGTTATAGGACATTTGATTTGAGCGCAATCCTCAAACTTAGGTCAAAAAAGCCATTTAAGCCTTTTCACAGTGAGATCTATGCGATATGGCCGAGAAATGTAATTTTGATGTTAACTCCCAAACCGCTGCGCAGAAGTCAACCAAACTTCACCCATTAGTGTATTGTATCACAATCTAGTAGTTACATTTGAAAATTTCGTTCTAGGACATTTGGTTTGAGCGCAATCTTTAAACTTAGGTCAAAAAAGCCATTTAAGCCTTTTCACAGTGAGATCTATGCGATATGGCCGAGAAATGTAATTTTGATGTTAACTCCCAAACCGCTGCGCAGAAGTCAACCAAACTTCACCCAATAGTGTATTGTATCACAATCTAGTAGTTACATTTGAAAATTTTGTTCTAGGACATTTTGTTTGAACGCAATCATCAAACTTAATTAAAAAAGTCATTTTAGCCTTTTCACAGTGAGATCTATGCGATATGGCCGAGAAATGTAATTTTGATGTTAACTCCCAAACCGCTGCGCAGAAGTCAACCAAACTTCACCCAATAGTGTATTGTATCACAATCTAGTAGTTACATTTGAAAATTTTGTTCTAGGAAATTTTGTTTGAGCGCAATCATCAAACTTAATTAAAAAAGTAATTTAAGCCTTTTCACAGTGAGATCTATGCGATATGGCCGAGAAATGTAATTTTGATGTTAACTCCCAAACCGCTGCGCAGAAGTCAACCAAACTTCACCCATTAGTGAATTGTATCACAATCTAGTAGTTACATGTGGAAATTTGGTTATAGGACATTTGATTTGAGCGCAATCCTCAAACTTAGGTCAAAAAAGCCATTTAAGCCTTTTCACAGTGAGATCTATGCGATATGGCCGAGAAATGTAATTTTGATGTTAACTCCCAAACCGCTGCGCAGAAGTCAACCAAACTTCACCCAATAGTGTATTGTGTCACATTCTAGTAGTTACATTTAAAAATTTCGTTCTAGGACATTTGGTTTGAGCGCAATCCTCAAACTTAGGTCAAAAAAGCCATTTAAGCCTTTTCACAGTGAGATCTAAGCGATATGGCCGAGAAATGTAATTTTGATGTTAACTCCCAAACCGCTGCGCAGAAGTCAACCAAACTTCACCCAATAGTGTATTGTATCACAATCTAGTAGTTATATTTGAAAATTTTGTTCTAGGAAATTTTGTTTGAGCGCAATCATCAAACTTAATTAAAAAAGTCATTTAAGCCTTTTCACAGTGAGATCTATGCGATATGGCCGAGAAATGTAATTTTTATGTTAACTCCCAAACCGCTGCGCAGAAGTCAACCAAACTTCACCCATTAGTGTATTTTATCACAATCTAGTAGTTACATGTGGAAATTTGGTTCTAGGACATTTGATTTGAGCGCAATCCTCAAACTTAGGTCAAAAAAGCCATTTAAGCCTTTTCACAGTGAGATCTATGCGATATGGCCGAGAAATGTAATTTTGATGTTAACTCCCAAACCGCTGCGCAGAAGTCAACCAAACTTCACCCAATAGTGTATTGTATCACATTCTAGTAGTTACATTTGAAAATTTCGTTCTAGGACATTTGGTTTGAGCGCAATCCTCAAACTTAGGTCAAAAAGCCATTTAAGCCTTTTCACAGTGAGATCTATGCGATATGGCCGAGAAATGTAATTTTGATGTTAACTCCCAAACCGCTGCGCAGAAGTCAACCAAACTTCACCCAATAGTGTATTGTATCACAATCTAGTAGTTACATTTGAAAATTTTGTTCTAGGACATTTTGTTTGAACGCAATCATCAAACTTAATTAAAAAAGTCATTTAAGCCTTTTCACAGTGAGATCTATGCGATATGGCCGAGAAATGTAATTTTGATGTTAACTCCCAAACCGCTGCGCAGAAGTCAACCAAACTTCACCCAATAGTGTATTGTATCACAATCTAGTAGTTACATTTGAAAATTTTGTTCTAGGACATTTTGTTTGAGCGCAATCCTCAAACTTAGGTCAAAAAAGCCATTTAAGCCTTTTCACAGTGAGATCTATGCGATATGGCCGAGAAATGTAATTTTGATGTTAACTCCCAAACCGCTGCGCAGAAGTCAACCAAACTTCACCCAATAGTGTATTGTATCACATTCTAGTAGTTACATTTGAAAATTTCGTTCTAGGACATTTGGTTTGAGCGCAATCATTAAACTTAATTAAAAAAGTCATTTAAGCCTTTTCACAGTGAGATCTATGCGATATGGCCGAGAAATGTAATTTTGATGTTAACTACCAAACCGCTGCGCAGAAGTCAACCAAACTTCACCCATTAGTGTATTTTATCACAATCTAGTAGTTACATGTGGAAATTTGGTTCTAGGACATTTGATTTGAGCGCAATCCTCAAACTTAGGTCAAAAAAGCCATTTAAGCCTTTTCACAGTGAGATCTATGCGATATGGCCGAGAAATGTAATTTTGATGTTCACTCCCAAACCGCTGCGCAGAAGTCAACCAAACTTCACCCATTAGTGTATTGTATCACAATCTAGTAGTTACATGTGGAAATTTGGTTATAGGACATTTGATTTGAGCGCAATCCTCAAACTTAGGTCAAAAAAGCCATTTAAGCCTTTTCACAGTGAGATCTATGCGATATGGCCGAGAAATGTAATTTTGATGTTAACTCCCAAACCGCTGCGCAGAAGTCAACCAAACTTCACCCATTAGTGTATTGTATCACAATCTAGTAGTTACATTTGAAAATTTCGTTCTAGGACATTTGGTTTGAGCGCAATCTTTAAACTTAGGTCAAAAAAGCCATTTAAGCCTTTTCACAGTGAGATCTATGCGATATGGCCGAGAAATGTAATTTTGATGTTAACTCCCAAACCGCTGCGCAGAAGTCAACCAAACTTCACCCAATAGTGTATTGTATCACAATCTAGTAGTTACATTTGAAAATTTTGTTCTAGGACATTTTGTTTGAACGCAATCATCAAACTTAATTAAAAAAGTCATTTAAGCCTTTTCACAGTGAGGTCTATGCGATATGGCCGAGAAATGTAATTTTGATGTTAACTCCCAAACCGCTGCGCAGAAGTCAACCAAACTTCACCCAATAGTGTATTGTATCACAATCTAGTAGTTACATTTGAAAATTTTGTTCTAGGAAATTTTGTTTGAGCGCAATCATCAAACTTAATTAAAAAAGTCATTTAAGCCTTTTCACAGTGAGATCTATGCGATATGGCCGAGAAATGTAATTTTGATGTTAACTCCCAAACCGCTGCGCAGAAGTCAACCAAACTTCACCCATTAGTGAATTGTATCACAATCTAGTAGTTACATGTGGAAATTTGGTTATAGGACATTTGATTTGAGCGCAATCCTCAAACTTAGGTCAAAAAAGCCATTTAAGCCTTTTCACAGTGAGATCTATGCGATATGGCCGAGAAATGTAATTTTGATGTTAACTCCCAAACCGCTGCGCAGAAGTCAACCAAACTTCACCCAATAGTGTATTGTATCACATTCTAGTAGTTACATTTAAAAATTTCGTTCTAGGACATTTGGTTTGAGCGCAATCCTCAAACTTAGGTCAAAAAAGCCATTTAAGCCTTTTCACAGTGAGATCTAAGCGATATGGCCGAGAAATGTAATTTTGATGTTAACTCCCAAACCGCTGCGCAGAAGTCAACCAAACTTCACCCAATAGTGTATTGTATCACAATCTAGTAGTTATATTTGAAAATTTTGTTCTAGGACATTTTGTTTGAACGCAATCATCAAACTTAATTAAAAAAGTCATTTAAGCCTTTTCACAGTGAGATCTATGCGATATGGCCGAGAAATGTAATTTTGATGTTAACTCCCAAACCGCTGCGCAGAAGTCAACCAAACTTCACCCAATAGTGTATTGTATCACAATCTAGTAGTTACATTTGAAAATTTTGTTCTAGGACATTTTGTTTGAGCGCAATCCTCAAACTTAGGTCAAAAAAGCCATTTAAGCCTTTTCACAGTGAGATCTATGCGATATGGCCGAGAAATGTAATTTTGATGTTAACTCCCAAACCGCTGCGCAGAAGTCAACCAAACTTCACCCAATAGTGTATTGTATCACAATCTAGTAGTTACATTTGAAAATTTTGTTCTAGGACATTTTGTTTGAACGCAATCATCAAACTTAATTAAAAAAGTCATTTTAGCCTTTTCACAGTGAGATCTATGCGATATGGCCGAGAAATGTAATTTTGATGTTAACTCCCAAACCGCTGCGCAGAAGTCAACCAAACTTCACCCAATAGTGTATTGTATCACAATCTAGTAGTTACATTTGAAAATTTTGTTCTAGGAAATTTTGTTTGAGCGCAATCATCAAACTTAATTAAAAAAGTCATTTAAGCCTTTTCACAGTGAGATCTATGCGATATGGCCGAGAAATGTAATTTTGATGTTAACTCCCAAACCGCTGCGCAGAAGTCAACCAAACTTCACCCATTAGTGTATTGTATCACAATCTAGTAGTTACATGTGGAAATTTGGTTCTAGGACATTTGATTTGAGCGCAATCCTCAAACTTAGGTCAAAAAAGCCATTTAAGCCTTTTCACAGTGAGATCTATGCGATATGGCCGAGAAATGTAATTTTGATGTTAACTCCCAAACCGCTGCGCAGAAGTCAACCAAACTTCACCCAATAGTGTATTGTATCACAATCTAGTAGTTACATTTGAAAATTTTGTTCTAGGAAATTTTGTTTGAGCGCAATCATCAAACTTAATTAAAAAAGTCATTTAAGCCTTTTCACAGTGAGATCTATGCGATATGGCCGAGAAATGTAATTTTTATGTTAACTCCCAAACCGCTGCGCAGAAGTCAACCAAACTTCACCCATTAGTGTATTTTATCACAATCTAGTAGTTACATGTGGAAATTTGGTTCTAGGACATTTGATTTGAGCGCAATCCTCAAACTTAGGTCAAAAAAGCCATTTAAGCCTTTTCACAGTGAGATCTATGCGATATGGCCGAGAAATGTAATTTTGATGTTAACTCCCAAACCGCTGCGCAGAAGTCAACCAAACTTCACCCAATAGTGTATTGTATCACATTCTAGTAGTAACATTTGAAAATTTCGTTCTAGGACATTTGGTTTGAGCGCAATCCTCAAACTTAGGTCAAAAAGCCATTTAAGCCTTTTCACAGTGAGATCTATGCGATATGGCCGAGAAATGTAATTTTGATGTTAACTCCCAAACCGCTGCGCAGAAGTCAACCAAACTTCACCCAATAGTGTATTGTATCACAATCTAGTAGTTACATTTGAAAATTTTGTTCTAGGACATTTTGTTTGAACGCAATCATCAAACTTAATTAAAAAAGTCATTTAAGCCTTTTCACAGTGAGATCTATGCGATATGGCCGAGAAATGTAATTTTGATGTTAACTCCCAAACCGCTGCGCAGAAGTCAACCAAACTTCACCCAATAGTGTATTGTATCACAATCTAGTAGTTACATTTGAAAATTTTGTTCTAGGACATTTTGTTTGAGCGCAATCCTCAAACTTAGGTCAAAAAAGCCATTTAAGCCTTTTCACAGTGAGATCTATGCGATATGGCCGAGAAATGTAATTTTGATGTTAACTCCCAAACCGCTGCGCAGAAGTCAACCAAACTTCACCCAATAGTGTATTGTATCACAATCTAGTAGTTACATTTGAAAATTTTGTTCTAGGACATTTTGTTTGAACGCAATCATCAAACTTAATTAAAAAAGTCATTTAAGCCTTTTTACAGTGAGATCTATGCGATATGGCCGAGAAATGTAATTTTGATGTTAACTCCCAAACCGCTGCGCAGAAGTCAACCAAACTTCACCCAATAGTGTATTGTATCACAATCTAGTAGTTACATTTGAAAATTTTGTTCTAGGAAATTTTGTTTGAGCGCAATCATCAAACTTAATTAAAAAAGTCATTTAAGCCTTTTCACAGTGAGATCTATGCGATATGGCCGAGAAATGTAATTTTGATTTTAACTCCCAAACCGCTGCGCAGAAGTCAACCAAACTTCACCCATTAGTGTATTTTATCACAATCTAGTAGTTACATGTGGAAATTTGGTTCTAGGACATTTGATTTGAGCGCAATCCTCAAACTTAGGTCAAAAAAGCCATTTAAGCCTTTTCACAGTGAGATCTATGCGATATGGCCGAGAAATGTAATTTTGATGTTAACTCCCAAACCGCTGCGCAGAAGTCAACCAAACTTCACCCAATAGTGTATTGTATCACAATCTAGTAGTTACATTTAAAAATTTTGTTCTAGGACATTTTGTTTGAACGCAATCATCAAACTTAATTAAAAAAGTCATTTAAGCCTTTTCACAGTGAGATCTATGCGATATGGCCAAGAAATGTAATTTTGATGTTAACTCCCAAACCGCTGCGCAGAAGTCAACCAAACTTCACCCATTAGTGTATTTTATCACAATCTAGTAGTTACATGTGGAAATTTGGTTCTAGGACATTTGATTTGAGCGCAATCCTCAAACTTAGGTCAAAAAAGCCATTTAAGCCTTTTCACAGTGAGATCTATGCGATATGGCCGAGAAATGTAATTTTGATGTTAACTCCCAAACCGCTGCGCAGAAGTCAACCAAACTTCACCCAATAGTGTATTGTATCACATTCTAGTAGTTACATTTGAAAATTTCGTTCTAGGACATTTGGTTTGAGCGCAATCCTCAAACTTAGGTCAAAAAAGCCATTTAAGCCTTTTCACAGTGAGATCTAAGCGATATGGCCGAGAAATGTAATTTTGATGTTAACTCCCAAACCGCTGCGCAGAAGTCAACCAAACTTCACCCAATAGTGTATTGTATCACAATCTAGTAGTTATATTTGAAAATTTTGTTCTAGGACATTTTGTTTGAACGCAATCATCAAACTTAATTAAAAAAGTCATTTAAGCCTTTTCACAGTGAGATCTATGCGATATGGCCGAGAAATGTAATTTTGATGTTAACTCCCAAACCGCTGCGCAGAAGTCAACCAAACTTCACCCAATAGTGTATTGTATCACAATCTAGTAGTTACATTTGAAAATTTTGTTCTAGGACATTTTGTTTGAGCGCAATCCTCAAACTTAGGTCAAAAAAGCCATTTAAGCCTTTTCACAGTGAGATCTATGCGATATGGCCGAGAAATGTAATTTTGATGTTAACTCCCAAACCGCTGCGCAGAAGTCAACCAAACTTCACCCAATAGTGTATTGTATCACAATCTAGTAGTTACATTTGAAAATTTTGTTCTAGGACATTTTGTTTGAACGCAATCATCAAACTTAATTAAAAAAGTCATTTTAGCCTTTTCACAGTGAGATCTATGCGATATGGCCGAGAAATGTAATTTTGATGTTAACTCCCAAACCGCTGCGCAGAAGTCAACCAAACTTCACCCAATAGTGTATTGTATCACAATCTAGTAGTTACATTTGAAAATTTTGTTCTAGGAAATTTTGTTTGAGCGCAATCATCAAACTTAATTAAAAAAGTCATTTAAGCCTTTTCACAGTGAGATCTATGCGATATGGCCGAGAAATGTAATTTTGATGTTAACTCCCAAACCGCTGCGCAGAAGTCAACCAAACTTCACCCATTAGTGTATTTTATCACAATCTAGTAGTTACATGTGGAAATTTGGTTCTAGGACATTTGATTTGAGCGCAATCCTCAAACTTAGGTCAAAAAAGCCATTTAAGCCTTTTCACAGTGAGATCTATGCGATATGGCCGAGAAATGTAATTTTGATGTTAACTCCCAAACCGCTGCGCAGAAGTCAACCAAACTTCACCCAATAGTGTATTGTATCACAATCTAGTAGTTACATTTGAAAATTTTGTTCTAGGAAATTTTGTTTGAGCGCAATCATCAAACTTAATTAAAAAAGTCATTTAAGCCTTTTCACAGTGAGATCTATGCGATATGGCCGAGAAATGTAATTTTTATGTTAACTCCCAAACCGCTGCGCAGAAGTCAACCAAACTTCACCCATTAGTGTATTTTATCACAATCTAGTAGTTACATGTGGAAATTTGGTTCTAGGACATTTGATTTGAGCGCAATCCTCAAACTTAGGTCAAAAAAGCCATTTAAGCCTTTTCACAGTGAGATCTATGCGATATGGCCGAGAAATGTAATTTTGATGTTAACTCCCAAACCGCTGCGCAGAAGTCAACCAAACTTCACCCAATAGTGTATTGTATCACATTCTAGTAGTTACATTTGAAAATTTCGTTCTAGGACATTTGGTTTAAGCGCAATCCTCAAACTTAGGTCAAAAAGCCATTTAAGCCTTTTCACAGTGAGATCTATGCGATATGGCCGAGAAATGTAATTTTGATGTTAACTCCCAAACCGCTGCGCAGAAGTCAACCAAACTTCACCCAATAGTGTATTGTATCACAATCTAGTAGTTACATTTGAAAATTTTGTTCTAGGACATTTTGTTTGAACGCAATCATCAAACTTAACTAAAAAAGTCATTTAAGCCTTTTCACAGTGAGATCTATGCGATATGGCCGAGAAATGTAATTTTGATGTTAACTCCCAAACCGCTGCGCAGAAGTCAACCAAACTTCACCCAATAGTGTATTGTATCACAATCTAGTAGTTACATTTGAAAATTTTGTTCTAGGACATTTTGTTTGAGCGCAATCCTCAAACTTAGGTCAAAAAAGCCATTTAAGCCTTTTCACAGTGAGATCTATGCGATATGGCCGAGAAATGTAATTTTGATGTTAACTCCCAAACCGCTGCGCAGAAGTCAACCAAACTTCACCCAATAGTGTATTGTATCACAATCTAGTAGTTACATTTGAAAATTTTGTTCTAGGACATTTTGTTTGAACGCAATCATCAAACTTAATTAAAAAAGTCATTTAAGCCTTTTCACAGTGAGATCTATGCGATATGGCCGAGAAATGTAATTTTGATGTTAACTCCCAAACCGCTGCGCAGAAGTCAACCAAACTTCACCCAATAGTGTATTGTATCACAATCTAGTAGTTACATTTGAAAATTTTGTTCTAGGAAATTTTGTTTGAGCGCAATCATCAAACTTAATTAAAAAAGTCATTTAAGCCTTTTCACAGTGAGATCTATGCGATATGGCCGAGAAATGTAATTTTGATGTTAACTCCCAAACCGCTGCGCAGAAGTCAACCAAACTTCACCCATTAGTGTATTTTATCACAATCTAGTAGTTACATGTGGAAATTTGGTTCTAGGACATTTGATTTGAGCGCAATCCTCAAACTTAGGTCAAAAAAGCCATTTAAGCCTTTTCACAGTGAGATCTATGCGATATGGCCGAGAAATGTAATTTTGATGTTAACTCCCAAACCGCTGCGCAGAAGTCAACCAAACTTCACCCAATAGTGTATTGTATCACAATCTAGTAGTTACATTTAAAAATTTTGTTCTAGGACATTTTGTTTGAACGCAATCATCAAACTTAATTAAAAAAGTCATTTAAGCCTTTTCACAGTGAGATCTATGCGATATGGCCGAGAAATGTAATTTTGATGTTAACTCCCAAACCGCTGCGCAGAAGTCAACCAAACTTCACCCATTAGTGTATTTTATCACAATCTAGTAGTTACATGTGGAAATTTGGTTCTAGGACATTTGATTTGAGCGCAATCCTCAAACTTAGGTCAAAAAAGCCATTTAAGCCTTTTCACAGTGAGATCTATGCGATATGGCCGAGAAATGTAATTTTGATGTTAACTCCCAAACCGCTGCGCAGAAGTCAACCAAACTTCACCCAATAGTGTATTGTATCACATTCTAGTAGTTACATTTGAAAATTTCGTTCTAGGACATTTGGTTTGAGCGCAATCCTCAAACTTAGGTCAAAAAAGCCATTTAAGCCTTTTCACAGTGAGATCTATGCGATATGGCCGAGAAATGTAATTTTGATGTTAACTCCCAAACCGCTGCGCAGAAGTCAACCAAACTTCACCCAATAGTGTATTGTATCACAATCTAGTAGTTACATGTGGAAATTTGGTTATAGGACATTTGATTTGAGCGCAATCCTCAAACTTAGGTCAAAAAAGCCATTTAAGCCTTTTCACAGTGAGATCTATGCGATATGGCCTAGAAATGTAATTTTGATAACTCCCAAACCGCTGCGCAGAAGTCAACCAAACTTCACCCAATAGTGTATTGTATCACATTCTAGTAGTTACATTTGAAAATTTCGTTCAAGGACATTTGGTTTGAGCGCAATTATTAAACTTAGGTCAAAAAAGCCATTTAAGCCTTTTCACAGTGAGATCTATGCGATATGGCCGAGAAATGTAATTTTGATGTTAACTCCCAAACCGCTGCGCAGAAGTAAACCAAACTTCACCCATTAGTGTATTGTATCACAATCTAGTAGTTACATGTGGAAATTTGGTTCTAGGACATTTGATTTGAGCGCAATCCTCAAACTTAGGTCAAAAAAGCCATTTAAGCCTTTTCACAGTGAGATCTATGCGATATGGCCGAGAAATGTAATTTTGATGTTAACTCCCAAACCGCTGCGCAGAAGTCAACCAAACTTCACCCAATAGTGTATTGTATCACATTCTAGTAGTTACATTTGAAAATTTCGTTCTAGGACATTTGGTTTGAGCGCAATTATTAAACTTAGGTCAAAAAAGCCATTTAAGCCTTTTCACAGTGAGATCTATGCGATATGGCCGAGAAATGTAATTTTGATGTTAACTCCCAAACCGCTGCGCAGAAGTAAACCAAACTTCACCCATTAGTGTATTGTATCACAATCTAGTAGTTACATGTGGAAATTTGGTTCTAGGACATTTGATTTTAGCGCAATCCTCAAACTTAGGTCAAAAAAGCCATTTAAGCCTTTTCACAGTGAGATCTATGCGATATGGCCGAGAAATGTAATTTTGATGTTAACTCCCAAACCGCTGCGCAAAAGTCAACCAAACTTCACCCATTAGTGTATTGTATCACAATCTAGTAGTTACATGTGGAAATTTGGTTCTAGGACATTTGATTTGAGCGCAATCCTCAAACTTAGGTCAAAAAAGCCATTTAAGCCTTTTCACAGTGAGATCTATGCGATATGGCCGAGAAATGTAATTTTGATGTTAACTCCCAAACCGCTGCGCAGAAGTCAACCAAACTTCACCCAATAGTGTATTGTATCACATTCTAGTAGTTACATTTTAAAATTTCGTTCTAGGACATTTGGTTTGAGCGCAATTATTAAACTTAGGTCAAAAAAGCCATTTAAGCCTTTTCACAGTGAGATCTATGCGATATGGCCGAGAAATGTAATTTTGATGTTAACTCCCAAACCGCTGCGCAGAAGTAAACCAAACTTCACCCATTAGTGTATTGTATCACAATCTAGTAGTTACATGTGGAAATTTGGTTCTAGGACATTTGATTTGAGCGCAATCCTCAAACTTAGGTCAAAAAAGCCATTTAAGCCTTTTCACAGTGAGATCTATGCGATATGGCCGAGAAATGTAATTTTGATGTTAACTCCCAAACCGCTGCGCAGAAGTCAACCAAACTTCACCCAATAGTGTATTGTATCACAATCTAGTAGTTACATTTGAAAATTTTGTTCTAGGACATTTTGTTTGAATGCAATCATCAAACTTAATTAAAAAAGTCATTTAAGCCTTTTCACAGTGAGATCTATGCGATATGGCCGAGAAATGTAATTTTGATGTTAACTCCCAAACCGCTGCGCAGAAGTCAACCAAACTTCACCCATTAGTGTATTGTATCACAATCTAGTAGTTAAATGTGGAAATTTGGTTATAGGACATTTGATTTGAGCGCAATCCTCAAACTTAGGTCAAAAAAGCCATTTAAGCCTTTTCACAGTGAGATCTATGCGATATGGCCGAGAAATGTAATTTTGATGTTAACTCCCAAACCGCTGCGCAGAAGTCAACCAAACTTCACCCAATAGTGTATTGTATCACATTCTAGTAGTTACATTTGAAAATTTCGTTCTAGGACATTTGGTTTGAGCGCAATTATTAAACTTAGGTCAAAAAAGCCATTTAAGCCTTTTCACAGTGAGATCTATGCGATATGGCCGAGAAATGTAATTTTGATGTTAACTCCCAAACCGCTGCGCAGAAGTAAACCAAACTTCACCCATTAGTGTATTGTATCACAATCTAGTAGTTACATGTGGAAATTTGGTTCTAGGACATTTGATTTTAGCGCAATCCTCAAACTTAGGTCAAAAAAGCCATTTAAGCCTTTTCACAGTGAGATCTATGCGATATGGCCGAGAAATGTAATTTTGATGTTAACTCCCAAACCGCTGCGCAGAAGTCAACCAAACTTCACCCAATAGTGTATTGTATCACAATCTAGTAGTTACATTTGAAAATTTTGTTCTAGGAAATTTTGTTTGAGCGCAATCATCAAACTTAATTAAAAAAGTCATTTAAGCCTTTTCACAGTGAGATCTATGCGATATGGCCGAGAAATGTAATTTTGATGTTAACTCCCAAACCGCTGCGCAAAAGTCAACCAAACTTCACCCATTAGTGTATTGTATCACAATCTAGTAGTTACATGTGAAAATTTGGTTCTAGGACATTTGATTTGAGCGCAATCCTCAAACTTAGGTCAAAAAAGCCATTTAAGCCTTTTCACAGTGAGATCTATGCGATATGGCCGAGAAATGTAATTTTGATGTTAACTCCCAAACCGCTGCGCAGAAGTCAACCAAACTTCACCCAATAGTGTATTGTATCACATTCTAGTAGTTACATTTTAAAATTTCGTTCTAGGACATTTGGTTTGAGCGCAATTATTAAACTTAGGTCAAAAAAGCCATTTAAGCCTTTTCACAGTGAGATCTATGCGATATGGCCGAGAAATGTAATTTTGATGTTAACTCCCAAACCGCTGCGCAGAAGTCAACCAAACTTCACCCATTAGTGTATTGTATCACAATCTAGTAGTTACATGTGGAAATTTGGTTCTAGGACATTTGATTTGAGCGCAATCCTCAAACTTAGGTCAAAAAAGCCATTTAAGCCTTTTCACAGTGAGATCTATGCGATATGGCCGAGAAATGTAATTTTGATGTTAACTCCCAAACCGCTGCGCAGAAGTCAACCAAACTTCACCCAATAGTGTATTGTATCACAATCTAGTAGTTACATTTGAAAATTTTGTTCTAGGACATTTTGTTTGAATGCAATCATCAAACTTAATTAAAAAAGTCATTTAAGCCTTTTCACAGTGAGATCTATGCGATATGGCCGAGAAATGTAATTTTGATGTTAACTCCCAAACCGCTGCGCAGAAGTCAACCAAACTTCACCCAATAGTGTATTGTATCACAATCTAGTAGTTACATTTGAAAATTTTGTTCTAGGACATTTTGTTTGAACGCAATCATCAAACTTAATTAAAAAAGTCATTTAAGCCTTTTCACAGTGAGATCTATGCGATATGGCCGAGAAATGTAATTTTGATGTTAACTCCCAAACCGCTGCGCAGAAGTCAACCAAACTTCACCCAATAGTGTATTGTATCACAATCTAGTAGTTACATTTGAAAATTTTGTTCTAGGAAATTTTGTTTGAGCGCAATCATCAAACTTAATTAAAAAAGTCATTTAAGCCTTTTCACAGTGAGATCTATGCGATATGGCCGAGAAATGTAATTTTGATGTTAACTCCCAAACCGCTGCGCAGAAGTCAACCAAACTTCACCCATTAGTGTATTTTATCACAATCTAGTAGTTACATGTGGAAATTTGGTTCTAGGACATTTGATTTGAGCGCAATCCTCAAACTTAGGTCAAAAAAGCCATTTAAGCCTTTTCACAGTGAGATCTATGCGATATGGCCGAGAAATGTAATTTTGATGTTAACTCCCAAACCGCTGCGCAGAAGTCAACCAAACTTCACCCAATAGTGTATTGTATCACAATCTAGTAGTTACATTTAAAAATTTTGTTCTAGGACATTTTGTTTGAACGCAATCATCAAACTTAATTAAAAAAGTCATTTAAGCCTTTTCACAGTGAGATCTATGCGATATGGCCGAGAAATGTAATTTTGATGTTAACTCCCAAACCGCTGCGCAGAAGTCAACCAAACTTCACCCATTAGTGTATTTTATCACAATCTAGTAGTTACATGTGGAAATTTGGTTCTAGGACATTTGATTTGAGCGCAATCCTCAAACTTAGGTCAAAAAAGCCATTTAAGCCTTTTCACAGTGAGATCTATGCGATATGGCCGAGAAATGTAATTTTGATGTTAACTCCCAAACCGCTGCGCAGAAGTCAACCAAACTTCACCCAATAGTGTATTGTATCACATTCTAGTAGTTACATTTGAAAATTTCGTTCTAGGACATTTGGTTTGAGCGCAATCCTCAAACTTAGGTCAAAAAAGCCATTTAAGCCTTTTCACAGTGAGATCTATGCGATATGGCCGAGAAATGTAATTTTGATGTTAACTCCCAAACCGCTGCGCAGAAGTCAACCAAACTTCACCCAATAGTGTATTGTATCACAATCTAGTAGTTACATGTGGAAATTTGGTTATAGGACATTTGATTTGAGCGCAATCCTCAAACTTAGGTCAAAAAAGCCATTTAAGCCTTTTCACAGTGAGATCTATGCGATATGGCCTAGAAATGTAATTTTGATAACTCCCAAACCGCTGCGCAGAAGTCAACCAAACTTCACCCAATAGTGTATTGTATCACATTCTAGTAGTTACATTTGAAAATTTCGTTCAAGGACATTTGGTTTGAGCGCAATTATTAAACTTAGGTCAAAAAAGCCATTTAAGCCTTTTCACAGTGAGATCTATGCGATATGGCCGAGAAATGTAATTTTGATGTTAACTCCCAAACCGCTGCGCAGAAGTAAACCAAACTTCACCCATTAGTGTATTGTATCACAATCTAGTAGTTACATGTGGAAATTTGGTTCTAGGACATTTGATTTGAGCGCAATCCTCAAACTTAGGTCAAAAAAGCCATTTAAGCCTTTTCACAGTGAGATCTATGCGATATGGCCGAGAAATGTAATTTTGATGTTAACTCCCAAACCGCTGCGCAGAAGTCAACCAAACTTCACCCAATAGTGTATTGTATCACATTCTAGTAGTTAGATTTGAAAATTTCGTTCTAGGACATTTGGTTTGAGCGCAATTATTAAACTTAGGTCAAAAAAGCCATTTAAGCCTTTTCACAGTGAGATCTATGCGATATGGCCGAGAAATGTAATTTTGATGTTAACTCCCAAACCGCTGCGCAGAAGTAAACCAAACTTCACCCATTAGTGTATTGTATCACAATCTAGTAGTTACATGTGGAAATTTGGTTCTAGGACATTTGATTTTAGCGCAATCCTCAAACTTAGGTCAAAAAAGCCATTTAAGCCTTTTCACAGTGAGATCTATGCGATATGGCCGAGAAATGTAATTTTGATGTTAACTCCCAAACCGCTGCGCAAAAGTCAACCAAACTTCACCCATTAGTGTATTGTATCACAATCTAGTAGTTACATGTGGAAATTTGGTTCTAGGACATTTGATTTGAGCGCAATCCTCAAACTTAGGTCAAAAAAGCCATTTAAGCCTTTTCACAGTGAGATCTATGCGATATGGCCGAGAAATGTAATTTTGATGTTAACTCCCAAACCGCTGCGCAGAAGTCAACCAAACTTCACCCAATAGTGTATTGTATCACATTCTAGTAGTTACATTTTAAAATTTCGTTCTAGGACATTTGGTTTGAGCGCAATTATTAAACTTAGGTCAAAAAAGCCATTTAAGCCTTTTCACAGTGAGATCTATGCGATATGGCCGAGAAATGTAATTTTGATGTTAACTCCCAAACCGCTGCGCAGAAGTAAACCAAACTTCACCCATTAGTGTATTGTATCACAATCTAGTAGTTACATGTGGAAATTTGGTTCTAGGACATTTGATTTGAGCGCAATCCTCAAACTTAGGTCAAAAAAGCCATTTAAGCCTTTTCACAGTGAGATCTATGCGATATGGCCGAGAAATGTAATTTTGATGTTAACTCCCAAACCGCTGCGCAGAAGTCAACCAAACTTCACCCAATAGTGTATTGTATCACAATCTAGTAGTTACATTTGAAAATTTTGTTCTAGGACATTTTGTTTGAATGCAATCATCAAACTTAATTAAAAAAGTCATTTAAGCCTTTTCACAGTGAGATCTATGCGATATGGCCGAGAAATGTAATTTTGATGTTAACTCCCAAACCGCTGCGCAGAAGTCAACCAAACTTCACCCATTAGTGTATTGTATCACAATCTAGTAGTTAAATGTGGAAATTTGGTTATAGGACATTTGATTTGAGCGCAATCCTCAAACTTAGGTCAAAAAAGCCATTTAAGCCTTTTCACAGTGAGATCTATGCGATATGGCCGAGAAATGTAATTTTGATGTTAACTCCCAAACCGCTGCGCAGAAGTCAACCAAACTTCACCCAATAGTGTATTGTATCACATTCTAGTAGTTACATTTGAAAATTTCGTTCTAGGACATTTGGTTTGAGCGCAATTATTAAACTTAGGTCAAAAAAGCCATTTAAGCCTTTTCACAGTGAGATCTATGCGATATGGCCGAGAAATGTAATTTTGATGTTAACTCCCAAACCGCTGCGCAGAAGTAAACCAAACTTCACCCATTAGTGTATTGTATCACAATCTAGTAGTTACATGTGGAAATTTGGTTCTAGGACATTTGATTTTAGCGCAATCCTCAAACTTAGGTCAAAAAAGCCATTTAAGCCTTTTCACAGTGAGATCTATGCGATATGGCCGAGAAATGTAATTTTGATGTTAACTCCCAAACCGCTGCGCAGAAGTCAACCAAACTTCACCCAATAGTGTATTGTATCACAATCTAGTAGTTACATTTGAAAATTTTGTTCTAGGAAATTTTGTTTGAGCGCAATCATCAAACTTAATTAAAAAAGTCATTTAAGCCTTTTCACAGTGAGATCTATGCGATATGGCCGAGAAATGTAATTTTGATGTTAACTCCCAAACCGCTGCGCAAAAGTCAACCAAACTTCACCCATTAGTGTATTGTATCACAATCTAGTAGTTACATGTGAAAATTTGGTTCTAGGACATTTGATTTGAGCGCAATCCTCAAACTTAGGTCAAAAAAGCCATTTAAGCCTTTTCACAGTGAGATCTATGCGATATGGCCGAGAAATGTAATTTTGATGTTAACTCCCAAACCGCTGCGCAGAAGTCAACCAAACTTCACCCAATAGTGTATTGTATCACATTCTAGTAGTTACATTTTAAAATTTCGTTCTAGGACATTTGGTTTGAGCGCAATTATTAAACTTAGGTCAAAAAAGCCATTTAAGCCTTTTCACAGTGAGATCTATGCGATATGGCCGAGAAATGTAATTTTGATGTTAACTCCCAAACCGCTGCGCAGAAGTCAACCAAACTTCACCCATTAGTGTATTGTATCACAATCTAGTAGTTACATGTGGAAATTTGGTTCTAGGACATTTGATTTGAGCGCAATCCTCAAACTTAGGTCAAAAAAGCCATTTAAGCCTTTTCACAGTGAGATCTATGCGATATGGCCGAGAAATGTAATTTTGATGTTAACTCCCAAACCGCTGCGCAGAAGTCAACCAAACTTCACCCAATAGTGTATTGTATCACAATCTAGTAGTTACATTTGAAAATTTTGTTCTAGGACATTTTGTTTGAATGCAATCATCAAACTTAATTAAAAAAGTCATTTAAGCCTTTTCACAGTGAGATCTATGCGATATGGCCGAGAAATGTAATTTTGATGTTAACTCCCAAACCGCTGCGCAGAAGTCAACCAAACTTCACCCAATAGTGTATTGTATCACAATCTAGTAGTTACATGTGGAAATTTGGTTATAGGACATTTGATTTGAGCGCAATCCTCAAACTTAGGTCAAAAAAGCCATTTAAGCCTTTTCACAGTGAGATCTATGCGATATGGCCGAGAAATGTAATTTTGATGTTAACTCCCAAACCGCTGCGCAGAAGTCAACTAAACTTCACCCAATAGTGTATTGTATCACATTCTAGTAGTTACATTTGAAAATTTCGTTCTAGGACATTTGGTTTGAGCGCAATCATTAAACTTAATTAAAAAAGTCATTTAAGCCTTTTCACAGTGAGATCTATGCGATATGGCCGAGAAATGTAATTTTGATGTTAACTACCAAACCGCTGCGCAGAAGTCAACCAAACTTCACCCAATAGTGTATTGTATCACAATCTAGTAGTTACATTTGAAAATTTTGTTCTAGGACATTTTGTTTGAACGCAATCATCAAACTTAATTAAAAAAGTCATTTAAGCCTTTTCACAGTGAGATCTATGCGATATGGCCGAGAAATGTAATTTTGATGTTAACTCCCAAACCGCTGCGCAGAAGTCAACCAAACTTCACCCAATAGTGTATTGTATCACAATCTAGTAGTTACATTTGAAAATTTTGTTTTAGGAAATTTTGTTTGAGCGCAATCATCAAACTTAATTAAAAGAGTCATTTAAGCCTTTTCACAGTGAGATCTATGCGATATGGCCGAGAAATGTAATTTTGATGTTAACTCCCAAACCGCTGCGCAGAAGTCAACCAAACTTCACCCATTAGTGTATTATATCACAATCTAGTAGTTACATTTGAAAATTTGGTTATAGGACATTTTGTTTGAGCGCAATTCTCAAACTTAGGTCAAAAAAGCCATTTAAGCCTTTTCACAGTGAGATCTATGCGATATGGCCGAGAAATGTAATTTTGATGTTAACTCCCAAACCGCTGCGCAGAAGTCAACCAAACTTCACCCAATAGTGTATTGTATCACAATCTAGTAGTTACATTTGAAAATTTTGTTCTAGGACATTTTGTTTGAACGCAATCATCAAACTTAATTAAAAAAGTCATTTAAGCCTTTTCACAGTGAGATCTATGCGATATGGCCGAGAAATGTAATTTTGATGTTAACTCCCAAACCGCTGCGCAGAAGTCAACCAAACTTCACCCAATAGTGTATTGTATCACAATCTAGTAGTTACATTTGAAAATTTTGTTCTAGGAAATTTTGTTTGAGCGCAATCATCAAACTTAATTAAAAAAGTCATTTAAGCCTTTTCACAGTGAGATCTATGCGATATGGCCGAGAAATGTAATTTTGATGTTAACTCCCAAACCGCTGCGCAGAAGTCAACCAAACTTCACCCATTAGTGTATTTTATCACAATCTAGTAGTTACATGTGGAAATTTGGTTCTAGGACATTTGATTTGAGCGCAATCCTCAAACTTAGGTCAAAAAAGCCATTTAAGCCTTTTCACAGTGAGATCTATGCGATATGGCCGAGAAATGTAATTTTGATGTTAACTCCCAAACCGCTGCGCAGAAGTCAATTAAACTTCACCCAATAGTGTATTGTATCACAATCTAGTAGTTACATTTAAAAATTTTGTTCTAGGACATTTTGTTTGAACGCAATCATCAAACTTAATTAAAAAAGTCATTTAAGCCTTTTCACAGTGAGATCTATGCGATATGGCCGAGAAATGTAATTTTGATGTTAACTCCCAAACCGCTGCGCAGAAGTCAACCAAACTTCACCCATTAGTGTATTTTATCACAATCTAGTAGTTACATGTGGAAATTTGGTTCTAGGACATTTGATTTGAGCGCAATCCTCAAACTTAGGTCAAAAAAGCCATTTAAGCCTTTTCACAGTGAGATCTATGCGATATGGCCGAGAAATGTAATTTTGATGTTAACTCCCAAACCGCTGCGCAGAAGTCAACCAAACTTCACCCAATAGTGTATTGTATCACATTCTAGTAGTTACATTTGAAAATTTCGTTCTAGGACATTTGGTTTGAGCGCAATCCTCAAACTTAGGTCAAAAAAGCCATTTAAGCCTTTTCACAGTGAGATCTATGCGATATGGCCGAGAAATGTAATTTTGATGTTAACTCCCAAACCGCTGCGCAGAAGTCAACCAAACTTCACCCAATAGTGTATTGTATCACAATCTAGTAGTTACATGTGGAAATTTGGTTATAGGACATTTGATTTGAGCGCAATCCTCAAACTTAGGTCAAAAAAGCCATTTAAGCCTTTTCACAGTGAGATCTATGCGATATGGCCGAGAAATGTAATTTTGATGTTAACTCCCAAACCGCTGCGCAGAAGTAAACCAAACTTCACCCATTAGTGTATTGTATCACAATCTAGTAGTTACATGTGGAAATTTGGTTCTAGGACATTTGATTTGAGCGCAATCCTCAAACTTAGGTCAAAAAAGCCATTTAAGCCTTTTCACAGTGAGATCTATGCGATATGGCCGAGAAATGTAATTTTGATGTTAACTCCCAAACCGCTGCGCAGAAGTCAACCAAACTTCACCCAATAGTGTATTGTATCACATTCTAGTAGTTACATTTAAAAATTTCGTTCTAGGACATTTGGTTTGAGCGCAATTATTAAACTTAGGTCAAAAAAGCCATTTAAGCCTTTTCACAGTGAGATCTATGCGATATGGCCGAGAAATGTAATTTTGATGTTAACTCCCAAACCGCTGCGCAGAAGTCAACCAAACTTCACCCAATAGTGTATTGTATCACAATCTAGTAGTTACATGTGGAAATTTGGTTATAGGACATTTGATTTGAGCGCAATCCTCAAACTTAGGTCAAAAAAGCCATTTAAGCCTTTTCACAGTGAGATCTATGCGATATGGCCGAGAAATGTAATTTTGATGTTAACTCCCAAACCGCTGCGCAGAAGTCAACCAAACTTCACCCAATAGTGTATTGTATCACATTCTAGTAGTTACATTTGAAAATTTCGTTCAAGGACATTTGGTTTGAGCGCAATTATTAAACTTAGGTCAAAAAAGCCATTTAAGCCTTTTCACAGTGAGATCTATGCGATATGGCCGAGAAATGTAATTTTGATGTTAACTCCCAAACCGCTGCGCAGAAGTAAACCAAACTTCACCCATTAGTGTATTGTATCACAATCTAGTAGTTACATGTGGAAATTTGGTTCTAGGACATTTGATTTGAGCGCAATCCTCAAACTTAGGTCAAAAAAGCCATTTAAGCCTTTTCACAGTGAGATCTATGCGATATGGCCGAGAAATGTAATTTTGATGTTAACTCCCAAACCGCTGCGCAGAAGTCAACCAAACTTCACCCAATAGTGTATTGTATCACATTCTAGTAGTTACATTTAAAAATTTCGTTCTAGGACATTTGGTTTGAGCGCAATTATTAAACTTAGGTCAAAAAAGCCATTTAAGCCTTTTCACAGTGAGATCTATGCGATATGGCCGAGAAATGTAATTTTGATGTTAACTCCCAAACCGCTGCGCAGAAGTAAACCAAACTTCACCCATTAGTGTATTGTATCACAATCTAGTAGTTACATGTGGAAATTTGGTTCTAGGACATTTGATTTTAGCGCAATCCTCAAACTTAGGTCAAAAAAGCCATTTAAGCCTTTTCACAGTGAGATCTATGCGATATGGCCGAGAAATGTAATTTTGATGTTAACTCCCAAACCGCTGCGCAGAAGTCAACCAAACTTCACCCAATAGTGTATTGTATCACAATCTAGTAGTTACATTTGAAAATTTTTTTCTAGGAAATTTTGTTTGAATGCAATCATCAAACTTAATTAAAAAAGTCATTTAAGCCTTTTCACAGTGAGATCTATGCGATATGGCCGAGAAATGTAATTTTGATGTTAACTCCCAAACCGCTGCGCAGAAGTCAACCAAACTTCACCCATTAGTGTATTGTATCACAATCTAGTAGTTACATGTGGAAATTTGGTTATAGGACATTTGATTTGAGCGCAATCCTCAAACTTAGGTCAAAAAAGCCATTTAAGCCTTTTCACAGTGAGATCTATGCGATATGGCCGAGAAATGTAATTTTGATGTTAACTCCCAAACCGCTGCGCAGAAGTCAACTAAACTTCACCCAATAGTGTATTGTATCACATTCTAGTAGTTACATTTGAAAATTTCGTTCTAGGACATTTGGTTTGAGCGCAATCATTAAACTTAATTAAAAAAGTCATTTAAGCCTTTTCACAGTGAGATCTATGCGATATGGCCGAGAAATGTAATTTTGATGTTAACTACCAAACCGCTGCGCAGAAGTCAACCAAACTTCACCCAATAGTGTATTGTATCACAATCTAGTAGTTACATTTGAAAATTTTGTTCTAGGACATTTTGTTTGAACGCAATCATCAAACTTAATTAAAAAAGTCATTTAAGCCTTTTCACAGTGAGATCTATGCGATATGGCCGAGAAATGTAATTTTGATGTTAACTCCCAAACCGCTGCGCAGAAGTCAACCAAACTTCACCCAATAGTGTATTGTATCACAATCTAGTAGTTACATTTGAAAATTTTGTTTTAGGAAATTTTGTTTGAGCGCAATCATCAAACTTAATTAAAAAAGTCATTTAAGCCTTTTTACAGTGAGATATATGCGATATGGCCGAGAAATGTAATTTTGATGTTCACTCCCAAACCGCTGCGCAGAAGACAACCAAACTTCACCCATTAGTGTATTGTATCACAATCTAGTAGTTACATGTGGAAATTTGGTTATAGGACATTTGATTTGAGCGCAATCCTCAAACTTAGGTCAAAAAAGCCATTTAAGCCTTTTCACAGTGAGATCTATGCGATATGGCCGAGAAATGTAATTTTGATGTTAACTCCCAAACCGCTGCGCAGAAGTCAACCAAACTTCACCCATTAGTGTATTGTATCACAATCTAGTAGTTACATTTGAAAATTTCGTTCTAGGACATTTGGTTTGAGCGCAATCTTTAAACTTAGGTCAAAAAAGCCATTTAAGCCTTTTCACAGTGAGATCTATGCGATATGGCCGAGAAATGTAATTTTGATGTTAACTCCCAAACCGCTGCGCAGAAGTCAACCAAACTTCACCCAATAGTGTATTGTATCACAATCTAGTAGTTACATTTGAAAATTTTGTTCTAGGACATTTTGTTTGAACGCAATCATCAAACTTAATTAAAAAAGTCATTTAAGCCTTTTCACAGTGAGATCTATGCGATATGGCCGAGAAATGTAATTTTGATGTTAACTCCCAAACCGCTGCGCAGAAGTCAACCAAACTTCACCCAATAGTGTATTGTATCACAATCTAGTAGTTACATTTGAAAATTTTGTTCTAGGACATTTTGTTTGAGCGCAATCATCAAACTTAATTAAAAAAGTCATTTAAGCCTTTTCACAGTGAGATCTATGCGATATGGCCGAGAAATGTAATTTTGATGTTAACTCCCAAACCGCTGCGCAGAAGTCAACCAAACTTCACCCATTAGTGTATTTTATCACAATCTAGTAGTTACATGTGGAAATTTGGTTCTAGGACATTTGATTTGAGCGCAATCCTCAAACTTAGGTCAAAAAAGCCATTTAAGCCTTTTCACAGTGAGATCTATGCGATATGGCCGAGAAATGTAATTTTGATGTTAACTCCCAAACCGCTGCGCAGAAGTCAACCAAACTTCACCCAATAGTGTATTGTATCACAATCTAGTAGTTACATTTGAAAATTTTGTTCTAGGAAATTTTGTTTGAGCGCAATCATCAAACTTAATTAAAAAAGTCATTTAAGCCTTTTCACAGTGAGATCTATGCGATATGGCCGAGAAATGTAATTTTGATGTTAACTCCCAAACCGCTGCGCAGAAGTCAACCAAACTTCACCCATTAGTGTATTTTATCACAATCTAGTAGTTACATGTGGAAATTTGGTTCTAGGACATTTGATTTGAGCGCAATCCTCAAACTTAGGTCAAAAAAGCCATTTAAGCCTTTTCACAGGAGATCTATGCAATATGGCCGAGAAATGTAATTTTGATGTTCACTTCCAAACCGCTGCGCAGAAGTCAACCAAACTTCACCCATTAGTGTATTGTATCACAGTCTAGTAGTTACATGTGGAAATTTGGTTATAGGACATTTGATTTGAGCGCAATCCTCAAACTTAGGTCAAAAAAGCCATTTAAGCCTTTTCACAGTGAGATCTATGCGATATGGCCGAGAAATGTAATTTTGATGTTAACTCCCAAACCGCTGCGCAGAAGTCAACCAAACTTCACCCATTAGTGTATTGTATCACAATCTAGTAGTTACATTTGAAAATTTCGTTCTAGGACATTTGGTTTGAGCGCAATCTTTAAACTTAGGTCAAAAAAGCCATTTAAGCCTTTTCACAGTGAGATCTATGCGATATGGCCGAGAAATGTAATTTTGATGTTAACTCCCAAACCGCTGCGCAGAAGTCAACCAAACTTCACCCAATAGTGTATTGTATCACAATCTAGTAGTTACATTTGAAAATTTTGTTCTAGGACATTTTGTTTGAACGCAATCATCAAACTTAATTAAAAAAGTCATTTAAGCCTTTTCACAGTGAGGCCTATGCGATATGGCCGAGAAATGTAATTTTGATGTTAACTCCCAAACCGCTGCGCAGAAGTCAACCAAACTTCACCCAATAGTGTATTGTATCACAATCTAGTAGTTACATTTGAAAATTTTGTTCTAGGAAATTTTGTTTGAGCGCAATCATCAAACTTAATTAAAAAAGTCATTTAAGCCTTTTCACAGTGAGATCTATGCGATATGGCCGAGAAATGTAATTTTGATGTTAACTCCCAAACCGCTGCGCAGAAGTCAACCAAACTTCACCCATTAGTGTATTTTATCACAATCTAGTAGTTACATGTGGAAATTTGGTTCTAGGACATTTGATTTGAGCGCAATCCTCAAACTTAGGTCAAAAAAGCCATTTAAGCCTTTTCACAGTGAGATCTATGCGATATGGCCGAGAAATGTAATTTTGATGTTAACTCCCAAACCGCTGCGCAGAAGTCAACCAAACTTCACCCAATAGTGTATTGTATCACAATCTAGTAGTTACATTTAAAAATTTTGTTCTAGGACATTTTGTTTGAACGCAATCAT
The DNA here is from genome assembly GCF_030265065.1 of Corythoichthys intestinalis. NCBI lineage: Eukaryota > Metazoa > Chordata > Actinopteri > Syngnathiformes > Syngnathidae > Corythoichthys > Corythoichthys intestinalis. The sequence goes on along the minus strand of NC_080416.1, from coordinate 36,984,843 downwards.
CAAACTTAATTAAAAAAGTCATTTAAGCCTTTTCACAGTGAGATCTATGCGATATGGCCGAGAAATGTAATTTTGATGTTAACTCCCAAACCGCTGCGCAGAAGTCAACCAAACTTCACCCATTAGTGAATTGTATCACAATCTAGTAGTTACATGTGGAAATTTGGTTATAGGACATTTGATTTGAGCGCAATCCTCAAACTTAGGTCAAAAAAGCCATTTAAGCCTTTTCACAGTGAGATCTATGCGATATGGCCGAGAAATGTAATTTTGATGTTAACTCCCAAACCGCTGCGCAAAAGTCAACCAAACTTCACCCAATAGTGTATTGTATCACATTCTAGTAGTTACATTTAAAAATTTCGTTCTAGGACATTTGGTTTGAGCGCAATCCTCAAACTTAGGTCAAAAAAGCCATTTAAGCCTTTTCACAGTGAGATCTAAGCGATATGGCCGAGAAATGTAATTTTGATGTTAACTCCCAAACCGCTGCGCAGAAGTCAACCAAACTTCACCCAATAGTGTATTGTATCACAATCTAGTAGTTTTATTTGAAAATTTTGTTCTAGGACATTTTGTTTGAACGCAATCATCAAACTTAATTAAAAAAGTCATTTAAGCCTTTTCACAGTGAGATCTATGCGATATGGCCGAGAAATGTAATTTTGATGTTAACTCCCAAACCGCTGCGCAGAAGTCAACCAAACTTCACCCAATAGTGTATTGTATCACAATCTAGTAGTTACATTTGAAAATTTTGTTCTAGGACATTTTGTTTGAGCGCAATCCTCAAACTTAGGTCAAAAAAGCCATTTAAGCCTTTTCACAGTGAGATCTATGCGATATGGCTGAGAAATGTAATTTTGATGTTAACTCCCAAACCGCTGCGCAGAAGTCAACCAAACTTCACCCAATAGTGTATTGTATTACAATCTAGTAGTTACATTTGAAAATTTTGTTCTAGGACATTTTGTTTGAACGCAATCATCAAACTTAATTAAAAAAGTCATTTTAGCCTTTTCACAGTGAGATCTATGCGATATGGCCGAGAAATGTAATTTTGATGTTAACTCCCAAACCGCTGCGCAGAAGTCAACCAAACTTCACCCATTAGTGTATTTTATCACAATCTAGTAGTTACATGTGGAAATTTGGTTCTAGGACATTTGATTTGAGCGCAATCCTCAAACTTAGGTCAAAAAAGCCATTTAAGCCTTTTCACAGTGAGATCTATGCGATATGGCCGAGAAATGTAATTTTGATGTTAACTCCCAAACCGCTGCGCAGAAGTCAACCAAACTTCACCCAATAGTGTATTGTATCACATTCTAGTAGTTACATTTGAAAATTTCGTTCTAGGACATTTGGTTTGAGCGCAATCCTCAAACTTAGGTCAAAAAAGCCATTTAAGCCTTTTCACAGTGAGATCTATGCGATATGGCCGAGAAATGTAATTTTGATGTTAACTCCCAAACCGCTGCGCAGAAGTCAACCAAACTTCACCCAATAGTGTATTGTATCACAATCTAGTAGTTACATTTGAAAATTTTGTTCTAGGACATTTTGTTTGAACGCAATCATCAAACTTAATTAAAAAAGTCATTTAAGCCTTTTCACAGTGAGATCTATGCGATATGGCCGAGAAATGTAATTTTGATGTTAACTCCCAAACCGCTGCGCAGAAGTCAACCAAACTTCACCCAATAGTGTATTGTATCACAATCTAGTAGTTACATTTGAAAATTTTGTTTTAGGAAATTTTGTTTGAGCGCAATCATCAAACTTAATTAAAAGAGTCATTTAAGCCTTTTCACAGTGAGATCTATGCGATATGGCCGAGAAATGTAATTTTGATGTTAACTCCCAAACCGCTGCGCAGAAGTCAACCAAACTTCACCCATTAGTGTATTGTATCACAATCTAGTAGTTACATTTGAAAATTTTGTTCTAGGACATTTTGTTTGAGCGCAATCCTCAAACTTAGGTCAAAAAAGCCATTTAAGCCTTTTCACAGTGAGATCTATGCGATATGGCCGAGAAATGTAATTTTGATGTTAACTCCCAAACCGCTGCGCAGAAGTCAACCAAACTTCACCCAATAGTGTATTGTATCACAATCTAGTAGTTACATTTGAAAATTTTGTTCTAGGACATTTTGTTTGAACGCAATCATCAAACTTAATTAAAAAAGTCATTTAAGCCTTTTCACAGTGAGATCTATGCGATATGGCCGAGAAATGTAATTTTGATGTTAACTCCCAAACCGCTGCGCAGAAGTCAACCAAACTTCACCCAATAGTGTATTGTATCACAATCTAGTAGTTACATTTGAAAATTTTGTTCTAGGAAATTTTGTTTGAGCGCAATCATCAAACTTAATTAAAAAAGTCATTTAAGCCTTTTCACAGTGAGATCTATGCGATATGGCCGAGAAATGTAATTTTGATGTTAACTCCCAAACCGCTGCGCAGAAGTCAACCAAACTTCACCCATTAGTGTATTTTATCACAATCTAGTAGTTACATGTGGAAATTTGGTTCTAGGACATTTGATTTGAGCGCAATCCTCAAACTTAGGTCAAAAAAGCCATTTAAGCCTTTTCACAGTGAGATCTATGCGATATGGCCGAGAAATGTAATTTTGATGTTAACTCCCAAACCGCTGCGCAGAAGTCAACCAAACTTCACCCAATAGTGTATTGTATCACAATCTAGTAGTTACATTTGAAAATTTTGTTTTAGGAAATTTTGTTTGAGCGCAATCATCAAACTTAATTAAAAAAGTCATTTAAGCCTTTTTACAGTGAGATATATGCGATATGGCCGAGAAATGTAATTTTGATGTTCACTCCCAAACCGCTGCGCAGAAGACAACCAAACTTCACCCATTAGTGTATTGTATCACAATCTAGTAGTTACATGTGGAAATTTGGTTATAGGACATTTGATTTGAGCGCAATCCTCAAACTTAGGTCAAAAAAGCCATTTAAGCCTTTTCACAGTGAGATCTATGCGATATGGCCGAGAAATGTAATTTTGATGTTAACTCCCAAACCGCTGCGCAGAAGTCAACCAAACTTCACCCATTAGTGTATTGTATCACAATCTAGTAGTTACATTTGAAAATTTCGTTCTAGGACATTTGGTTTGAGCGCAATCTTTAAACTTAGGTCAAAAAAGCCATTTAAGCCTTTTCACAGTGAGATCTATGCGATATGGCCGAGAAATGTAATTTTGATGTTAACTCCCAAACCGCTGCGCAGAAGTCAACCAAACTTCACCCAATAGTGTATTGTATCACAATCTAGTAGTTACATTTGAAAATTTTGTTCTAGGACATTTTGTTTGAACGCAATCATCAAACTTAATTAAAAAAGTCATTTAAGCCTTTTCACAGTGAGATCTATGCGATATGGCCGAGAAATGTAATTTTGATGTTAACTCCCAAACCGCTGCGCAGAAGTCAACCAAACTTCACCCAATAGTGTATTGTATCACAATCTAGTAGTTACATTTGAAAATTTTGTTCTAGGACATTTTGTTTGAGCGCAATCATCAAACTTAATTAAAAAAGTCATTTAAGCCTTTTCACAGTGAGATCTATGCGATATGGCCGAGAAATGTAATTTTGATGTTAACTCCCAAACCGCTGCGCAGAAGTCAACCAAACTTCACCCATTAGTGTATTTTATCACAATCTAGTAGTTACATGTGGAAATTTGGTTCTAGGACATTTGATTTGAGCGCAATCCTCAAACTTAGGTCAAAAAAGCCATTTAAGCCTTTTCACAGTGAGATCTATGCGATATGGCCGAGAAATGTAATTTTGATGTTAACTCCCAAACCGCTGCGCAGAAGTCAACCAAACTTCACCCAATAGTGTATTGTATCACAATCTAGTAGTTACATTTGAAAATTTTGTTCTAGGAAATTTTGTTTGAGCGCAATCATCAAACTTAATTAAAAAAGTCATTTAAGCCTTTTCACAGTGAGATCTATGCGATATGGCCGAGAAATGTAATTTTGATGTTAACTCCCAAACCGCTGCGCAGAAGTCAACCAAACTTCACCCATTAGTGTATTTTATCACAATCTAGTAGTTACATGTGGAAATTTGGTTCTAGGACATTTGATTTGAGCGCAATCCTCAAACTTAGGTCAAAAAAGCCATTTAAGCCTTTTCACAGGAGATCTATGCAATATGGCCGAGAAATGTAATTTTGATGTTCACTTCCAAACCGCTGCGCAGAAGTCAACCAAACTTCACCCATTAGTGTATTGTATCACAGTCTAGTAGTTACATGTGGAAATTTGGTTATAGGACATTTGATTTGAGCGCAATCCTCAAACTTAGGTCAAAAAAGCCATTTAAGCCTTTTCACAGTGAGATCTATGCGATATGGCCGAGAAATGTAATTTTGATGTTAACTCCCAAACCGCTGCGCAGAAGTCAACCAAACTTCACCCATTAGTGTATTGTATCACAATCTAGTAGTTACATTTGAAAATTTCGTTCTAGGACATTTGGTTTGAGCGCAATCTTTAAACTTAGGTCAAAAAAGCCATTTAAGCCTTTTCACAGTGAGATCTATGCGATATGGCCGAGAAATGTAATTTTGATGTTAACTCCCAAACCGCTGCGCAGAAGTCAACCAAACTTCACCCAATAGTGTATTGTATCACAATCTAGTAGTTACATTTGAAAATTTTGTTCTAGGACATTTTGTTTGAACGCAATCATCAAACTTAATTAAAAAAGTCATTTAAGCCTTTTCACAGTGAGGCCTATGCGATATGGCCGAGAAATGTAATTTTGATGTTAACTCCCAAACCGCTGCGCAGAAGTCAACCAAACTTCACCCAATAGTGTATTGTATCACAATCTAGTAGTTACATTTGAAAATTTTGTTCTAGGAAATTTTGTTTGAGCGCAATCATCAAACTTAATTAAAAAAGTCATTTAAGCCTTTTCACAGTGAGATCTATGCGATATGGCCGAGAAATGTAATTTTGATGTTAACTCCCAAACCGCTGCGCAGAAGTCAACCAAACTTCACCCATTAGTGTATTTTATCACAATCTAGTAGTTACATGTGGAAATTTGGTTCTAGGACATTTGATTTGAGCGCAATCCTCAAACTTAGGTCAAAAAAGCCATTTAAGCCTTTTCACAGTGAGATCTATGCGATATGGCCGAGAAATGTAATTTTGATGTTAACTCCCAAACCGCTGCGCAGAAGTCAACCAAACTTCACCCAATAGTGTATTGTATCACAATCTAGTAGTTACATTTAAAAATTTTGTTCTAGGACATTTTGTTTGAACGCAATCATCAAACTTAATTAAAAAAGTCATTTAAGCCTTTTCACAGTGAGATCTATGCGATATGGCCGAGAAATGTAATTTTGATGTTAACTCCCAAACCGCTGCGCAGAAGTCAACCAAACTTCACCCATTAGTGAATTGTATCACAATCTAGTAGTTACATGTGGAAATTTGGTTATAGGACATTTGATTTGAGCGCAATCCTCAAACTTAGGTCAAAAAAGCCATTTAAGCCTTTTCACAGTGAGATCTATGCGATATGGCCGAGAAATGTAATTTTGATGTTAACTCCCAAACCGCTGCGCAAAAGTCAACCAAACTTCACCCAATAGTGTATTGTATCACATTCTAGTAGTTACATTTAAAAATTTCGTTCTAGGACATTTGGTTTGAGCGCAATCCTCAAACTTAGGTCAAAAAAGCCATTTAAGCCTTTTCACAGTGAGATCTAAGCGATATGGCCGAGAAATGTAATTTTGATGTTAACTCCCAAACCGCTGCGCAGAAGTCAACCAAACTTCACCCAATAGTGTATTGTATCACAATCTAGTAGTTTTATTTGAAAATTTTGTTCTAGGACATTTTGTTTGAACGCAATCATCAAACTTAATTAAAAAAGTCATTTAAGCCTTTTCACAGTGAGATCTATGCGATATGGCCGAGAAATGTAATTTTGATGTTAACTCCCAAACCGCTGCGCAGAAGTCAACCAAACTTCACCCAATAGTGTATTGTATCACAATCTAGTAGTTACATTTGAAAATTTTGTTCTAGGACATTTTGTTTGAGCGCAATCCTCAAACTTAGGTCAAAAAAGCCATTTAAGCCTTTTCACAGTGAGATCTATGCGATATGGCTGAGAAATGTAATTTTGATGTTAACTCCCAAACCGCTGCGCAGAAGTCAACCAAACTTCACCCAATAGTGTATTGTATCACAATCTAGTAGTTACATTTGAAAATTTTGTTCTAGGACATTTTGTTTGAACGCAATCATCAAACTTAATTAAAAAAGTCATTTTAGCCTTTTCACAGTGAGATCTATGCGATATGGCCGAGAAATGTAATTTTGATGTTAACTCCCAAACCGCTGCGCAGAAGTCAACCAAACTTCACCCATTAGTGTATTTTATCACAATCTAGTAGTTACATGTGGAAATTTGGTTCTAGGACATTTGATTTGAGCGCAATCCTCAAACTTAGGTCAAAAAAGCCATTTAAGCCTTTTCACAGTGAGATCTATGCGATATGGCCGAGAAATGTAATTTTGATGTTAACTCCCAAACCGCTGCGCAGAAGTCAACCAAACTTCACCCAATAGTGTATTGTATCACATTCTAGTAGTTACATTTGAAAATTTCGTTCTAGGACATTTGGTTTGAGCGCAATCCTCAAACTTAGGTCAAAAAAGCCATTTAAGCCTTTTCACAGTGAGATCTATGCGATATGGCCGAGAAATGTAATTTTGATGTTAACTCCCAAACCGCTGCGCAGAAGTCAACCAAACTTCACCCAATAGTGTATTGTATCACAATCTAGTAGTTACATTTGAAAATTTTGTTCTAGGACATTTTGTTTGAACGCAATCATCAAACTTAATTAAAAAAGTCATTTAAGCCTTTTCACAGTGAGATCTATGCGATATGGCCGAGAAATGTAATTTTGATGTTAACTCCCAAACCGCTGCGCAGAAGTCAACCAAACTTCACCCAATAGTGTATTGTATCACAATCTAGTAGTTACATTTGAAAATTTTGTTTTAGGAAATTTTGTTTGAGCGCAATCATCAAACTTAATTAAAAGAGTCATTTAAGCCTTTTCACAGTGAGATCTATGCGATATGGCCGAGAAATGTAATTTTGATGTTAACTCCCAAACCGCTGCGCAGAAGTCAACCAAACTTCACCCATTAGTGTATTGTATCACAATCTAGTAGTTACATTTGAAAATTTTGTTCTAGGACATTTTGTTTGAGCGCAATCCTCAAACTTAGGTCAAAAAAGCCATTTAAGCCTTTTCACAGTGAGATCTATGCGATATGGCCGAGAAATGTAATTTTGATGTTAACTCCCAAACCGCTGCGCAGAAGTCAACCAAACTTCACCCAATAGTGTATTGTATCACAATCTAGTAGTTACATTTGAAAATTTTGTTCTAGGACATTTTGTTTGAACGCAATCATCAAACTTAATTAAAAAAGTCATTTAAGCCTTTTCACAGTGAGATCTATGCGATATGGCCGAGAAATGTAATTTTGATGTTAACTCCCAAACCGCTGCGCAGAAGTCAACCAAACTTCACCCAATAGTGTATTGTATCACAATCTAGTAGTTACATTTGAAAATTTTGTTCTAGGAAATTTTGTTTGAGCGCAATCATCAAACTTAATTAAAAAAGTCATTTAAGCCTTTTCACAGTGAGATCTATGCGATATGGCCGAGAAATGTAATTTTGATGTTAACTCCCAAACCGCTGCGCAGAAGTCAACCAAACTTCACCCATTAGTGTATTTTATCACAATCTAGTAGTTACATGTGGAAATTTGGTTCTAGGACATTTGATTTGAGCGCAATCCTCAAACTTAGGTCAAAAAAGCCATTTAAGCCTTTTCACAGTGAGATCTATGCGATATGGCCGAGAAATGTAATTTTGATGTTAACTCCCAAACCGCTGCGCAGAAGTCAACCAAACTTCACCCAATAGTGTATTGTATCACAATCTAGTAGTTACATTTAAAAATTTTGTTCTAGGACATTTTGTTTGAACGCAATCATCAAACTTAATTAAAAAAGTCATTTAAGCCTTTTCACAGTGAGATCTATGCGATATGGCCGAGAAATGTAATTTTGATGTTAACTCCCAAACCGCTGCGCAGAAGTCAACCAAACTTCACCCATTAGTGTATTTTATCACAATCTAGTAGTTACATGTGGAAATTTGGTTCTAGGACATTTGATTTGAGCGCAATCCTCAAACTTAGGTCAAAAAAGCCATTTAAGCCTTTTCACAGTGAGATCTATGCGATATGGCCGAGAAATGTAATTTTGATGTTAACTCCCAAACCGCTGCGCAGAAGTCAACCAAACTTCACCCAATAGTGTATTGTATCACATTCTAGTAGTTACATTTGAAAATTTCGTTCTAGGACATTTGGTTTGAGCGCAATCCTCAAACTTAGGTCAAAAAAGCCATTTAAGCCTTTTCACAGTGAGATCTATGCGATATGGCCGAGAAATGTAATTTTGATGTTAACTCCCAAACCGCTGCGCAGAAGTCAACCAAACTTCACCCAATAGTGTATTGTATCACAATCTAGTAGTTACATGTGGAAATTTGGTTATAGGACATTTGATTTGAGCGCAATCCTCAAACTTAGGTCAAAAAAGCCATTTAAGCCTTTTCACAGTGAGATCTATGCGATATGGCCGAGAAATGTAATTTTGATGTTAACTCCCAAACCGCTGCGCAGAAGTCAACCAAACTTCACCCAATAGTGTATTGTATCACATTCTAGTAGTTACATTTGAAAATTTCGTTCTAGGACATTTGGTTTGAGCGCAATCCTCAAACTTAGGTCAAAAAAGCCATTTAAGCCTTTTCACAGTGAGATCTATGCGATATGGCCGAGAAATGTAATTTTGATGTTAACTCCCAAACCGCTGCGCAGAAGTCAACCAAACTTCACCCAATAGTGTATTGTATCACAATCTAGTAGTTACATGTGGAAATTTGGTTATAGGACATTTGATTTGAGCGCAATCCTCAAACTTAGGTCAAAAAAGCCATTTAAGCCTTTTCACAGTGAGATCTATGCGATATGGCCGAGAAATGTAATTTTGATGTTAACTCCCAAACCGCTGCGCAGAAGTCAACCAAACTTCACCCAATAGTGTATTGTATCACATTCTAGTAGTTACATTTGAAAATTTCGTTCAAGGACATTTGGTTTGAGCGCAATTATTAAACTTAGGTCAAAAAAGCCATTTAAGCCTTTTCACAGTGAGATCTATGCGATATGGCCGAGAAATGTAATTTTGATGTTAACTCCCAAACCGCTGCGCAGAAGTAAACCAAACTTCACCCATTAGTGTATTGTATCACAATCTAGTAGTTACATGTGGAAATTTGGTTCTAGGACATTTGATTTGAGCGCAATCCTCAAACTTAGGTCAAAAAAGCCATTTAAGCCTTTTCACAGTGAGATCTATGCGATATGGCCGAGAAATGTAATTTTGATGTTAACTCCCAAACCGCTGCGCAGAAGTCAACCAAACTTCACCCAATAGTGTATTGTATCACATTCTAGTAGTTACATTTAAAAATTTCGTTCTAGGACATTTGGTTTGAGCGCAATTATTAAACTTAGGTCAAAAAAGCCATTTAAGCCTTTTCACAGTGAGATCTATGCGATATGGCCGAGAAATGTAATTTTGATGTTAACTCCCAAACCGCTGCGCAGAAGTCAACCAAACTTCACCCAATAGTGTATTGTATCACAATCTAGTAGTTACATGTGGAAATTTGGTTATAGGACATTTGATTTGAGCGCAATCCTCAAACTTAGGTCAAAAAAGCCATTTAAGCCTTTTCACAGTGAGATCTATGCGATATGGCCGAGAAATGTAATTTTGATGTTAACTCCCAAACCGCTGCGCAGAAGTCAACCAAACTTCACCCAATAGTGTATTGTATCACATTCTAGTAGTTACATTTGAAAATTTCGTTCAAGGACATTTGGTTTGAGCGCAATTATTAAACTTAGGTCAAAAAAGCCATTTAAGCCTTTTCACAGTGAGATCTATGCGATATGGCCGAGAAATGTAATTTTGATGTTAACTCCCAAACCGCTGCGCAGAAGTAAACCAAACTTCACCCATTAGTGTATTGTATCACAATCTAGTAGTTACATGTGGAAATTTGGTTCTAGGACATTTGATTTGAGCGCAATCCTCAAACTTAGGTCAAAAAAGCCATTTAAGCCTTTTCACAGTGAGATCTATGCGATATGGCCGAGAAATGTAATTTTGATGTTAACTCCCAAACCGCTGCGCAGAAGTCAACCAAACTTCACCCAATAGTGTATTGTATCACATTCTAGTAGTTACATTTAAAAATTTCGTTCTAGGACATTTGGTTTGAGCGCAATTATTAAACTTAGGTCAAAAAAGCCATTTAAGCCTTTTCACAGTGAGATCTATGCGATATGGCCGAGAAATGTAATTTTGATGTTAACTCCCAAACCGCTGCGCAGAAGTAAACCAAACTTCACCCATTAGTGTATTGTATCACAATCTAGTAGTTACATGTGGAAATTTGGTTCTAGGACATTTGATTTTAGCGCAATCCTCAAACTTAGGTCAAAAAAGCCATTTAAGCCTTTTCACAGTGAGATCTATGCGATATGGCCGAGAAATGTAATTTTGATGTTAACTCCCAAACCGCTGCGCAGAAGTCAACCAAACTTCACCCAATAGTGTATTGTATCACAATCTAGTAGTTACATTTGAAAATTTTGTTCTAGGAAATTTTGTTTGAATGCAATCATCAAACTTAATTAAAAAAGTCATTTAAGCCTTTTCACAGTGAGATCTATGCGATATGGCCGAGAAATGTAATTTTGATGTTAACTCCCAAACCGCTGCGCAGAAGTCAACCAAACTTCACCCATTAGTGTATTGTATCACAATCTAGTAGTTACATGTGGAAATTTGGTTATAGGACATTTGATTTGAGCGCAATCCTCAAACTTAGGTCAAAAAAGCCATTTAAGCCTTTTCACAGTGAGATCTATGCGATATGGCCGAGAAATGTAATTTTGATGTTAACTCCCAAACCGCTGCGCAGAAGTCAACTAAACTTCACCCAATAGTGTATTGTATCACATTCTAGTAGTTACATTTGAAAATTTCGTTCTAGGACATTTGGTTTGAGCGCAATCATTAAACTTAATTAAAAAAGTCATTTAAGCCTTTTCACAGTGAGATCTATGCGATATGGCCGAGAAATGTAATTTTGATGTTAACTACCAAACCGCTGCGCAGAAGTCAACCAAACTTCACCCAATAGTGTATTGTATCACAATCTAGTAGTTACATTTGAAAATTTTGTTCTAGGACATTTTGTTTGAACGCAATCATCAAACTTAATTAAAAAAGTCATTTAAGCCTTTTCACAGTGAGATCTATGCGATATGGCCGAGAAATGTAATTTTGATGTTAACTCCCAAACCGCTGCGCAGAAGTCAACCAAACTTCACCCAATAGTGTATTGTATCACAATCTAGTAGTTACATTTGAAAATTTTGTTTTAGGAAATTTTGTTTGAGCGCAATCATCAAACTTAATTAAAAAAGTCATTTAAGCCTTTTTACAGTGAGATATATGCGATATGGCCGAGAAATGTAATTTTGATGTTCACTCCCAAACCGCTGCGCAGAAGACAACCAAACTTCACCCATTAGTGTATTGTATCACAATCTAGTAGTTACATGTGGAAATTTGGTTATAGGACATTTGATTTGAGCGCAATCCTCAAACTTAGGTCAAAAAAGCCATTTAAGCCTTTTCACAGTGAGATCTATGCGATATGGCCGAGAAATGTAATTTTGATGTTAACTCCCAAACCGCTGCGCAGAAGTCAACCAAACTTCACCCATTAGTGTATTGTATCACAATCTAGTAGTTACATTTGAAAATTTCGTTCTAGGACATTTGGTTTGAGCGCAATCTTTAAACTTAGGTCAAAAAAGCCATTTAAGCCTTTTCACAGTGAGATCTATGCGATATGGCCGAGAAATGTAATTTTGATGTTAACTCCCAAACCGCTGCGCAGAAGTCAACCAAACTTCACCCAATAGTGTATTGTATCACAATCTAGTAGTTACATTTGAAAATTTTGTTCTAGGACATTTTGTTTGAACGCAATCATCAAACTTAATTAAAAAAGTCATTTAAGCCTTTTCACAGTGAGATCTATGCGATATGGCCGAGAAATGTAATTTTGATGTTAACTCCCAAACCGCTGCGCAGAAGTCAACCAAACTTCACCCAATAGTGTATTGTATCACAATCTAGTAGTTACATTTGAAAATTTTGTTCTAGGACATTTTGTTTGAGCGCAATCATCAAACTTAATTAAAAAAGTCATTTAAGCCTTTTCACAGTGAGATCTATGCGATATGGCCGAGAAATGTAATTTTGATGTTAACTCCCAAACCGCTGCGCAGAAGTCAACCAAACTTCACCCATTAGTGTATTTTATCACAATCTAGTAGTTACATGTGGAAATTTGGTTCTAGGACATTTGATTTGAGCGCAATCCTCAAACTTAGGTCAAAAAAGCCATTTAAGCCTTTTCACAGTGAGATCTATGCGATATGGCCGAGAAATGTAATTTTGATGTTAACTCCCAAACCGCTGCGCAGAAGTCAACCAAACTTCACCCAATAGTGTATTGTATCACAATCTAGTAGTTACATTTGAAAATTTTGTTCTAGGAAATTTTGTTTGAGCGCAATCATCAAACTTAATTAAAAAAGTCATTTAAGCCTTTTCACAGTGAGATCTATGCGATATGGCCGAGAAATGTAATTTTGATGTTAACTCCCAAACCGCTGCGCAGAAGTCAACCAAACTTCACCCATTAGTGTATTTTATCACAATCTAGTAGTTACATGTGGAAATTTGGTTCTAGGACATTTGATTTGAGCGCAATCCTCAAACTTAGGTCAAAAAAGCCATTTAAGCCTTTTCACAGGAGATCTATGCAATATGGCCGAGAAATGTAATTTTGATGTTCACTTCCAAACCGCTGCGCAGAAGTCAACCAAACTTCACCCATTAGTGTATTGTATCACAGTCTAGTAGTTACATGTGGAAATTTGGTTATAGGACATTTGATTTGAGCGCAATCCTCAAACTTAGGTCAAAAAAGCCATTTAAGCCTTTTCACAGTGAGATCTATGCGATATGGCCGAGAAATGTAATTTTGATGTTAACTCCCAAACCGCTGCGCAGAAGTCAACCAAACTTCACCCATTAGTGTATTGTATCACAATCTAGTAGTTACATTTGAAAATTTCGTTCTAGGACATTTGGTTTGAGCGCAATCTTTAAACTTAGGTCAAAAAAAGCCATTTAAGCCTTTTCACAGTGAGATCTATGCGATATGGCCGAGAAATGTAATTTTGATGTTAACTCCCAAACCGCTGCGCAGAAGTCAACCAAACTTCACCCAATAGTGTATTGTATCACAATCTAGTAGTTACATTTGAAAATTTTGTTCTAGGACATTTTGTTTGAACGCAATCATCAAACTTAATTAAAAAAGTCATTTAAGCCTTTTCACAGTGAGGCCTATGCGATATGGCCGAGAAATGTAATTTTGATGTTAACTCCCAAACCGCTGCGCAGAAGTCAACCAAACTTCACCCAATAGTGTATTGTATCACAATCTAGTAGTTACATTTGAAAATTTTGTTCTAGGAAATTTTGTTTGAGCGCAATCATCAAACTTAATTAAAAAAGTCATTTAAGCCTTTTCACAGTGAGATCTATGCGATATGGCCGAGAAATGTAATTTTGATGTTAACTCCCAAACCGCTGCGCAGAAGTCAACCAAACTTCACCCATTAGTGTATTTTATCACAATCTAGTAGTTACATGTGGAAATTTGGTTCTAGGACATTTGATTTGAGCGCAATCCTCAAACTTAGGTCAAAAAAGCCATTTAAGCCTTTTCACAGTGAGATCTATGCGATATGGCCGAGAAATGTAATTTTGATGTTAACTCCCAAACCGCTGCGCAGAAGTCAACCAAACTTCACCCAATAGTGTATTGTATCACAATCTAGTAGTTACATTTAAAAATTTTGTTCTAGGACATTTTGTTTGAACGCAATCATCAAACTTAATTAAAAAAGTCATTTAAGCCTTTTCACAGTGAGATCTATGCGATATGGCCGAGAAATGTAATTTTGATGTTAACTCCCAAACCGCTGCGCAGAAGTCAACCAAACTTCACCCATTAGTGAATTGTATCACAATCTAGTAGTTACATGTGGAAATTTGGTTATAGGACATTTGATTTGAGCGCAATCCTCAAACTTAGGTCAAAAAAGCCATTTAAGCCTTTTCACAGTGAGATCTATGCGATATGGCCGAGAAATGTAATTTTGATGTTAACTCCCAAACCGCTGCGCAAAAGTCAACCAAACTTCACCCAATAGTGTATTGTATCACATTCTAGTAGTTACATTTAAAAATTTCGTTCTAGGACATTTGGTTTGAGCGCAATCCTCAAACTTAGGTCAAAAAAGCCATTTAAGCCTTTTCACAGTGAGATCTAAGCGATATGGCCGAGAAATGTAATTTTGATGTTAACTCCCAAACCGCTGCGCAGAAGTCAACCAAACTTCACCCAATAGTGTATTGTATCACAATCTAGTAGTTTTATTTGAAAATTTTGTTCTAGGACATTTTGTTTGAACGCAATCATCAAACTTAATTAAAAAAGTCATTTAAGCCTTTTCACAGTGAGATCTATGCGATATGGCCGAGAAATGTAATTTTGATGTTAACTCCCAAACCGCTGCGCAGAAGTCAACCAAACTTCACCCAATAGTGTATTGTATCACAATCTAGTAGTTACATTTGAAAATTTTGTTCTAGGACATTTTGTTTGAGCGCAATCCTCAAACTTAGGTCAAAAAAGCCATTTAAGCCTTTTCACAGTGAGATCTATGCGATATGGCTGAGAAATGTAATTTTGATGTTAACTCCCAAACCGCTGCGCAGAAGTCAACCAAACTTCACCCAATAGTGTATTGTATCACAATCTAGTAGTTACATTTGAAAATTTTGTTCTAGGACATTTTGTTTGAACGCAATCATCAAACTTAATTAAAAAAGTCATTTTAGCCTTTTCACAGTGAGATCTATGCGATATGGCCGAGAAATGTAATTTTGATGTTAACTCCCAAACCGCTGCGCAGAAGTCAACCAAACTTCACCCATTAGTGTATTTTATCACAATCTAGTAGTTACATGTGGAAATTTGGTTCTAGGACATTTGATTTGAGCGCAATCCTCAAACTTAGGTCAAAAAAGCCATTTAAGCCTTTTCACAGTGAGATCTATGCGATATGGCCGAGAAATGTAATTTTGATGTTAACTCCCAAACCGCTGCGCAGAAGTCAACCAAACTTCACCCAATAGTGTATTGTATCACATTCTAGTAGTTACATTTGAAAATTTCGTTCTAGGACATTTGGTTTGAGCGCAATCCTCAAACTTAGGTCAAAAAAGCCATTTAAGCCTTTTCACAGTGAGATCTATGCGATATGGCCGAGAAATGTAATTTTGATGTTAACTCCCAAACCGCTGCGCAGAAGTCAACCAAACTTCACCCAATAGTGTATTGTATCACAATCTAGTAGTTACATTTGAAAATTTTGTTCTAGGACATTTTGTTTGAACGCAATCATCAAACTTAATTAAAAAAGTCATTTAAGCCTTTTCACAGTGAGATCTATGCGATATGGCCGAGAAATGTAATTTTGATGTTAACTCCCAAACCGCTGCGCAGAAGTCAACCAAACTTCACCCAATAGTGTATTGTATCACAATCTAGTAGTTACATTTGAAAATTTTGTTTTAGGAAATTTTGTTTGAGCGCAATCATCAAACTTAATTAAAAGAGTCATTTAAGCCTTTTCACAGTGAGATCTATGCGATATGGCCGAGAAATGTAATTTTGATGTTAACTCCCAAACCGCTGCGCAGAAGTCAACCAAACTTCACCCATTAGTGTATTGTATCACAATCTAGTAGTTACATTTGAAAATTTTGTTCTAGGACATTTTGTTTGAGCGCAATCCTCAAACTTAGGTCAAAAAAGCCATTTAAGCCTTTTCACAGTGAGATCTATGCGATATGGCCGAGAAATGTAATTTTGATGTTAACTCCCAAACCGCTGCGCAGAAGTCAACCAAACTTCACCCAATAGTGTATTGTATCACAATCTAGTAGTTACATTTGAAAATTTTGTTCTAGGACATTTTGTTTGAACGCAATCATCAAACTTAATTAAAAAAGTCATTTAAGCCTTTTCACAGTGAGATCTATGCGATATGGCCGAGAAATGTAATTTTGATGTTAACTCCCAAACCGCTGCGCAGAAGTCAACCAAACTTCACCCATTAGTGTATTTTATCACAATCTAGTAGTTACATGTGGAAATTTGGTTCTAGGACATTTGATTTGAGCGCAATCCTCAAACTTAGGTCAAAAAAGCCATTTAAGCCTTTTCACAGTGAGATCTATGCGATATGGCCGAGAAATGTAATTTTGATGTTAACTCCCAAACCGCTGCGCAGAAGTCAACCAAACTTCACCCAATAGTGTATTGTATCACAATCTAGTAGTTACATTTAAAAATTTTGTTCTAGGACATTTTGTTTGAACGCAATCATCAAACTTAATTAAAAAAGTCATTTAAGCCTTTTCACAGTGAGATCTATGCGATATGGCCGAGAAATGTAATTTTGATGTTAACTCCCAAACCGCTGCGCAGAAGTCAACCAAACTTCACCCATTAGTGTATTTTATCACAATCTAGTAGTTACATGTGGAAATTTGGTTCTAGGACATTTGATTTGAGCGCAATCCTCAAACTTAGGTCAAAAAAGCCATTTAAGCCTTTTCACAGTGAGATCTATGCGATATGGCCGAGAAATGTAATTTTGATGTTAACTCCCAAACCGCTGCGCAGAAGTCAACCAAACTTCACCCAATAGTGTATTGTATCACATTCTAGTAGTTACATTTGAAAATTTCGTTCTAGGACATTTGGTTTGAGCGCAATCCTCAAACTTAGGTCAAAAAAGCCATTTAAGCCTTTTCACAGTGAGATCTATGCGATATGGCCGAGAAATGTAATTTTGATGTTAACTCCCAAACCGCTGCGCAGAAGTCAACCAAACTTCACCCAATAGTGTATTGTATCACAATCTAGTAGTTACATTTGAAAATTTTGTTCTAGGACATTTTGTTTGAGCGCAATCCTCAAACTTAGGTCAAAAAAGCCATTTAAGCCTTTTCACAGTGAGATCTATGCGATATGGCCGAGAAATGTAATTTTGATGTTAACTCCCAAACCGCTGCGCAGAAGTCAACCAAACTTCACCCAATAGTGTATTGTATCACAATCTAGTAGTTACATTTGAAAATTTTGTTCTAGGACATTTTGTTTGAACGCAATCATCAAACTTAATTAAAAAAGTCATTTAAGCCTTTTCACAGTGAGATCTATGCGATATGGCCGAGAAATGTAATTTTGATGTTAACTCCCAAACCGCTGCGCAGAAGTCAACCAAACTTCACCCAATAGTGTATTGTATCACAATCTAGTAGTTACATTTGAAAATTTTGTTCTAGGAAATTTTGTTTGAGCGCAATCATCAAACTTAATTAAAAAAGTCATTTAAGCCTTTTCACAGTGAGATCTATGCGATATGGCCGAGAAATGTAATTTTGATGTTAACTCCCAAACCGCTGCGCAGAAGTCAACCAAACTTCACCCATTAGTGTATTTTATCACAATCTAGTAGTTACATGTGGAAATTTGGTTCTAGGACATTTGATTTGAGCGCAATCCTCAAACTTAGGTCAAAAAAGCCATTTAAGCCTTTTCACAGTGAGATCTATGCGATATGGCCGAGAAATGTAATTTTGATGTTAACTCCCAAACCGCTGCGCAGAAGTCAACCAAACTTCACCCAATAGTGTATTGTATCACAATCTAGTAGTTACATTTAAAAATTTTGTTCTAGGACATTTTGTTTGAACGCAATCATCAAACTTAATTAAAAAAGTCATTTAAGCCTTTTCACAGTGAGATCTATGCGATATGGCCGAGAAATGTAATTTTGATGTTAACTCCCAAACCGCTGCGCAGAAGTCAACCAAACTTCACCCATTAGTGTATTTTATCACAATCTAGTAGTTACATGTGGAAATTTGGTTCTAGGACATTTGATTTGAGCGCAATCCTCAAACTTAGGTCAAAAAAGCCATTTAAGCCTTTTCACAGTGAGATCTATGCGATATGGCCGAGAAATGTAATTTTGATGTTAACTCCCAAACCGCTGCGCAGAAGTCAACCAAACTTCACCCAATAGTGTATTGTATCACATTCTAGTAGTTACATTTGAAAATTTCGTTCTAGGACATTTGGTTTGAGCGCAATCCTCAAACTTAGGTCAAAAAAGCCATTTAAGCCTTTTCACAGTGAGATCTATGCGATATGGCCGAGAAATGTAATTTTGATGTTAACTCCCAAACCGCTGCGCAGAAGTCAACCAAACTTCACCCAATAGTGTATTGTATCACAATCTAGTAGTTACATTTGAAAATTTTGTTCTAGGACATTTTGTTTGAACGCAATCATCAAACTTAATTAAAAAAGTCATTTAAGCCTTTTCACAGTGAGATCTATGCGATATGGCCGAGAAATGTAATTTTGATGTTAACTCCCAAACCGCTGCGCAGAAGTCAACCAAACTTCACCCAATAGTGTATTGTATCACAATCTAGTAGTTACATTTGAAAATTTTGTTCTAGGACATTTTGTTTGAGCGCAATCCTCCAACTTAGGTCAAAAAAGCCAGTTAAGCCTTTTCACAGTGAGATCTATGCGATATGGCCGAGAAATGTAATTTTAATGTTAACTCCCAAACCGCTGCGCAGAAGTAAACCAAACTTCACCCATTAGTGTATTGTATCACAATCTAGTAGTTACATGTGGAAATTTGGTTCTAGGACATTTGATTTGAGCGCAATCCTCAAACTTAGGTCAAAAAAGCCATTTAAGCCTTTTCACAGTGAGATCTATGCGATATGGCCGAGAAATGTAATTTTGATGTTAACTCCCAAACTGCTGCGCAGAAGTCAACCAAATTTCACCCAATAGTGTATTGTATCACATTCTAGTAGTTACATTTGAAAATTTCGTTCTAGGACATTTGGTTTGAGCGCAATTATTAAACTTAGGTCAAAAAAGCCATTTAAGCCTTTTCACAGTGAGATCTATGCGATATGGCCGAGAAATGTAATTTTGATGTTAACTCCCAAACCGCTGCGCAGAAGTAAACCAAACTTCACCCATTAGTGTATTATATCACAATCTAGTAGTTACATGTGGAAATTTGGTTCTAGGACATTTGATTTTAGCGCAATCCTCAAACTTAGGTCAAAAAAGCCATTTAAGCCTTTTCACAGTGAGATCTATGCGATATGGCCGAGAAATGTAATTTTGATGTTAACTCCCAAACCGCTGCGCAGAAGTCAACCAAACTTCACCCAATAGTGTATTGTATCACAATCTAGTAGTTACATTTGAAAATTTTGTTCTAGGAAATTTTGTTTGAGCGCAATCATCAAACTTAATTAAAAAAGTCATTTAAGCCTTTTCACAGTGAGATCTATGCGATATGGCCGAGAAATGTAATTTTGATGTTAACTCCCAAACCGCTGCGCAGAAGTCAACCAAACTTCACCCATTAGTGTATTGTATCACAATCTAGTAGTTACATGTGGAAATTTGGTTCTAGGACATTTGATTTGAGCGCAATCCTCAAACTTAGGTCAAAAAAGCCATTTAAGCCTTTTCACAGTGAGATCTATGCGATATGGCCGAGAAATGTAATTTTGATGTTAACTCCCAAACCGCTGCGCAGAAGTCAACCAAACTTCACCCAATAGTGTATTGTATCACATTCTAGTAGTTACATTTTAAAATTTCGTTCTAGGACATTTGGTTTGAGCGCAATTATTAAACTTAGGTCAAAAAAGCCATTTAAGCCTTTTCACAGTGAGATCTATGCGATATGGCCGAGAAATGTAATTTTGATGTTAACTCCCAAACCGCTGCGCAGAAGTAAACCAAACTTCACCCATTAGTGTATTGTATCACAATCTAGTAGTTACATGTGGAAATTTGGTTCTAGGACATTTGATTTGAGCGCAATCCTCAAACTTAGGTCAAAAAAGCCATTTAAGCCTTTTCACAGTGAGATCTATGCGATATGGCCGAGAAATGTAATTTTGATGTTAACTCCCAAACCGCTGCGCAGAAGTCAACCAAACTTCACCCAATAGTGTATTGTATCACAATCTAGTAGTTACATTTGAAAATTTTGTTCTAGGACATTTTGTTTGAATGCAATCATCAAACTTAATTAAAAAAGTCATTTAAGCCTTTTCACAGTGAGATCTATGCGATATGGCCGAGAAATGTAATTTTGATGTTAACTCCCAAACCGCTGCGCAGAAGTCAACCAAACTTCACCCATTAGTGTATTGTATCACAATCTAGTAGTTACATGTGGAAATTTAGTTCTAGGACATTTGATTTGAGCGCAATCTTCAAACTTAATTAAAAAAAGTCATTTAAGCCTTTTCACAGTGAGATCTATGCGATATGGCCGAGAAATGTAATTTTGATGTTAACTCCCAAACCGCTGAGCAGAAGTCAACCAAACTTCACCCAATAGTGTATTGTATCACAATCTAGTAGTTACATTTGAAAATTTTGTTCTAGGACATTTTGTTTGAACGCAATCATCAAACTTAATTAAAAAAGTCATTTAAGCCTTTTCACAGTGAGATCTATGCGATATGGCCGAGAAATGTAATTTTGATGTTAACTCCCAAACCGCTGCGCAGAAGTCAACCAAACTTCACCCATTAGTGTATTGTATCACAATCTAGTAGTTACATGTGGAAATTTGGTTATAGGACATTTGATTTGAGCGCAATCCTCAAACTTAGGTCAAAAAAGCCATTTAAGCCTTTTCACAGTGAGATCTATGCGATATGGCCGAGAAATGTAATTTTGATGTTAACTCCCAAACCGCTGCGCAGAAGTCAACCAAACTTCACCCAATAGTGTATTGTATCACAATCTAGTAGTTACATTTGAAAATTTTGTTCTAGGAAATTTTGTTTGAGCGCAATCATCAAACTTAATTAAAAAAGTCATTTAAGCCTTTTCACAGTGAGATCTATGCGATATGGCCGAGAAATGTAATTTTGATGTTAAGTCCCAAACCGCTGCGCAGAAGTCAACCAAACTTCACCCATTAGTGTATTTTATCACAATCTAGTAGTTACATGTGGAAATTTGGTTCTAGGACATTTGATTTGAGCGCAATCCTCAAACTTAGGTCAAAAAAGCCATTTAAGCCTTTTCACAGTGAGATCTATGCGATATGGCCGAGAAATGTAATTTTGATGTTAACTCCCAAACCGCTGCGCAGAAGTCAACCAAACTTCACCCAATAGTGTATTGTATCACAATCTAGTAGTTACATTTGAAAATTTTGTTCTAGGAAATTTTGTTTGAGCGCAATCATCAAACTTAATTAAAAAAGTCATTTAAGCCTTTTCACAGTGAGATCTATGCGATATGGCCGAGAAATGTAATTTTGATGTTAAGTCCCAAACCGCTGCGCAGAAGTCAACCAAACTTCACCCATTAGTGTATTTTATCACAATCTAGTAGTTACATGTGGAAATTTGGTTCTAGGACATTTGATTTGAGCGCAATCCTCAAACTTAGGTCAAAAAAGCCATTTAAGCCTTTTCACAGTGAGATCTATGCGATATGGCCGAGAAATGTAATTTTGATGTTAACTCCCAAACCGCTGCGCAGAAGTCAACCAAACTTCACCCATTAGTGTATTGTATCACAATCTAGTAGTTACATTTGAAAATTTCGTTCTAGGACATTTGGTTTGAGCGCAATCCTTAAACTTAGGTCAAAAAAGCCATTTAAGCCTTTTCACAGTGAGATCTATGCGATATGGCCGAGAAATGTAATTTTGATGTTAACTCCCAAACCGCTGAGCAGAAGTCAACCAAACTTCACCCAATAGTGTATTGTATCACAATCTAGTAGTTACATTTGAAAATTTTGTTCTAGGACATTTTGTTTGAACGCAATCATCAAACTTAATTAAAAAAGTCATTTAAGCCTTTTCACAGTGAGATCTATGCGATATGGCCGAGAAATGTAATTTTGATGTTAACTCCCAAACCGCTGCGCAGAAGTCAACCAAACTTCACCCATTAGTGTATTGTTTCACAATCTAGTAGTTACATGTGGAAATTTGGTTATAGGACATTTGATTTGAGCGCAATCCTCAAACTTAGGTCAAAAAAGCCATTTAAGCCTTTTCACAGTGAGATCTATGCGATATGGCCGAGAAATGTAATTTTGATGTTAACTCCGAAACCGCTGCGCAGAAGTCAACCAAACTTCACCCAATAGTGTATTGTATCACAATCTAGTAGTTACATTTGAAAATTTTGTTCTAGGAAATTTTGTTTGAGCGCAATCATCAAACTTAATTAAAAAAGTCATTTAAGCCTTTTCACAGTGAGATCTATGCGATATGGCCGAGAAATGTAATTTTGATGTTAACTCCCAAACCGCTGCGCAGAAGTCAACCAAACTTCACCCATTAGTGTATTTTATCACAATCTAGTAGTTACATGTGGAAATTTGGTTCTAGGACATTTGATTTGAGCGCAATCCTCAAACTTAGGTCAAAAAAGCCATTTAAGCCTTTTCACAGTGAGATCTATGCGATATGGCCGAGAAATGTAATTTTGATGTTAACTCCCAAACCGCTGCGCAGAAGTCAACCAAACTTCACCCAATAGTGTATTGTATCACAATCTAGTAGTTACATTGAAAAATTTTGTTCTAGGACATTTTGTTTGAACGCAATCATCAAACTTAATTAAAAAAGTCATTTAAGCCTTTTCACAGTGAGATCTATGCGATATGGCCGAGAAATGTAATTTTGATGTTAACTCCCAAACCGCTGCGCAGAAGTCAACCAAACTTCACCCATTAGTGTATTGTATCACAATCTAGTAGTTACGTGTGGAAATTTGGTTATAGGACATTTGATTTGAGCGCAATCCTCAAACTTAGGTCAAAAAAGCCATTTAAGCCTTTTCACAGTGAGATCTATGCGATATGGCCGAGAAATGTAATTTTGATGTTAACTCCCAAACCGCTGCGCAGAAGTAAACCAAACTTCACCCATTAGTGTATTGTATCACAATCTAGTAGTTACATGTGGAAATTTGGTTCTAGGACATTTGATTTGAGCGCAATCCTCAAACTTAGGTCAAAAAAGCCATTTAAGCCTTTTCACAGTGAGATCTATGCGATATGGCCGAGAAATGTAATTTTGATGTTAACTCCCAAACCGCTGCGCAGAAGTCAACCAAACTTCACCCAATAGTGTATTGTATCACATTCTAGTAGTTACATTTTAAAATTTCGTTCTAGGACATTTGGTTTGAGCGCAATTATTAAACTTAGGTCAAAAAAGCCATTTAAGCCTTTTCACAGTGAGATCTATGCGATATGGCCGAGAAATGTAATTTTGATTTTAACTCCCAAACCGCTGCGCAGAAGTAAACCAAACTTCACCCATTAGTGTATTGTATCACAATCTAGTAGTTACATGTGGAAATTTGGTTCTAGGACATTTGATTTGAGCGCAATCCTCAAACTTAGGTCAAAAAAGCCATTTAAGCCTTTTCACAGTGAGATCTATGCGATATGGCCGAGAAATGTAATTTTGATGTTAACTCCCAAACCGCTGCGCAGAAGTAAACCAAACTTCACCCATTAGTGTATTGTATCACAATCTAGTAGTTACATGTGGAAATTTGGTTCTAGGACATTTGATTTGAGCGCAATCCTCAAACTTAGGTCAAAAAAGCCATTTAAGCCTTTTCACAGTGAGATCTATGCGATATGGCCGAGAAATGTAATTTTGATGTTAACTCCCAAACCGCTGCGCAGAAGTCAACCAAACTTCACCCAATAGTGTATTGTATCACATTCTAGTAGTTACATTTGAAAATTTTGTTCTAGGACATTTTGTATGAACGCAATCATCAAACTTAATTAAAAAAGTCATTTAAGCCTTTTCACAGTGAGATCTATGCGATATGGCCGAGAAATGTAATTTTGATGTTAACTCCCAAACCGCTGCGCAGAAGTCAACCAAACTTCACCCAATAGTGTATTGTATCACAATCTAGTAGTTACATTTGAAAATTTTGTTCTAGGAAATTTTGTTTGAGCGCAATCATCAAACTTAATTAAAAAAGTCATTTAAGCCTTTTCACAGTGAGATCTATGCGATATGGCCGAGAAATGTAATTTTGATGTTAACTCCCAAACCGCTGCGCAGAAGTCAACCAAACTTCACCCAATAGTGTATTGTATCACAATCTAGTAGTTACATTTGAAAATTTTGTTCTAGGAAATTTTGTTTGAGCGCAATCATCAAACTTAATTAAAAAAGTCATTTAAGCCTTTTCACAGTGAGATCTATGCGATATGGCCGAGAAATGTAATTTTGATGTTAAGTCCCAAACCGCTGCGCAGAAGTCAACCAAACTTCACCCATTAGTGTATTTTATCACAATCTAGTAGTTACATGTGGAAATTTGGTTCTAGGACATTTGATTTGAGCGCAATCCTCAAACTTAGGTCAAAAAAGCCATTTAAGCCTTTTCACAGTGAGATCTATGCGATATGGCCGAGAAATGTAATTTTGATGTTCACTCCCAAACCGCTGCGCAGAAGTCAACCAAACTTCACCCATTAGTGTATTGTATCACAATCTAGTAGTTACATGTGGAAATTTGGTTATAGGACATTTGATTTGAGCGCAATCCTCAAACTTAGGTCAAAAAAGCCATTTAAGCCTTTTCACAGTGAGATCTATGCGATATGGCCGAGAAATGTAATTTTGATGTTAACTCCCAAACCGCTGCGCAGAAGTCAACCAAACTTCACCCATTAGTGTATTGTATCACAATCTAGTAGTTACATTTGAAAATTTCGTTCTAGGACATTTGGTTTGAGCGCAATCCTTAAACTTAGGTCAAAAAAGCCATTTAAGCCTTTTCACAGTGAGATCTATGCGATATGGCCGAGAAATGTAATTTTGATGTTAACTCCCAAACCGCTGCGCAGAAGTCAACCAAACTTCACCCAATAGTGTATTGTATCACAATCTAGTAGTTACATGTGGAAATTTGGTTCTAGGACATTTGATTTGAACGCAATCATCAAACTTAGGTCAAAAAAGCCATTTAAGCCTTTTCACAGTGAGATCTATGCGATATGGCCGAGAAATGTAATTTTGATGTTAACTCCCAAACCGCTGCGCAGAAGTCAACCAAACTTCACCCAATAGTGTATTGTATCACATTCTAGTAGTTACATTTTAAAATTTCGTTCTAGGACATTTGGTTTGAGCGCAATTATTAAACTTAGGTCAAAAAAGCCATTTAAGCCTTTTCACAGTGAGATCTATGCGATATGGCCGAGAAATGTAATTTTGATGTTAACTCCCAAACCGCTGCGCAGAAGTCAACCAAACTTCACCCAATAGTGTATTGTATCACAATCTAGTAGTTACATTTGAAAATTTTGTTCTAGGAAATTTTGTTTGAGCGCAATCATCAAACTTAGGTCAAAAAAGCCATTTAAGCCTTTTCACAGTGAGATCTATGCGATATGGCCGAGAAATGTAATTTTGATGTTAACTCCCAAACCGCTGCGCAGAAGTCAACCAAACTTCACCCATTAGTGTATTTTATCACAATCTAGTAGTTACATGTGGAAATTTGGTTCTAGGACATTTGATTTGAGCGCAATCCTCAAACTTAGGTCAAAAAAGCCATTTAAGCCTTTTCACAGTGAGATCTATGCGATATGGCCGAGAAATGTAATTTTGATGTTAACTCCCAAACCGCTGCGCAGAAGTCAACCAAACTTCACCCAATAGTGTATTGTATCACAATCTAGTAGTTACATTTGAAAATTTTGTTCTAGGAAATTTTGTTTGAGCGCAATAATCAAACTTAATTAAAAAAGCCATTTAAGCCTTTTCACAGTGAGATCTATGCGATATGGCCGAGAAATGTAATTTTGATGTTAACTCCCAAACTGCTGCGCAGAAGTCAACCAAATTTCACCCAATAGTGTATTGTATCACATTCTAGTAGTTACATTTGAAAATTTCGTTCTAGGACATTTGGTTTGAGCGCAATTATTAAACTTAGGTCAAAAAAGCCATTTAAGCCTTTTCACAGTGAGATCTATGCGATATGGCCGAGAAATGTAATTTTGATGTTAACTCCCAAACCGCTGCGCAGAAGTAAACCAAACTTCACCCATTAGTGTATTATATCACAATCTAGTAGTTACATGTGGAAATTTGGTTCTAGGACATTTGATTTTAGCGCAATCCTCAAACTTAGGTCAAAAAAGCCATTTAAGCCTTTTCACAGTGAGATCTATGCGATATGGCCGAGAAATGTAATTTTGATGTTAACTCCCAAACCGCTGCGCAGAAGTCAACCAAACTTCACCCAATAGTGTATTGTATCACAATCTAGTAGTTACATTTGAAAATTTTGTTCTAGGAAATTTTGTTTGAGCGCAATCATCAAACTTAATTAAAAAAGTCATTTAAGCCTTTTCACAGTGAGATCTATGCGATATGGCCGAGAAATGTAATTTTGATGTTAACTCCCAAACCGCTGCGCAGAAGTCAACCAAACTTCACCCATTAGTGTATTGTATCACAATCTAGTAGTTACATGTGGAAATTTGGTTCTAGGACATTTGATTTGAGCGCAATCCTCAAACTTAGGTCAAAAAAGCCATTTAAGCCTTTTCACAGTGAGATCTATGCGATATGGCCGAGAAATGTAATTTTGATGTTAACTCCCAAACCGCTGCGCAGAAGTCAACCAAACTTCACCCAATAGTGTATTGTATCACATTCTAGTAGTTACATTTTAAAATTTCGTTCTAGGACATTTGGTTTGAGCGCAATTATTAAACTTAGGTCAAAAAAGCCATTTAAGCCTTTTCACAGTGAGATCTATGCGATATGGCCGAGAAATGTAATTTTGATGTTAACTCCCAAACCGCTGCGCAGAAGTAAACCAAACTTCACCCATTAGTGTATTGTATCACAATCTAGTAGTTACATGTGGAAATTTGGTTCTAGGACATTTGATTTGAGCGCAATCCTCAAACTTAGGTCAAAAAAGCCATTTAAGCCTTTTCACAGTGAGATCTATGCGATATGGCCGAGAAATGTAATTTTGATGTTAACTCCCAAACCGCTGCGCAGAAGTCAACCAAACTTCACCCAATAGTGTATTGTATCACAATCTAGTAGTTACATTTGAAAATTTTGTTCTAGGACATTTTGTTTGAATGCAATCATCAAACTTAATTAAAAAAGTCATTTAAGCCTTTTCACAGTGAGATCTATGCGATATGGCCGAGAAATGTAATTTTGATGTTAACTCCCAAACCGCTGCGCAGAAGTCAACCAAACTTCACCCATTAGTGTATTGTATCACAATCTAGTAGTTACATGTGGAAATTTAGTTCTAGGACATTTGATTTGAGCGCAATCTTCAAACTTAATTAAAAAAAGTCATTTAAGCCTTTTCACAGTGAGATCTATGCGATATGGCCGAGAAATGTAATTTTGATGTTAACTCCCAAACCGCTGAGCAGAAGTCAACCAAACTTCACCCAATAGTGTATTGTATCACAATCTAGTAGTTACATTTGAAAATTTTGTTCTAGGACATTTTGTTTGAACGCAATCATCAAACTTAATTAAAAAAGTCATTTAAGCCTTTTCACAGTGAGATCTATGCGATATGGCCGAGAAATGTAATTTTGATGTTAACTCCCAAACCGCTGCGCAGAAGTCAACCAAACTTCACCCATTAGTGTATTGTATCACAATCTAGTAGTTACATGTGGAAATTTGGTTATAGGACATTTGATTTGAGCGCAATCCTCAAACTTAGGTCAAAAAAGCCATTTAAGCCTTTTCACAGTGAGATCTATGCGATATGGCCGAGAAATGTAATTTTGATGTTAACTCCCAAACCGCTGCGCAGAAGTCAACCAAACTTCACCCAATAGTGTATTGTATCACAATCTAGTAGTTACATTTGAAAATTTTGTTCTAGGAAATTTTGTTTGAGCGCAATCATCAAACTTAATTAAAAAAGTCATTTAAGCCTTTTCACAGTGAGATCTATGCGATATGGCCGAGAAATGTAATTTTGATGTTAAGTCCCAAACCGCTGCGCAGAAGTCAACCAAACTTCACCCATTAGTGTATTTTATCACAATCTAGTAGTTACATGTGGAAATTTGGTTCTAGGACATTTGATTTGAGCGCAATCCTCAAACTTAGGTCAAAAAAGCCATTTAAGCCTTTTCACAGTGAGATCTATGCGATATGGCCGAGAAATGTAATTTTGATGTTAACTCCCAAACCGCTGCGCAGAAGTCAACCAAACTTCACCCAATAGTGTATTGTATCACAATCTAGTAGTTACATTTGAAAATTTTGTTCTAGGAAATTTTGTTTGAGCGCAATCATCAAACTTAATTAAAAAAGTCATTTAAGCCTTTTCACAGTGAGATCTATGCGATATGGCCGAGAAATGTAATTTTGATGTTAAGTCCCAAACCGCTGCGCAGAAGTCAACCAAACTTCACCCATTAGTGTATTTTATCACAATCTAGTAGTTACATGTGGAAATTTGGTTCTAGGACATTTGATTTGAGCGCAATCCTCAAACTTAGGTCAAAAAAGCCATTTAAGCCTTTTCACAGTGAGATCTATGCGATATGGCCGAGAAATGTAATTTTGATGTTAACTCCCAAACCGCTGCGCAGAAGTCAACCAAACTTCACCCATTAGTGTATTGTATCACAATCTAGTAGTTACATTTGAAAATTTCGTTCTAGGACATTTGGTTTGAGCGCAATCCTTAAACTTAGGTCAAAAAAGCCATTTAAGCCTTTTCACAGTGAGATCTATGCGATATGGCCGAGAAATGTAATTTTGATGTTAACTCCCAAACCGCTGAGCAGAAGTCAACCAAACTTCACCCAATAGTGTATTGTATCACAATCTAGTAGTTACATTTGAAAATTTTGTTCTAGGACATTTTGTTTGAACGCAATCATCAAACTTAATTAAAAAAGTCATTTAAGCCTTTTCACAGTGAGATCTATGCGATATGGCCGAGAAATGTAATTTTGATGTTAACTCCCAAACCGCTGCGCAGAAGTCAACCAAACTTCACCCATTAGTGTATTGTTTCACAATCTAGTAGTTACATGTGGAAATTTGGTTATAGGACATTTGATTTGAGCGCAATCCTCAAACTTAGGTCAAAAAAGCCATTTAAGCCTTTTCACAGTGAGATCTATGCGATATGGCCGAGAAATGTAATTTTGATGTTAACTCCGAAACCGCTGCGCAGAAGTCAACCAAACTTCACCCAATAGTGTATTGTATCACAATCTAGTAGTTACATTTGAAAATTTTGTTCTAGGAAATTTTGTTTGAGCGCAATCATCAAACTTAATTAAAAAAGTCATTTAAGCCTTTTCACAGTGAGATCTATGCGATATGGCCGAGAAATGTAATTTTGATGTTAACTCCCAAACCGCTGCGCAGAAGTCAACCAAACTTCACCCATTAGTGTATTTTATCACAATCTAGTAGTTACATGTGGAAATTTGGTTCTAGGACATTTGATTTGAGCGCAATCCTCAAACTTAGGTCAAAAAAGCCATTTAAGCCTTTTCACAGTGAGATCTATGCGATATGGCCGAGAAATGTAATTTTGATGTTAACTCCCAAACCGCTGCGCAGAAGTCAACCAAACTTCACCCAATAGTGTATTGTATCACAATCTAGTAGTTACATTGAAAAATTTTGTTCTAGGACATTTTGTTTGAACGCAATCATCAAACTTAATTAAAAAAGTCATTTAAGCCTTTTCACAGTGAGATCTATGCGATATGGCCGAGAAATGTAATTTTGATGTTAACTCCCAAACCGCTGCGCAGAAGTCAACCAAACTTCACCCATTAGTGTATTGTATCACAATCTAGTAGTTACATGTGGAAATTTGGTTATAGGACATTTGATTTGAGCGCAATCCTCAAACTTAGGTCAAAAAAGCCATTTAAGCCTTTTCACAGTGAGATCTATGCGATATGGCCGAGAAATGTAATTTTGATGTTAACTCCCAAACCGCTGCGCAGAAGTCAACCAAACTTCACCCAATAGTGTATTGTATCACAATCTAGTAGTTACATTTGAAAATTTTGTTCTAGGAAATTTTGTTTGAGCGCAATCATCAAACTTAATTAAAAAAGTCATTTAAGCCTTTTCACAGTGAGATCTATGCGATATGGCCGAGAAATGTAATTTTGATGTTAAGTCCCAAACCGCTGCGCAGAAGTCAACCAAACTTCACCCATTAGTGTATTTTATCACAATCTAGTAGTTACATGTGGAAATTTGGTTCTAGGACATTTGATTTGAGCGCAATCCTCAAACTTAGGTCAAAAAAGCCATTTAAGCCTTTTCACAGTGAGATCTATGCGATATGGCCGAGAAATGTAATTTTGATGTTAACTCCCAAACCGCTGCGCAGAAGTCAACCAAACTTCACCCAATAGTGTATTGTATCACAATCTAGTAGTTACATTTGAAAATTTTGTTCTAGGAAATTTTGTTTGAGCGCAATCATCAAACTTAATTAAAAAAGTCATTTAAGCCTTTTCACAGTGAGATCTATGCGATATGGCCGAGAAATGTAATTTTGATGTTAAGTCCCAAACCGCTGCGCAGAAGTCAACCAAACTTCACCCATTAGTGTATTTTATCACAATCTAGTAGTTACATGTGGAAATTTGGTTCTAGGACATTTGATTTGAGCGCAATCCTCAAACTTAGGTCAAAAAAGCCATTTAAGCCTTTTCACAGTGAGATCTATGCGATATGGCCGAGAAATGTAATTTTGATGTTAACTCCCAAACCGCTGCGCAGAAGTCAACCAAACTTCACCCATTAGTGTATTGTATCACAATCTAGTAGTTACATTTGAAAATTTCGTTCTAGGACATTTGGTTTGAGCGCAATCCTTAAACTTAGGTCAAAAAAGCCATTTAAGCCTTTTCACAGTGAGATCTATGCGATATGGCCGAGAAATGTAATTTTGATGTTAACTCCCAAACCGCTGAGCAGAAGTCAACCAAACTTCACCCAATAGTGTATTGTATCACAATCTAGTAGTTACATTTGAAAATTTTGTTCTAGGACATTTTGTTTGAACGCAATCATCAAACTTAATTAAAAAAGTCATTTAAGCCTTTTCACAGTGAGATCTATGCGATATGGCCGAGAAATGTAATTTTGATGTTAACTCCCAAACCGCTGCGCAGAAGTCAACCAAACTTCACCCATTAGTGTATTGTTTCACAATCTAGTAGTTACATGTGGAAATTTGGTTATAGGACATTTGATTTGAGCGCAATCCTCAAACTTAGGTCAAAAAAGCCATTTAAGCCTTTTCACAGTGAGATCTATGCGATATGGCCGAGAAATGTAATTTTGATGTTAACTCCGAAACCGCTGCGCAGAAGTCAACCAAACTTCACCCAATAGTGTATTGTATCACAATCTAGTAGTTACATTTGAAAATTTTGTTCTAGGAAATTTTGTTTGAGCGCAATCATCAAACTTAATTAAAAAAGTCATTTAAGCCTTTTCACAGTGAGATCTATGCGATATGGCCGAGAAATGTAATTTTGATGTTAACTCCCAAACCGCTGCGCAGAAGTCAACCAAACTTCACCCATTAGTGTATTTTATCACAATCTAGTAGTTACATGTGGAAATTTGGTTCTAGGACATTTGATTTGAGCGCAATCCTCAAACTTAGGTCAAAAAAGCCATTTAAGCCTTTTCACAGTGAGATCTATGCGATATGGCCGAGAAATGTAATTTTGATGTTAACTCCCAAACCGCTGCGCAGAAGTCAACCAAACTTCACCCAATAGTGTATTGTATCACAATCTAGTAGTTACATTGAAAAATTTTGTTCTAGGACATTTTGTTTGAACGCAATCATCAAACTTAATTAAAAAAGTCATTTAAGCCTTTTCACAGTGAGATCTATGCGATATGGCCGAGAAATGTAATTTTGATGTTAACTCCCAAACCGCTGCGCAGAAGTCAACCAAACTTCACCCATTAGTGTATTGTATCACAATCTAGTAGTTACGTGTGGAAATTTGGTTATAGGACATTTGATTTGAGCGCAATCCTCAAACTTAGGTCAAAAAAGCCATTTAAGCCTTTTCACAGTGAGATCTATGCGATATGGCCGAGAAATGTAATTTTGATGTTAACTCCCAAACCGCTGCGCAGAAGTAAACCAAACTTCACCCATTAGTGTATTGTATCACAATCTAGTAGTTACATGTGGAAATTTGGTTCTAGGACATTTGATTTGAGCGCAATCCTCAAACTTAGGTCAAAAAAGCCATTTAAGCCTTTTCACAGTGAGATCTATGCGATATGGCCGAGAAATGTAATTTTGATGTTAACTCCCAAACCGCTGCGCAGAAGTCAACCAAACTTCACCCAATAGTGTATTGTATCACATTCTAGTAGTTACATTTTAAAATTTCGTTCTAGGACATTTGGTTTGAGCGCAATTATTAAACTTAGGTCAAAAAAGCCATTTAAGCCTTTTCACAGTGAGATCTATGCGATATGGCCGAGAAATGTAATTTTGATTTTAACTCCCAAACCGCTGCGCAGAAGTAAACCAAACTTCACCCATTAGTGTATTGTATCACAATCTAGTAGTTACATGTGGAAATTTGGTTCTAGGACATTTGATTTGAGCGCAATCCTCAAACTTAGGTCAAAAAAGCCATTTAAGCCTTTTCACAGTGAGATCTATGCGATATGGCCGAGAAATGTAATTTTGATGTTAACTCCCAAACCGCTGCGCAGAAGTAAACCAAACTTCACCCATTAGTGTATTGTATCACAATCTAGTAGTTACATGTGGAAATTTGGTTCTAGGACATTTGATTTGAGCGCAATCCTCAAACTTAGGTCAAAAAAGCCATTTAAGCCTTTTCACAGTGAGATCTATGCGATATGGCCGAGAAATGTAATTTTGATGTTAACTCCCAAACCGCTGCGCAGAAGTCAACCAAACTTCACCCAATAGTGTATTGTATCACATTCTAGTAGTTACATTTGAAAATTTTGTTCTAGGACATTTTGTATGAACGCAATCATCAAACTTAATTAAAAAAGTCATTTAAGCCTTTTCACAGTGAGATCTATGCGATATGGCCGAGAAATGTAATTTTGATGTTAACTCCCAAACCGCTGCGCAGAAGTCAACCAAACTTCACCCAATAGTGTATTGTATCACAATCTAGTAGTTACATTTGAAAATTTTGTTCTAGGAAATTTTGTTTGAGCGCAATCATCAAACTTAATTAAAAAAGTCATTTAAGCCTTTTCACAGTGAGATCTATGCGATATGGCCGAGAAATGTAATTTTGATGTTAACTCCCAAACCGCTGCGCAGAAGTCAACCAAACTTCACCCAATAGTGTATTGTATCACAATCTAGTAGTTACATTTGAAAATTTTGTTCTAGGAAATTTTGTTTGAGCGCAATCATCAAACTTAATTAAAAAAGTCATTTAAGCCTTTTCACAGTGAGATCTATGCGATATGGCCGAGAAATGTAATTTTGATGTTAAGTCCCAAACCGCTGCGCAGAAGTCAACCAAACTTCACCCATTAGTGTATTTTATCACAATCTAGTAGTTACATGTGGAAATTTGGTTCTAGGACATTTGATTTGAGCGCAATCCTCAAACTTAGGTCAAAAAAGCCATTTAAGCCTTTTCACAGTGAGATCTATGCGATATGGCCGAGAAATGTAATTTTGATGTTCACTCCCAAACCGCTGCGCAGAAGTCAACCAAACTTCACCCATTAGTGTATTGTATCACAATCTAGTAGTTACATGTGGAAATTTGGTTATAGGACATTTGATTTGAGCGCAATCCTCAAACTTAGGTCAAAAAAGCCATTTAAGCCTTTTCACAGTGAGATCTATGCGATATGGCCGAGAAATGTAATTTTGATGTTAACTCCCAAACCGCTGCGCAGAAGTCAACCAAACTTCACCCATTAGTGTATTGTATCACAATCTAGTAGTTACATTTGAAAATTTCGTTCTAGGACATTTGGTTTGAGCGCAATCCTTAAACTTAGGTCAAAAAAGCCATTTAAGCCTTTTCACAGTGAGATCTATGCGATATGGCCGAGAAATGTAATTTTGATGTTAACTCCCAAACCGCTGCGCAGAAGTCAACCAAACTTCACCCAATAGTGTATTGTATCACAATCTAGTAGTTACATGTGGAAATTTGGTTCTAGGACATTTGATTTGAACGCAATCATCAAACTTAGGTCAAAAAAGCCATTTAAGCCTTTTCACAGTGAGATCTATGCGATATGGCCGAGAAATGTAATTTTGATGTTAACTCCCAAACCGCTGCGCAGAAGTCAACCAAACTTCACCCAATAGTGTATTGTATCACATTCTAGTAGTTACATTTTAAAATTTCGTTCTAGGACATTTGGTTTGAGCGCAATTATTAAACTTAGGTCAAAAAAGCCATTTAAGCCTTTTCACAGTGAGATCTATGCGATATGGCCGAGAAATGTAATTTTGATGTTAACTCCCAAACCGCTGCGCAGAAGTCAACCAAACTTCACCCAATAGTGTATTGTATCACAATCTAGTAGTTACATTTGAAAATTTTGTTCTAGGAAATTTTGTTTGAGCGCAATCATCAAACTTAGGTCAAAAAAGCCATTTAAGCCTTTTCACAGTGAGATCTATGCGATATGGCCGAGAAATGTAATTTTGATGTTAACTCCCAAACCGCTGCGCAGAAGTCAACCAAACTTCACCCATTAGTGTATTTTATCACAATCTAGTAGTTACATGTGGAAATTTGGTTCTAGGACATTTGATTTGAGCGCAATCCTCAAACTTAGGTCAAAAAAGCCATTTAAGCCTTTTCACAGTGAGATCTATGCGATATGGCCGAGAAATGTAATTTTGATGTTAACTCCCAAACCGCTGCGCAGAAGTCAACCAAACTTCACCCAATAGTGTATTGTATCACAATCTAGTAGTTACATTTGAAAATTTTGTTCTAGGAAATTTTGTTTGAGCGCAATAATCAAACTTAATTAAAAAAGTCATTTAAGCCTTTTCACAGTGAGATCTATGCGATATGGCCGAGAAATGTAATTTTGATGTTAACTCCCAAACCGCTGCGCAGAAGTCAACTAAACTTCACCCAATAGTGTATTGTATCACATTCTAGTAGTTACATTTTAAAATTTCGTTCTAGGACATTTGGTTTGAGCGCAATTATTAAACTTAGGTCAAAAAAGCCATTTAAGCCTTTTCACAGTGAGATCTATGCGATATGGCCGAGAAATGTAATTTTGATTTTAACTCCCAAACCGCTGCGCAGAAGTAAACCAAACTTCACCCATTAGTGTATTGTATCACAATCTAGTAGTTACATGTGGAAATTTGGTTCTAGGACATTTGATTTGAGCGCAATCCTCAAACTTAGGTCAAAAAAGCCATTTAAGCCTTTTCACAGTGAGATCTATGCGATATGGCCGAGAAATGTAATTTTGATGTTAACTCCCAAACCGCTGCGCAGAAGTAAACCAAACTTCACCCATTAGTGTATTGTATCACAATCTAGTAGTTACATGTGGAAATTTGGTTCTAGGACATTTGATTTGAGCGCAATCCTCAAACTTAGGTCAAAAAAGCCATTTAAGCCTTTTCACAGTGAGATCTATGCGATATGGCCGAGAAATGTAATTTTGATGTTAACTCCCAAACCGCTGCGCAGAAGTCAACCAAACTTCACCCAATAGTGTATTGTATCACATTCTAGTAGTTACATTTGAAAATTTTGTTCTAGGACATTTTGTATGAACGCAATCATCAAACTTAATTAAAAAAGTCATTTAAGCCTTTTCACAGTGAGATCTATGCGATATGGCCGAGAAATGTAATTTTGATGTTAACTCCCAAACCGCTGCGCAGAAGTCAACCAAACTTCACCCAATAGTGTATTGTATCACAATCTAGTAGTTACATTTGAAAATTTTGTTCTAGGAAATTTTGTTTGAGCGCAATCATCAAACTTAATTAAAAAAGTCATTTAAGCCTTTTCACAGTGAGATCTATGCGATATGGCCGAGAAATGTAATTTTGATGTTAACTCCCAAACCGCTGCGCAGAAGTCAACCAAACTTCACCCATTAGTGTATTTTATCACAATCTAGTAGTTACATGTGGAAATTTGGTTCTAGGACATTTGATTTGAGCGCAATCCTCAAACTTAGGTCAAAAAAGCCATTTAAGCCTTTTCACAGTGAGATCTATGCGATATGGCCGAGAAATGTAATTTTGATGTTAACTCCCAAACCGCTGAGCAGAAGTCAACCAAACTTCACCCAATAGTGTATTGTATCACAATCTAGTAGTTACATTTAAAAATTTTGTTCTAGGACATTTTGTTTGAACGCAATCATCAAACTTAATTAAAAAAGTCATTTAAGCCTTTTCACAGTGAGATCTATGCGATATGGCCGAGAAATGTAATTTTGATGTTAACTCCCAAACCGCTGCGCAGAAGTCAACCAAACTTCACCCATTAGTGTATTGTATCACAATCTAGTAGTTACATGTGGAAATTTGGTTATAGGACATTTGATTTGAGCGCAATCCTCAAACTTAGGTCAAAAAAGCCATTTAAGCCTTTTCACAGTGAGATCTATGCGATATGGCCGAGAAATGTAATTTTGATGTTAACTCCCAAACCGCTGCGCAGAAGTCAACCAAACTTCACCCAATAGTGTATTGTATCACAATCTAGTAGTTACATTTGAAAATTTTGTTCTAGGAAATTTTGTTTGAGCGCAATCATCAAACTTAATTAAAAAAGTCATTTAAGCCTTTTCACAGTGAGATCTATGCGATATGGCCGAGAAATGTAATTTTGATGTTAAGTCCCAAACCGCTGCGCAGAAGTCAACCAAACTTCACCCATTAGTGTATTTTATCACAATCTAGTAGTTACATGTGGAAATTTGGTTCTAGGACATTTGATTTGAGCGCAATCCTCAAACTTAGGTCAAAAAAGCCATTTAAGCCTTTTCACAGTGAGATCTATGCGATATGGCCGAGAAATGTAATTTTGATGTTCACTCCCAAACCGCTGCGCAGAAGTCAACCAAACTTCACCCATTAGTGTATTGTATCACAATCTAGTAGTTACATGTGGAAATTTGGTTATAGGACATTTGATTTGAGCGCAATCCTCAAACTTAGGTCAAAAAAGCCATTTAAGCCTTTTCACAGTGAGATCTATGCGATATGGCCGAGAAATGTAATTTTGATGTTAACTCCCAAACCGCTGCGCAGAAGTCAACCAAACTTCACCCATTAGTGTATTGTATCACAATCTAGTAGTTACATTTGAAAATTTCGTTCTAGGACATTTGGTTTGAGCGCAATCCTTAAACTTAGGTCAAAAAAGCCATTTAAGCCTTTTCACAGTGAGATCTATGCGATATGGCCGAGAAATGTAATTTTGATGTTAACTCCCAAACCGCTGCGCAGAAGTCAACCAAACTTCACCCAATAGTGTATTGTATCACAATCTAGTAGTTACATGTGGAAATTTGGTTCTAGGACATTTGATTTGAACGCAATCATCAAACTTAGGTCAAAAAAGCCATTTAAGCCTTTTCACAGTGAGATCTATGCGATATGGCCGAGAAATGTAATTTTGATGTTAACTCCCAAACCGCTGCGCAGAAGTCAACCAAACTTCACCCAATAGTGTATTGTATCACATTCTAGTAGTTACATTTTAAAATTTCGTTCTAGGACATTTGGTTTGAGCGCAATTATTAAACTTAGGTCAAAAAAGCCATTTAAGCCTTTTCACAGTGAGATCTATGCGATATGGCCGAGAAATGTAATTTTGATGTTAACTCCCAAACCGCTGCGCAGAAGTCAACCAAACTTCACCCAATAGTGTATTGTATCACAATCTAGTAGTTACATTTGAAAATTTTGTTCTAGGAAATTTTGTTTGAGCGCAATCATCAAACTTAGGTCAAAAAAGCCATTTAAGCCTTTTCACAGTGAGATCTATGCGATATGGCCGAGAAATGTAATTTTGATGTTAACTCCCAAACCGCTGCGCAGAAGTCAACCAAACTTCACCCATTAGTGTATTTTATCACAATCTAGTAGTTACATGTGGAAATTTGGTTCTAGGACATTTGATTTGAGCGCAATCCTCAAACTTAGGTCAAAAAAGCCATTTAAGCCTTTTCACAGTGAGATCTATGCGATATGGCCGAGAAATGTAATTTTGATGTTAACTCCCAAACCGCTGCGCAGAAGTCAACCAAACTTCACCCAATAGTGTATTGTATCACAATCTAGTAGTTACATTTGAAAATTTTGTTCTAGGAAATTTTGTTTGAGCGCAATCATCAAACTTAATTAAAAAAGTCATTTAAGCCTTTTCACAGTGAGATCTATGCGATATGGCCGAGAAATGTAATTTTGATGTTAACTCCCAA
Source organism: Corythoichthys intestinalis (assembly GCF_030265065.1). Lineage (NCBI taxonomy): Eukaryota > Metazoa > Chordata > Actinopteri > Syngnathiformes > Syngnathidae > Corythoichthys > Corythoichthys intestinalis. Next base: position 36,945,823 of record NC_080416.1, on the reverse strand, counting down.
ACCGCTGCGCAGAAGTCAACCAAACTTCACCCATTAGTGTATTTTATCACAATCTAGTAGTTACATGTGGAAATTTGGTTCTAGGACATTTGATTTGAGCGCAATCCTCAAACTTAGGTCAAAAAAGCCATTTAAGCCTTTTCACAGTGAGATCTATGCGATATGGCCGAGAAATGTAATTTTGATGTTAACTCCCAAACCGCTGCGCAGAAGTCAACCAAACTTCACCCAATAGTGTATTGTATCACAATCTAGTAGTTACATTGAAAAATTTTGTTCTAGGACATTTTGTTTGAACGCAATCATCAAACTTAATTAAAAAAGTCATTTAAGCCTTTTCACAGTGAGATCTATGCGATATGGCCGAGAAATGTAATTTTGATGTTAACTCCCAAACCGCTGCGCAGAAGTCAACCAAACTTCACCCATTAGTGTATTGTATCACAATCTAGTAGTTACGTGTGGAAATTTGGTTATAGGACATTTGATTTGAGCGCAATCCTCAAACTTAGGTCAAAAAAGCCATTTAAGCCTTTTCACAGTGAGATCTATGCGATATGGCCGAGAAATGTAATTTTGATGTTAACTCCCAAACCGCTGCGCAGAAGTAAACCAAACTTCACCCATTAGTGTATTGTATCACAATCTAGTAGTTACATGTGGAAATTTGGTTCTAGGACATTTGATTTGAGCGCAATCCTCAAACTTAGGTCAAAAAAGCCATTTAAGCCTTTTCACAGTGAGATCTATGCGATATGGCCGAGAAATGTAATTTTGATGTTAACTCCCAAACCGCTGCGCAGAAGTCAACCAAACTTCACCCAATAGTGTATTGTATCACATTCTAGTAGTTACATTTTAAAATTTCGTTCTAGGACATTTGGTTTGAGCGCAATTATTAAACTTAGGTCAAAAAAGCCATTTAAGCCTTTTCACAGTGAGATCTATGCGATGTGGCCGAGAAATGTAATTTTGATTTTAACTCCCAAACCGCTGCGCAGAAGTAAACCAAACTTCACCCATTAGTGTATTGTATCACAATCTAGTAGTTACATGTGGAAATTTGGTTCTAGGACATTTGATTTGAGCGCAATCCTCAAACTTAGGTCAAAAAAGCCATTTAAGCCTTTTCACAGTGAGATCTATGCGATATGGCCGAGAAATGTAATTTTGATGTTAACTCCCAAACCGCTGCGCAGAAGTAAACCAAACTTCACCCAATAGTGTATTGTATCACAATCTAGTAGTTACATTTGAAAATTTTGTTCTAGGACATTTTGTTTGAATGCAATAATCAAACTTAATTAAAAAAGTCATTTAAGCCTTTTCACAGTGAGATCTATGCGATATGGCCGAGAAATGTAATTTTGATGTTAACTCCCAAACCGCTGCGCAGAAGTCAACCAAACTTCACCCAATAGTGTATTGTATCACATTCTAGTAGTTACATTTGAAAATTTTGTTCTAGGACATTTTGTATGAACGCAATCATCAAACTTAATTAAAAAAGTCATTTAAGCCTTTTCACAGTGAGATCTATGCGATATGGCCGAGAAATGTAATTTTGATGTTAACTCCCAAACCGCTGCGCAGAAGTCAACCAAACTTCACCCAATAGTGTATTGTATCACAATCTAGTAGTTACATTTGAAAATTTTGTTCTAGGAAATTTTGTTTGAGCGCAATCATCAAACTTAATTAAAAAAGTCATTTAAGCCTTTTCACAGTGAGATCTATGCGATATGGCCGAGAAATGTAATTTTGATGTTAACTCCCAAACCGCTGCGCAGAAGTCAACCAAACTTCACCCATTAGTGTATTTTATCACAATCTAGTAGTTACATGTGGAAATTTGGTTCTAGGACATTTGATTTGAGCGCAATCCTCAAACTTAGGTCAAAAAAGCCATTTAAGCCTTTTCACAGTGAGATCTATGCGATATGGCCGAGAAATGTAATTTTGATGTTAACTCCCAAACCGCTGCGCAGAAGTCAACCAAACTTCACCCAATAGTGTATTGTATCACATTCTAGTAGTTACATTTGAAAATTTTGTTCTAGGACATTTTGTATGAACGCAATCATCAAACTTAATTAAAAAAGTCATTTAAGCCTTTTCACAGTGAGATCTATGCGATATGGCCGAGAAATGTAATTTTGATGTTAACTCCCAAACCGCTGCGCAGAAGTCAACCAAACTTCACCCAATAGTGTATTGTATCACAATCTAGTAGTTACATTTGAAAATTTTGTTCTAGGAAATTTTGTTTGAGCGCAATCATCAAACTTAATTAAAAAAGTCATTTAAGCCTTTTCACAGTGAGATCTATGCGATATGGCCGAGAAATGTAATTTTGATGTTAACTCCCAAACCGCTGCGCAGAAGTCAACCAAACTTCACCCATTAGTGTATTTTATCACAATCTAGTAGTTACATGTGGAAATTTGGTTCTAGGACATTTGATTTGAGCGCAATCCTCAAACTTAGGTCAAAAAAGCCATTTAAGCCTTTTCACAGTGAGATCTATGCGATATGGCCGAGAAATGTAATTTTGATGTTAACTCCCAAACCGCTGAGCAGAAGTCAACCAAACTTCACCCAATAGTGTATTGTATCACAATCTAGTAGTTACATTTAAAAATTTTGTTCTAGGACATTTTGTTTGAACGCAATCATCAAACTTAATTAAAAAAGTCATTTAAGCCTTTTCACAGTGAGATCTATGCGATATGGCCGAGAAATGTAATTTTGATGTTAACTCCCAAACCGCTGCGCAGAAGTCAACCAAACTTCACCCATTAGTGTATTGTATCACAATCTAGTAGTTACATGTGGAAATTTGGTTATAGGACATTTGATTTGAGCGCAATCCTCAAACTTAGGTCAAAAAAGCCATTTAAGCCTTTTCACAGTGAGATCTATGCGATATGGCCGAGAAATGTAATTTTGATGTTAACTCCCAAACCGCTGCGCAGAAGTCAACCAAACTTCACCCAATAGTGTATTGTATCACAATCTAGTAGTTACATTTGAAAATTTTGTTCTAGGAAATTTTGTTTGAGCGCAATCATCAAACTTAATTAAAAAAGTCATTTAAGCCTTTTCACAGTGAGATCTATGCGATATGGCCGAGAAATGTAATTTTGATGTTAAGTCCCAAACCGCTGCGCAGAAGTCAACCAAACTTCACCCATTAGTGTATTTTATCACAATCTAGTAGTTACATGTGGAAATTTGGTTCTAGGACATTTGATTTGAGCGCAATCCTCAAACTTAGGTCAAAAAAGCCATTTAAGCCTTTTCACAGTGAGATCTATGCGATATGGCCGAGAAATGTAATTTTGATGTTCACTCCCAAACCGCTGCGCAGAAGTCAACCAAACTTCACCCATTAGTGTATTGTATCACAATCTAGTAGTTACATGTGGAAATTTGGTTATAGGACATTTGATTTGAGCGCAATCCTCAAACTTAGGTCAAAAAAGCCATTTAAGCCTTTTCACAGTGAGATCTATGCGATATGGCCGAGAAATGTAATTTTGATGTTAACTCCCAAACCGCTGCGCAGAAGTCAACCAAACTTCACCCATTAGTGTATTGTATCACAATCTAGTAGTTACATTTGAAAATTTCGTTCTAGGACATTTGGTTTGAGCGCAATCCTTAAACTTAGGTCAAAAAAGCCATTTAAGCCTTTTCACAGTGAGATCTATGCGATATGGCCGAGAAATGTAATTTTGATGTTAACTCCCAAACCGCTGCGCAGAAGTCAACCAAACTTCACCCAATAGTGTATTGTATCACAATCTAGTAGTTACATGTGGAAATTTGGTTCTAGGACATTTGATTTGAACGCAATCATCAAACTTAGGTCAAAAAAGCCATTTAAGCCTTTTCACAGTGAGATCTATGCGATATGGCCGAGAAATGTAATTTTGATGTTAACTCCCAAACCGCTGCGCAGAAGTCAACCAAACTTCACCCAATAGTGTATTGTATCACATTCTAGTAGTTACATTTTAAAATTTCGTTCTAGGACATTTGGTTTGAGCGCAATTATTAAACTTAGGTCAAAAAAGCCATTTAAGCCTTTTCACAGTGAGATCTATGCGATATGGCCGAGAAATGTAATTTTGATGTTAACTCCCAAACCGCTGCGCAGAAGTCAACCAAACTTCACCCAATAGTGTATTGTATCACAATCTAGTAGTTACATTTGAAAATTTTGTTCTAGGAAATTTTGTTTGAGCGCAATCATCAAACTTAGGTCAAAAAAGCCATTTAAGCCTTTTCACAGTGAGATCTATGCGATATGGCCGAGAAATGTAATTTTGATGTTAACTCCCAAACCGCTGCGCAGAAGTCAACCAAACTTCACCCATTAGTGTATTTTATCACAATCTAGTAGTTACATGTGGAAATTTGGTTCTAGGACATTTGATTTGAGCGCAATCCTCAAACTTAGGTCAAAAAAGCCATTTAAGCCTTTTCACAGTGAGATCTATGCGATATGGCCGAGAAATGTAATTTTGATGTTAACTCCCAAACCGCTGCGCAGAAGTCAACCAAACTTCACCCAATAGTGTATTGTATCACAATCTAGTAGTTACATTTGAAAATTTTGTTCTAGGAAATTTTGTTTGAGCGCAATCATCAAACTTAATTAAAAAAGTCATTTAAGCCTTTTCACAGTGAGATCTATGCGATATGGCCGAGAAATGTAATTTTGATGTTAACTCCCAAACCGCTGCGCAGAAGTCAACCAAACTTCACCCATTAGTGTATTTTATCACAATCTAGTAGTTACATGTGGAAATTTGGTTCTAGGACATTTGATTTGAGCGCAATCCTCAAACTTAGGTCAAAAAAGCCATTTAAGCCTTTTCACAGTGAGATCTATGCGATATGGCCGAGAAATGTAATTTTGATGTTAACTCCCAAACCGCTGCGCAGAAGTCAACCAAACTTCACCCAATAGTGTATTGTATCACAATCTAGTAGTTACATTGAAAAATTTTGTTCTAGGACATTTTGTTTGAACGCAATCATCAAACTTAATTAAAAAAGTCATTTAAGCCTTTTCACAGTGAGATCTATGCGATATGGCCGAGAAATGTAATTTTGATGTTAACTCCCAAACCGCTGCGCAGAAGTCAACCAAACTTCACCCATTAGTGTATTGTATCACAATCTAGTAGTTACGTGTGGAAATTTGGTTATAGGACATTTGATTTGAGCGCAATCCTCAAACTTAGGTCAAAAAAGCCATTTAAGCCTTTTCACAGTGAGATCTATGCGATATGGCCGAGAAATGTAATTTTGATGTTAACTCCCAAACCGCTGCGCAGAAGTAAACCAAACTTCACCCATTAGTGTATTGTATCACAATCTAGTAGTTACATGTGGAAATTTGGTTCTAGGACATTTGATTTGAGCGCAATCCTCAAACTTAGGTCAAAAAAGCCATTTAAGCCTTTTCACAGTGAGATCTATGCGATATGGCCGAGAAATGTAATTTTGATGTTAACTCCCAAACCGCTGCGCAGAAGTCAACCAAACTTCACCCAATAGTGTATTGTATCACATTCTAGTAGTTACATTTTAAAATTTCGTTCTAGGACATTTGGTTTGAGCGCAATTATTAAACTTAGGTCAAAAAAGCCATTTAAGCCTTTTCACAGTGAGATCTATGCGATGTGGCCGAGAAATGTAATTTTGATTTTAACTCCCAAACCGCTGCGCAGAAGTAAACCAAACTTCACCCATTAGTGTATTGTATCACAATCTAGTAGTTACATGTGGAAATTTGGTTCTAGGACATTTGATTTGAGCGCAATCCTCAAACTTAGGTCAAAAAAGCCATTTAAGCCTTTTCACAGTGAGATCTATGCGATATGGCCGAGAAATGTAATTTTGATGTTAACTCCCAAACCGCTGCGCAGAAGTAAACCAAACTTCACCCAATAGTGTATTGTATCACAATCTAGTAGTTACATTTGAAAATTTTGTTCTAGGACATTTTGTTTGAATGCAATAATCAAACTTAATTAAAAAAGTCATTTAAGCCTTTTCACAGTGAGATCTATGCGATATGGCCGAGAAATGTAATTTTGATGTTAACTCCCAAACCGCTGCGCAGAAGTCAACCAAACTTCACCCAATAGTGTATTGTATCACATTCTAGTAGTTACATTTGAAAATTTTGTTCTAGGACATTTTGTATGAACGCAATCATCAAACTTAATTAAAAAAGTCATTTAAGCCTTTTCACAGTGAGATCTATGCGATATGGCCGAGAAATGTAATTTTGATGTTAACTCCCAAACCGCTGCGCAGAAGTCAACCAAACTTCACCCAATAGTGTATTGTATCACAATCTAGTAGTTACATTTGAAAATTTTGTTCTAGGAAATTTTGTTTGAGCGCAATCATCAAACTTAATTAAAAAAGTCATTTAAGCCTTTTCACAGTGAGATCTATGCGATATGGCCGAGAAATGTAATTTTGATGTTAACTCCCAAACCGCTGCGCAGAAGTCAACCAAACTTCACCCATTAGTGTATTTTATCACAATCTAGTAGTTACATGTGGAAATTTGGTTCTAGGACATTTGATTTGAGCGCAATCCTCAAACTTAGGTCAAAAAAGCCATTTAAGCCTTTTCACAGTGAGATCTATGCGATATGGCCGAGAAATGTAATTTTGATGTTAACTCCCAAACCGCTGCGCAGAAGTCAACCAAACTTCACCCAATAGTGTATTGTATCACAATCTAGTAGTTACATTTAAAAATTTTGTTCTAGGACATTTTGTTTGAACGCAATCATCAAACTTAATTAAAAAAGTCATTTAAGCCTTTTCACAGTGAGATCTATGCGATATGGCCGAGAAATGTAATTTTGATGTTAACTCCCAAACCGCTGCGCAGAAGTCAACCAAACTTCACCCATTAGTGTATTGTATCACAATCTAGTAGTTACATGTGGAAATTTGGTTATAGGACATTTGATTTGAGCGCAATCCTCAAACTTAGGTCAAAAAAGCCATTTAAGCCTTTTCACAGTGAGATCTATGCGATATGGCCGAGAAATGTAATTTTGATGTTAACTCCCAAACCGCTGCGCAGAAGTCAACCAAACTTCACCCAATAGTGTATTGTATCACAATCTAGTAGTTACATTTGAAAATTTTGTTCTAGGAAATTTTGTTTGAGCGCAATCATCAAACTTAATTAAAAAAGTCATTTAATCCTTTTCACAGTGAGATCTATGCGATATGGCCGAGAAATGTAATTTTGATGTTAACTCCCAAACCGCTGCGCAGAAGTCAACCAAACTTCACCCATTAGTGTATTTTATCACAATCTAGTAGTTACATGTGGAAATTTGGTTCTAGGACATTTGATTTGAGCGCAATCCTCAAACTTAGGTCAAAAAAGCCATTTAAGCCTTTTCACAGTGAGATCTATGCGATATGGCCGAGAAATGTAATTTTGATGTTAACTCCCAAACCGCTGCGCAGAAGTCAACCAAACTTCACCCAATAGTGTATTGTATCATAATCTAGTAGTTACATTTGAAAATTTTGTTCTAGGACATTTTGTTTGAACGCAATCATCAAACTTAATTAAAAAAGTCATTTAAGCCTTTTCACAGTGAGATCTATGCGATATGGCCGAGAAATGTAATTTTGATGTTAACTCCCAAACCGCTGCGCAGAAGTCAACCAAACTTCACCCAATAGTGTATTGTATCACAATCTAGTAGTTACATTTGAAAATTTTGTTCTAGGAAATTTTGTTTGAGCGCAATCATCAAACTTAATTAAAAAAGTCATTTAAGCCTTTTCACAGTGAGATCTATGCGATATGGCCGAGAAATGTAATTTTGATGTTAACTCCCAAACCGCTGCGCAGAAGTCAACCAAACTTCACCCATTAGTGTATTTTATCACAATCTAGTAGTTACATGTGGAAATTTGGTTATAGGACATTTGATTTGAGCGCAATCCTCAAACTTAGGTCAAAAAAGCCATTTAAGCCTTTTCACAGTGAGATCTATGCGATATGGCCGAGAAATGTAATTTTGATGTTAACTCCCAAACCGCTGCGCAGAAGTCAACCAAACTTCACCCAATAGTGTATTGTATCACAATCTAGTAGTTACATTTAAAAATTTTGTTCTAGGACATTTTGTTTGAACGCAATCATCAAACTTAATTAAAAAAGTCATTTAAGCCTTTTCACAGTGAGATCTATGCGATATGGCCGAGAAATGTAATTTTGATGTTAACTCCCAAACCGCTGCGCAGAAGTCAACCAAACTTCACCCATTAGTGTATTTTATCACAATCTAGTAGTTACATGTGGAAATTTGGTTCTAGGACATTTGATTTGAGCGCAATCCTCAAACTTAGGTCAAAAAAGCCATTTAAGCCTTTTCACAGTGAGATCTATGCGATATGGCCGAGAAATGTAATTTTGATGTTAACTCCCAAACCGCTGCGCAGAAGTCAACCAAACTTCACCCAATAGTGTATTGTATCACATTCTAGTAGTTACATTTTAAAATTTCGTTCTAGGACATTTGGTTTGAGCGCAATTATTAAACTTAGGTCAAAAAAGCCATTTAAGCCTTTTCACAGTGAGATCTATGCGATATGGCCGAGAAATGTAATTTTGATGTTAACTCCCAAACCGCTGCGCAGAAGTCAACCAAACTTCACCCAATAGTGTATTTTATCACAATCTAGTAGTTACATGTGGAAATTTGGTTCTAGGACATTTGATTTGAGCGCAATCCTCAAACTTAGGTCAAAAAAGCCATTTAAGCCTTTTCACAGTGAGATCTATGCGATATGGCCGAGAAATGTAATTTTGATGTTAACTCCCAAACCGCTGCGCAGAAGTCAACCAAACTTCACCCAATAGTGTATTGTATCACATTCTAGTAGTTACATTTGAAAATTTTGTTCTAGGACATTTTGTATGAACGCAATCATCAAACTTAATTAAAAAAGTCATTTAAGCCTTTTCACAGTGAGATCTATGCGATATGGCCGAGAAATGTAATTTTGATGTTAACTCCCAAACCGCTGCGCAGAAGTCAACCAAACTTCACCCAATAGTGTATTGTATCACAATCTAGTAGTTACATTTGAAAATTTTGTTCTAGGAAATTTTGTTTGAGCGCAATCATCAAACTTAATTAAAAAAGTCATTTAAGCCTTTTCACAGTGAGATCTATGCGATATGGCCGAGAAATGTAATTTTGATGTTAACTCCCAAACCGCTGCGCAGAAGTCAACCAAACTTCACCCATTAGTGTATTTTATCACAATCTAGTAGTTACATGTGGAAATTTGGTTCTAGGACATTTGATTTGAGCGCAATCCTCAAACTTAGGTCAAAAAAGCCATTTAAGCCTTTTCACAGTGAGATCTATGCGATATGGCCGAGAAATGTAATTTTGATGTTAACTCCCAAACCGCTGAGCAGAAGTCAACCAAACTTCACCCAATAGTGTATTGTATCACAATCTAGTAGTTACATTTAAAAATTTTGTTCTAGGACATTTTGTTTGAACGCAATCATCAAACTTAATTAAAAAAGTCATTTAAGCCTTTTCACAGTGAGATCTATGCGATATGGCCGAGAAATGTAATTTTGATGTTAACTCCCAAACCGCTGCGCAGAAGTCAACCAAACTTCACCCATTAGTGTATTGTATCACAATCTAGAAGTTACATGTGGAAATTTGGTTATAGGACATTTGATTTGAGCGCAATCCTCAAACTTAGGTCAAAAAAGCCATTTAAGCCTTTTCACAGTGAGATCTATGCGATATGGCCGAGAAATGTAATTTTGATGTTAACTCCCAAACCGCTGCGCAGAAGTCAACCAAACTTCACCCAATAGTGTATTGTATCACAATCTAGTAGTTACATTTGAAAATTTTGTTCTAGGAAATTTTGTTTGAGCGCAATCATCAAACTTAATTAAAAAAGTCATTTAAGCCTTTTCACAGTGAGATCTATGCGATATGGCCGAGAAATGTAATTTTGATGTTAAGTCCCAAACCGCTGCGCAGAAGTCAACCAAACTTCACCCATTAGTGTATTTTATCACAATCTAGTAGTTACATGTGGAAATTTGGTTCTAGGACATTTGATTTGAGCGCAATCCTCAAACTTAGGTCAAAAAAGCCATTTAAGCCTTTTCACAGTGAGATCTATGCGATATGGCCGAGAAATGTAATTTTGATGTTCACTCCCAAACCGCTGCGCAGAAGTCAACCAAACTTCACCCATTAGTGTATTGTATCACAATCTAGTAGTTACATGTGGAAATTTGGTTATAGGACATTTGATTTGAGCGCAATCCTCAAACTTAGGTCAAAAAAGCCATTTAAGCCTTTTCACAGTGAGATCTATGCGATATGGCCGAGAAATGTAATTTTGATGTTAACTCCCAAACCGCTGCGCAGAAGTCAACCAAACTTCACCCATTAGTGTATTGTATCACAATCTAGTAGTTACATTTGAAAATTTCGTTCTAGGACATTTGGTTTGAGCGCAATCCTTAAACTTAGGTCAAAAAAGCCATTTAAGCCTTTTCACAGTGAGATCTATGCGATATGGCCGAGAAATGTAATTTTGATGTTAACTCCCAAACCGCTGCGCAGAAGTCAACCAAACTTCACCCAATAGTGTATTGTATCACAATCTAGTAGTTACATGTGGAAATTTGGTTCTAGGACATTTGATTTGAACGCAATCATCAAACTTAGGTCAAAAAAGCCATTTAAGCCTTTTCACAGTGAGATCTATGCGATATGGCCGAGAAATGTAATTTTGATGTTAACTCCCAAACCGCTGCGCAGAAGTCAACCAAACTTCACCCAATAGTGTATTGTATCACATTCTAGTAGTTACATTTTAAAATTTCGTTCTAGGACATTTGGTTTGAGCGCAATTATTAAACTTAGGTCAAAAAAGCCATTTAAGCCTTTTCACAGTGAGATCTATGCGATATGGCCGAGAAATGTAATTTTGATGTTAACTCCCAAACCGCTGCGCAGAAGTCAACCAAACTTCACCCAATAGTGTATTGTATCACAATCTAGTAGTTACATTTGAAAATTTTGTTCTAGGAAATTTTGTTTGAGCGCAATCATCAAACTTAGGTCAAAAAAGCCATTTAAGCCTTTTCACAGTGAGATCTATGCGATATGGCCGAGAAATGTAATTTTGATGTTAACTCCCAAACCGCTGCGCAGAAGTCAACCAAACTTCACCCATTAGTGTATTTTATCACAATCTAGTAGTTACATGTGGAAATTTGGTTCTAGGACATTTGATTTGAGCGCAATCCTCAAACTTAGGTCAAAAAAGCCATTTAAGCCTTTTCACAGTGAGATCTATGCGATATGGCCGAGAAATGTAATTTTGATGTTAACTCCCAAACCGCTGCGCAGAAGTCAACCAAACTTCACCCAATAGTGTATTGTATCACAATCTAGTAGTTACATTTGAAAATTTTGTTCTAGGAAATTTTGTTTGAGCGCAATCATCAAACTTAATTAAAAAAGTCATTTAAGCCTTTTCACAGTGAGATCTATGCGATATGGCCGAGAAATGTAATTTTGATGTTAACTCCCAAACCGCTGCGCAGAAGTCAACCAAACTTCACCCATTAGTGTATTTTATCACAATCTAGTAGTTACATGTGGAAATTTGGTTCTAGGACATTTGATTTGAGCGCAATCCTCAAACTTAGGTCAAAAAAGCCATTTAAGCCTTTTCACAGTGAGATCTATGCGATATGGCCGAGAAATGTAATTTTGATGTTAACTCCCAAACCGCTGCGCAGAAGTCAACCAAACTTCACCCAATAGTGTATTGTATCACAATCTAGTAGTTACATTGAAAAATTTTGTTCTAGGACATTTTGTTTGAACGCAATCATCAAACTTAATTAAAAAAGTCATTTAAGCCTTTTCACAGTGAGATCTATGCGATATGGCCGAGAAATGTAATTTTGATGTTAACTCCCAAACCGCTGCGCAGAAGTCAACCAAACTTCACCCATTAGTGTATTGTATCACAATCTAGTAGTTACGTGTGGAAATTTGGTTATAGGACATTTGATTTGAGCGCAATCCTCAAACTTAGGTCAAAAAAGCCATTTAAGCCTTTTCACAGTGAGATCTATGCGATATGGCCGAGAAATGTAATTTTGATGTTAACTCCCAAACCGCTGCGCAGAAGTAAACCAAACTTCACCCATTAGTGTATTGTATCACAATCTAGTAGTTACATGTGGAAATTTGGTTCTAGGACATTTGATTTGAGCGCAATCCTCAAACTTAGGTCAAAAAAGCCATTTAAGCCTTTTCACAGTGAGATCTATGCGATATGGCCGAGAAATGTAATTTTGATGTTAACTCCCAAACCGCTGCGCAGAAGTCAACCAAACTTCACCCAATAGTGTATTGTATCACATTCTAGTAGTTACATTTTAAAATTTCGTTCTAGGACATTTGGTTTGAGCGCAATTATTAAACTTAGGTCAAAAAAGCCATTTAAGCCTTTTCACAGTGAGATCTATGCGATGTGGCCGAGAAATGTAATTTTGATTTTAACTCCCAAACCGCTGCGCAGAAGTAAACCAAACTTCACCCATTAGTGTATTGTATCACAATCTAGTAGTTACATGTGGAAATTTGGTTCTAGGACATTTGATTTGAGCGCAATCCTCAAACTTAGGTCAAAAAAGCCATTTAAGCCTTTTCACAGTGAGATCTATGCGATATGGCCGAGAAATGTAATTTTGATGTTAACTCCCAAACCGCTGCGCAGAAGTAAACCAAACTTCACCCAATAGTGTATTGTATCACAATCTAGTAGTTACATTTGAAAATTTTGTTCTAGGACATTTTGTTTGAATGCAATAATCAAACTTAATTAAAAAAGTCATTTAAGCCTTTTCACAGTGAGATCTATGCGATATGGCCGAGAAATGTAATTTTGATGTTAACTCCCAAACCGCTGCGCAGAAGTCAACCAAACTTCACCCAATAGTGTATTGTATCACATTCTAGTAGTTACATTTGAAAATTTTGTTCTAGGACATTTTGTATGAACGCAATCATCAAACTTAATTAAAAAAGTCATTTAAGCCTTTTCACAGTGAGATCTATGCGATATGGCCGAGAAATGTAATTTTGATGTTAACTCCCAAACCGCTGCGCAGAAGTCAACCAAACTTCACCCAATAGTGTATTGTATCACAATCTAGTAGTTACATTTGAAAATTTTGTTCTAGGAAATTTTGTTTGAGCGCAATCATCAAACTTAATTAAAAAAGTCATTTAAGCCTTTTCACAGTGAGATCTATGCGATATGGCCGAGAAATGTAATTTTGATGTTAACTCCCAAACCGCTGCGCAGAAGTCAACCAAACTTCACCCATTAGTGTATTTTATCACAATCTAGTAGTTACATGTGGAAATTTGGTTCTAGGACATTTGATTTGAGCGCAATCCTCAAACTTAGGTCAAAAAAGCCATTTAAGCCTTTTCACAGTGAGATCTATGCGATATGGCCGAGAAATGTAATTTTGATGTTAACTCCCAAACCGCTGCGCAGAAGTCAACCAAACTTCACCCAATAGTGTATTGTATCACAATCTAGTAGTTACATTTAAAAATTTTGTTCTAGGACATTTTGTTTGAACGCAATCATCAAACTTAATTAAAAAAGTCATTTAAGCCTTTTCACAGTGAGATCTATGCGATATGGCCGAGAAATGTAATTTTGATGTTAACTCCCAAACCGCTGCGCAGAAGTCAACCAAACTTCACCCATTAGTGTATTGTATCACAATCTAGTAGTTACATGTGGAAATTTGGTTATAGGACATTTGATTTGAGCGCAATCCTCAAACTTAGGTCAAAAAAGCCATTTAAGCCTTTTCACAGTGAGATCTATGCGATATGGCCGAGAAATGTAATTTTGATGTTAACTCCCAAACCGCTGCGCAGAAGTCAACCAAACTTCACCCAATAGTGTATTGTATCACAATCTAGTAGTTACATTTGAAAATTTTGTTCTAGGAAATTTTGTTTGAGCGCAATCATCAAACTTAATTAAAAAAGTCATTTAAGCCTTTTCACAGTGAGATCTATGCGATATGGCCGAGAAATGTAATTTTGATGTTAACTCCCAAACCGCTGCGCAGAAGTCAACCAAACTTCACCCATTAGTGTATTTTATCACAATCTAGTAGTTGCATGTGGAAATTTGGTTCTAGGACATTTGATTTGAGCGCAATCCTCAAACTTAGGTCAAAAAAGCCATTTAAGCCTTTTCACAGTGAGATCTATGCGATATGGCCGAGAAATGTAATTTTGATGTTAACTCCCAAACCGCTGCGCAGAAGTCAACCAAACTTCACCCAATAGTGTATTGTATCATAATCTAGTAGTTACATTTGAAAATTTTGTTCTAGGACATTTTGTTTGAACGCAATCATCAAACTTAATTAAAAAAGTCATTTAAGCCTTTTCACAGTGAGATCTATGCGATATGGCCGAGAAATGTAATTTTGATGTTAACTCCCAAACCGCTGCGCAGAAGTCAACCAAACTTCACCCAATAGTGTATTGTATCACAATCTAGTAGTTACATTTGAAAATTTTGTTCTAGGAAATTTTGTTTGAGCGCAATCATCAAACTTAATTAAAAAAGTCATTTAAGCCTTTTCACAGTGAGATCTATGCGATATGGCCGAGAAATGTAATTTTGATGTTAACTCCCAAACCGCTGCGCAGAAGTCAACCAAACTTCACCCATTAGTGTATTTTATCACAATCTAGTAGTTACATGTGGAAATTTGGTTATAGGACATTTGATTTGAGCGCAATCCTCAAACTTAGGTCAAAAAAGCCATTTAAGCCTTTTCACAGTGAGATCTATGCGATATGGCCGAGAAATGTAATTTTGATGTTAACTCCCAAACCGCTGCGCAGAAGTCAACCAAACTTCACCCAATAGTGTATTGTATCACAATCTAGTAGTTACATTTAAAAATTTTGTTCTAGGACATTTTGTTTGAACGCAATCATCAAACTTAATTAAAAAAGTCATTTAAGCCTTTTCACAGTGAGATCTATGCGATATGGCCGAGAAATGTAATTTTGATGTTAACTCCCAAACCGCTGCGCAGAAGTCAACCAAACTTCACCCATTAGTGTATTTTATCACAATCTAGTAGTTACATGTGGAAATTTGGTTCTAGGACATTTGATTTGAGCGCAATCCTCAAACTTAGGTCAAAAAAGCCATTTAAGCCTTTTCACAGTGAGATCTATGCGATATGGCCGAGAAATGTAATTTTGATGTTAACTCCCAAACCGCTGCGCAGAAGTCAACCAAACTTCACCCAATAGTGTATTGTATCACATTCTAGTAGTTACATTTTAAAATTTCGTTCTAGGACATTTGGTTTGAGCGCAATTATTAAACTTAGGTCAAAAAAGCCATTTAAGCCTTTTCACAGTGAGATCTATGCGATATGGCCGAGAAATGTAATTTTGATGTTAACTCCCAAACCGCTGCGCAGAAGTCAACCAAACTTCACCCAATAGTGTATTGTATCACAATCTAGTAGTTACATTTGAAAATTTTGTTCTAGGAAATTTTGTTTGAGCGCAATCATCAAACTTAGGTCAAAAAAGCCATTTAAGCATTTTCACAGTGAGATCTATGCGATATGGCCGAGAAATGTAATTTTGATGTTAACTCCCAAACCGCTGCGCAGAAGTCAACCAAACTTCACCCATTAGTGTATTTTATCACAATCTAGTAGTTACATGTGGAAATTTGGTTCTAGGACATTTGATTTGAGCGCAATCCTCAAACTTAGGTCAAAAAAGCCATTTAAGCCTTTTCACAGTGAGATCTATGCGATATGGCCGAGAAATGTAATTTTGATGTTAACTCCCAAACCGCTGCGCAGAAGTCAACCAAACTTCACCCAATAGTGTATTGTATCACAATCTAGTAGTTACATTTGAAAATTTTGTTCTAGGAAATTTTGTTTGAGCGCAATCATCAAACTTAATTAAAAAAGTCATTTAAGCCTTTTCACAGTGAGATCTATGCGATATGGCCGAGAAATGTAATTTTGATGTTAACTCCCAAACCGCTGCGCAGAAGTCAACCAAACTTCACCCATTAGTGTATTTTATCACAATCTAGTAGTTACATGTGGAAATTTGGTTCTAGGACATTTGATTTGAGCGCAATCCTCAAACTTAGGTCAAAAAAGCCATTTAAGCCTTTTCACAGTGAGATCTATGCGATATGGCCGAGAAATGTAATTTTGATGTTAACTCCCAAACCGCTGCGCAGAAGTCAACCAAACTTCACCCAATAGTGTATTGTATCACAATCTAGTAGTTACATTGAAAAATTTTGTTCTAGGACATTTTGTTTGAACGCAATCATCAAACTTAATTAAAAAAGTCATTTAAGCCTTTTCACAGTGAGATCTATGCGATATGGCCGAGAAATGTAATTTTGATGTTAACTCCCAAACCGCTGCGCAGAAGTCAACCAAACTTCACCCATTAGTGTATTGTATCACAATCTAGTAGTTACGTGTGGAAATTTGGTTATAGGACATTTGATTTGAGCGCAATCCTCAAACTTAGGTCAAAAAAGCCATTTAAGCCTTTTCACAGTGAGATCTATGCGATATGGCCGAGAAATGTAATTTTGATGTTAACTCCCAAACCGCTGCGCAGAAGTAAACCAAACTTCACCCATTAGTGTATTGTATCACAATCTAGTAGTTACATGTGGAAATTTGGTTCTAGGACATTTGATTTGAGCGCAATCCTCAAACTTAGGTCAAAAAAGCCATTTAAGCCTTTTCACAGTGAGATCTATGCGATATGGCCGAGAAATGTAATTTTGATGTTAACTCCCAAACCGCTGCGCAGAAGTCAACCAAACTTCACCCAATAGTGTATTGTATCACATTCTAGTAGTTACATTTTAAAATTTCGTTCTAGGACATTTGGTTTGAGCGCAATTATTAAACTTAGGTCAAAAAAGCCATTTAAGCCTTTTCACAGTGAGATCTATGCGATATGGCCGAGAAATGTAATTTTGATTTTAACTCCCAAACCGCTGCGCAGAAGTAAACCAAACTTCACCCATTAGTGTATTGTATCACAATCTAGTAGTTACATGTGGAAATTTGGTTCTAGGACATTTGATTTGAGCGCAATCCTCAAACTTAGGTCAAAAAAGCCATTTAAGCCTTTTCACAGTGAGATCTATGCGATATGGCCGAGAAATGTAATTTTGATGTTAACTCCCAAACCGCTGCGCAGAAGTCAACCAAACTTCACCCAATAGTGTATTGTATCACAATCTAGTAGTTACATTTGAAAATTTTGTTCTAGGACATTTTGTTTGAATGCAATAATCAAACTTAATTAAAAAAGTCATTTAAGCCTTTTCACAGTGAGATCTATGCGATATGGCCGAGAAATGTAATTTTGATGTTAACTCCCAAACCGCTGCGCAGAAGTCAACCAAACTTCACCCATTAGTGTATTGTATCACAATCTAGTAGTTACATTTGAAAATTTTGTTCTAGGACATTTTGTTTGAACGCAATCATCAAACTTAATTAAAAAAGTCATTTAAGCCTTTTCACAGTGAGATCTATGCGATATGGCCGAGAAATGTAATTTTGATGTTAACTCCCAAACCGCTGCGCAGAAGTCAACCAAACTTCACCCATTGGTGTATTGTATCACAATCTAGTAGTTACATGTGGAAATTTGGTTATAGGACATTTGATTTGAGCGCAATCCTCAAACTTAGGTCAAAAAAGCCATTTAAGCCTTTTCACAGTGAGATCTATGCGATATGGCCGAGAAATGTAATTTTGATGTTAACTCCCAAACCGCTGCGCAGAAGTCAACCAAATTTCACCCAATAGTGTATTGTATCACAATCTAGTAGTTACATTTGAAAATTTTGTTCTAGGAAATTTTGTTTGAGCGCAATCATCAAACTTAATTAAAAAAGTCATTTAAGCCTTTTCACAGTGAGATCTATGCGATATGGCCGAGAAATGTAATTTTGATGTTAACTCCCAAACCGCTGCGCAGAAGTCAACCAAACTTCACCCATTAGTGTATTTTATCACAATCTAGTAGTTACATGTGGAAATTTGGTTCTAGGACATTTGATTTGAACGCAATCCTCAAACTTAGGTCAAAAAAGCCATTTAAGCCTTTTCACAGTGAGATCTATGCGATATGGCCGAGAAATGTAATTTTGATGTTCACTCCCAAACCGCTGCGCAGATGTCAACCAAACTTCACCCATTAGTGTATTGTATCACAATCTAGTAGTTACATGTGGAAATTTGGTTATAGGACATTTGATTTGAGCGCAATCCTCAAACTTAGGTCAAAAAAGCCATTTAAGCCTTTTCACAGTGAGATCTATGCGATATGGCCGAGAAATGTAATTTTGATGTTAACTCCCAAACCGCTGCGCAGAAGTCAACCAAACTTCACCCAATAGTGTATTGTATCACAATCTAGTAGTTACATTTGAAAATTTTGTTCTAGGAAATTTTGTTTGAGCGCAATCATCAAACTTAATTAAAAAAGTCATTTAAGCCTTTTCACAGTGAGATCTATGCGATATGGCCGAGAAATGTAATTTTGATGTTAACTCACAAACCGCTGCGCAGAAGTCAACCAAACTTCACCCATTAGTGTATTTTATCAAAATCTAGTAGTTACATGTGGAAATTTGGTTCTAGGACATTTGATTTGAGCGCAATCCTCAAACTTAGGTCAAAAAAGCCATTTAAGCCTTTTCACAGTGAGATCTATGCGATATGGCCGAGAAATGTAATTTTGATGTTCACTCCCAAACCGCTGCGCAGAAGTCAACCAAACTTCACCCATTAGTGTATTGTATCACAATCTAGTAGTTACATGTGGAAATTTGGTTATAGGACATTTGATTTGAGCGCAATCCTCAAACTTAGGTCAAAAAAGCCATTTAAGCCTTTTCACAGTGAGATCTATGCGATATGGCCGAGAAATGTAATTTTGATGTTAACTCCCAAACCGCTGCGCAGAAGTCAACCAAACTTCACCCATTAGTGTATTGTATCACAATCTAGTAGTTACATTTGAAAATTTCGTTCTAGGACATTTGGTTTGAGCGCAATCTTTAAACTTAGGTCAAAAAAGCCATTTAAGCCTTTTCACAGTGAGATCTATGCGATATGGCCGAGAAATGTAATTTTGATGTTAACTCCCAAACCGCTGCGCAGAAGTAAACCAAACTTCACCCATTAGTGTATTGTATCACAATCTAGTAGTTACATGTGGAAATTTGGTTCTAGGACATTTGATTTGAGCGCAATCCTCAAACTTAGGTCAAAAAAGCCATTTAAGCCTTTTCACAGTGAGATCTATGCGATATGGCCGAGAAATGTAATTTTGATGTTAACTCCCAAACCGCTGCGCAGAAGTCAACCAAACTTCACCCAATAGTGTATTGTATCACATTCTAGTAGTTACATTTGAAAATTTTGTTCTAGGACATTTTGTATGAACGCAATCATCAAACTTAATTAAAAAAGTCATTTAAGCCTTTTCACAGTGAGATCTATGCGATATGGCCGAGAAATGTAATTTTGATGTTAACTCCCAAACCGCTGCGCAGAAGTCAACCAAACTTCACCCAATAGTGTATTGTATCACAATCTAGTAGTTACATTTGAAAATTTTGTTCTAGGAAATTTTGTTTGAGCGCAATCATCAAACTTAATTAAAAAAGTCATTTAAGCCTTTTCACAGTGAGATCTATGCGATATGGCCGAGAAATGTAATTTTGATGTTAACTCCCAAACCGCTGCGCAGAAGTCAACCAAACTTCACCCATTAGTGTATTTTATCACAATCTAGTAGTTACATGTGGAAATTTGGTTCTAGGACATTTGATTTGAGCGCAATCCTCAAACTTAGGTCAAAAAAGCCATTTAAGCCTTTTCACAGTGAGATCTATGCGATATGGCCGAGAAATGTAATTTTGATGTTAACTCCCAAACCGCTGCGCAGAAGTCAACCAAACTTCACCCAATAGTGTATTGTATCACAATCTAGTAGTTACATTGAAAAATTTTGTTCTAGGACATTTTGTTTGAACGCAATCATCAAACTTAATTAAAAAAGTCATTTAAGCCTTTTCACAGTGAGATCTATGCGATATGGCCGAGAAATGTAATTTTGATGTTAACTCCCAAACCGCTGCGCAGAAGTCAACCAAACTTCACCCATTAGTGTATTGTATCACAATCTAGTAGTTACATGTGGAAATTTGGTTATAGGACATTTGATTTGAGCGCAATCCTCAAACTTAGGTCAAAAAAGCCATTTAAGCCTTTTCACAGTGAGATCTATGCGATATGGCCGAGAAATGTAATTTTGATGTTAACTCCCAAACCGCTGCGCAGAAGTCAACCAAACTTCACCCAATAGTGTATTGTATCACAATCTAGTAGTTACATTTGAAAATTTTGTTCTAGGAAATTTTGTTTGAGCGCAATCATCAAACTTAATTAAAAAAGTCATTTAAGCCTTTTCACAGTGAGATCTATGCGATATGGCCGAGAAATGTAATTTTGATGTTAACTCCCAAACCGCTGCGCAGAAGTCAACCAAACTTCACCCATTAGTGTATTTTATCACAATCTAGTAGTTACATGTGGAAATTTGGTTCTAGGACATTTGATTTGAGCGCAATCCTCAAACTTAGGTCAAAAAAGCCATTTAAGCCTTTTCACAGTGAGATCTATGCGATATGGCCGAGAAATGTAATTTTGATGTTAACTCCCAAACCGCTGCGCAGAAGTCAACCAAACTTCACCCAATAGTGTATTGTATCACATTCTAGTAGTTACATTTGAAAATTTCGTTCTAGGACATTTGGTTTGAGCGCAATCCTCAAACTTAGGTCAAAAAAGCCATTTAAGCCTTTTCACAGTGAGATCTATGCGATATGGCCGAGAAATGTAATTTTGATGTTAACTCCCAAACCGCTGCGCAGAAGTCAACCAAACTTCACCCAATAGTGTATTGTATCACAATCTAGTAGTTACATTTGAAAATTTTGTTCTAGGACATTTTGTTTGAGCGCAATCCTCAAACTTAGGTCAAAAAAGCCATTTAAGCCTTTTCACAGTGAGATCTATGCGATATGGCCGAGAAATGTAATTTTGATGTTAACTCCCAAACCGCTGCGCAGAAGTCAACCAAACTTCACCCAATAGTGTATTGTATCACAATCTAGTAGTTACATTTGAAAATTTTGTTCTAGGACATTTTGTTTGAACGCAATCATCAAACTTAATTAAAAAAGTCATTTAAGCCTTTTCACAGTGAGATCTATGCGATATGGCCGAGAAATGTAATTTTGATGTTAACTCCCAAACCGCTGCGCAGAAGTCAACCAAACTTCACCCAATAGTGTATTGTATCACAATCTAGTAGTTACATTTGAAAATTTTGTTCTAGGAAATTTTGTTTGAGCGCAATCATCAAACTTAATTAAAAAAGTCATTTAAGCCTTTTCACAGTGAGATCTATGCGATATGGCCGAGAAATGTAATTTTGATGTTAACTCCCAAACCGCTGCGCAGAAGTCAACCAAACTTCACCCATTAGTGTATTTTATCACAATCTAGTAGTTACATGTGGAAATTTGGTTATAGGACATTTGATTTGAGCGCAATCCTCAAACTTAGGTCAAAAAAGCCATTTAAGCCTTTTCACAGTGAGATCTATGCGATATGGCCGAGAAATGTAATTTTGATGTTAACTCCCAAACCGCTGCGCAGAAGTCAACCAAACTTCACCCAATAGTGTATTGTATCACAATCTAGTAGTTACATTTAAAAATTTTGTTCTAGGACATTTTGTTTGAACGCAATCATCAAACTTAATTAAAAAAGTCATTTAAGCCTTTTCACAGTGAGATCTATGCGATATGGCCGAGAAATGTAATTTTGATGTTAACTCCCAAACCGCTGCGCAGAAGTCAACCAAACTTCACCCATTAGTGTATTTTATCACAATCTAGTAGTTACATGTGGAAATTTGGTTCTAGGACATTTGATTTGAGCGCAATCCTCAAACTTAGGTCAAAAAAGCCATTTAAGCCTTTTCACAGTGAGATCTATGCGATATGGCCGAGAAATGTAATTTTGATGTTAACTCCCAAACCGCTGCGCAGAAGTCAACCAAACTTCACCCAATAGTGTATTGTATCACATTCTAGTAGTTACATTTGAAAATTTCGTTCTAGGACATTTGGTTTGAGCGCAATCCTCAAACTTAGGTCAAAAAAGCCATTTAAGCCTTTTCACAGTGAGATCTATGCGATATGGCCGAGAAATGTAATTTTGATGTTAACTCCCAAACCGCTGCGCAGAAGTCAACCAAACTTCACCCAATAGTGTATTGTATCACAATCTAGTAGTTACATTTGAAAATTTTGTTCTAGGACATTTTGTTTGAACGCAATCATCAAACTTAATTAAAAAAGTCATTTAAGCCTTTTCACAGTGAGATCTATGCGATATGGCCGAGAAATGTAATTTTGATGTTAACTCCCAAACCGCTGCGCAGAAGTCAACCACACTTCACCCAATAGTGTATTGTATCACAATCTAGTAGTTACATTTGAAAATTTTGTTCTAGGACATTTTGTTTGAGCGCAATCCTCCAACTTAGGTCAAAAAAGCCATTTAAGCCTTTTCACAGTGAGATCTATGCGATATGGCCGAGAAATGTAATTTTGATGTTAACTCCCAAACCGCTGCGCAGAAGTCAACCAAACTTCACCCATTAGTGTATTGTATCACAATCTAGTAGTTACATGTGGAAATTTGGTTATAGGACATTTGATTTGAGCGCAATCCTCAAACTTAGGTCAAAAAAGCCATTTAAGCCTTTTCACAGTGAGATCTATGCGATATGGCCGAAATATGTAATTTTGATGTTAACTCCCAAACCGCTGCGCAGAAGTCAACCAAACTTCACCCAATAGTGTATTGTATCACATTCTAGTAGTTACATTTTAAAATTTCGTTCAAGGACATTTGGTTTGAGCGCAATCATCAAACTTAGGTCAAAAAAGCCATTTAAGCCTTTTCACAGTGAGATCTATGCGATATGGCCGAGAAATGTAATTTTGATGTTAACTCCCAAACCGCTGCGCAGAAGTAAACCAAACTTCACCCATTAGTGTATTGTATCACAATCTAGTAGTTACGTGTGGAAATTTGGTTATAGGACATTTGATTTGAGCGCAATCCTCAAACTTAGGTCAAAAAAGCCATTTAAGCCTTTTCACAGTGAGATCTATGCGATATGGCCGAGAAATGTAATTTTGATGTTAACTCCCAAACCGCTGCGCAGAAGTAAACCAAACTTCACCCATTAGTGTATTGTATCACAATCTAGTAGTTACATGTGGAAATTTGGTTCTAGGACATTTGATTTGAGCGCAATCCTCAAACTTAGGTCAAAAAAGCCATTTAAGCCTTTTCACAGTGAGATCTATGCGATATGGCCGAGAAATGTAATTTTGATGTTAACTCCCAAACCGCTGCGCAGAAGTCAACCAAACTTCACCCATTAGTGTATTGTATCACAATCTAGTAGTTACATTTGAAAATTTCGTTCTAGGACATTTGGTTTGAGCGCAATCTTTAAACTTAGGTCAAAAAAGCCATTTAAGCCTTTTCACAGTGAGATCTATGCGATATGGCCGAGAAATGTAATTTTGATGTTAACTCCCAAACCGCTGCGCAGAAGTAAACCAAACTTCACCCATTAGTGTATTGTATCACAATCTAGTAGTTACATGTGGAAATTTGGTTCTAGGACATTTGATTTGAGCGCAATCCTCAAACTTAGGTCAAAAAAGCCATTTAAGCCTTTTCACAGTGAGATCTATGCGATATGGCCGAGAAATGTAATTTTGATGTTAACTCCCAAACCGCTGCGCAGAAGTCAACCAAACTTCACCCAATAGTGTATTGTATCACATTCTAGTAGTTACATTTGAAAATTTTGTTCTAGGACATTTTGTATGAACGCAATCATCAAACTTAATTAAAAAAGTCATTTAAGCCTTTTCACAGTGAGATCTATGCGATATGGCCGAGAAATGTAATTTTGATGTTAACTCCCAAACCGCTGCGCAGAAGTCAACCAAACTTCACCCAATAGTGTATTGTATCACAATCTAGTAGTTACATTTGAAAATTTTGTTCTAGGAAATTTTGTTTGAGCGCAATCATCAAACTTAATTAAAAAAGTCATTTAAGCCTTTTCACAGTGAGATCTATGCGATATGGCCGAGAAATGTAATTTTGATGTTAACTCCCAAACCGCTGCGCAGAAGTCAACCAAACTTCACCCATTAGTGTATTTTATCACAATCTAGTAGTTACATGTGGAAATTTGGTTCTAGGACATTTGATTTGAGCGCAATCCTCAAACTTAGGTCAAAAAAGCCATTTAAGCCTTTTCACAGTGAGATCTATGCGATATGGCCGAGAAATGTAATTTTGATGTTAACTCCCAAACCGCTGCGCAGAAGTCAACCAAACTTCACCCAATAGTGTATTGTATCACAATCTAGTAGTTACATTGAAAAATTTTGTTCTAGGACATTTTGTTTGAACGCAATCATCAAACTTAATTAAAAAAGTCATTTAAGCCTTTTCACAGTGAGATCTATGCGATATGGCCGAGAAATGTAATTTTGATGTTAACTCCCAAACCGCTGCGCAGAAGTCAACCAAACTTCACCCATTAGTGTATTGTATCACAATCTAGTAGTTACATGTGGAAATTTGGTTATAGGACATTTGATTTGAGCGCAATCCTCAAACTTAGGTCAAAAAAGCCATTTAAGCCTTTTCACAGTGAGATCTATGCGATATGGCCGAGAAATGTAATTTTGATGTTAACTCCCAAACCGCTGCGCAGAAGTCAACCAAACTTCACCCAATAGTGTATTGTATCACAATCTAGTAGTTACATTTGAAAATTTTGTTCTAGGAAATTTTGTTTGAGCGCAATCATCAAACTTAATTAAAAAAGTCATTTAAGCCTTTTCACAGTGAGATCTATGCGATATGGCCGAGAAATGTAATTTTGATGTTAACTCCCAAACCGCTGCGCAGAAGTCAACCAAACTTCACCCATTAGTGTATTTTATCACAATCTAGTAGTTACATGTGGAAATTTGGTTCTAGGACATTTGATTTGAGCGCAATCCTCAAACTTAGGTCAAAAAAGCCATTTAAGCCTTTTCACAGTGAGATCTATGCGATATGGCCGAGAAATGTAATTTTGATGTTAACTCCCAAACCGCTGCGCAGAAGTCAACCAAACTTCACCCAATAGTGTATTGTATCACATTCTAGTAGTTACATTTGAAAATTTCGTTCTAGGACATTTGGTTTGAGCGCAATCCTCAAACTTAGGTCAAAAAAGCCATTTAAGCCTTTTCACAGTGAGATCTATGCGATATGGCCGAGAAATGTAATTTTGATGTTAACTCCCAAACCGCTGCGCAGAAGTCAACCAAACTTCACCCAATAGTGTATTCTATCACAATCTAGTAGTTACATTTGAAAATTTTGTTCTAGGACATTTTGTTTGAGCGCAATCCTCAAACTTAGGTCAAAAAAGCCATTTAAGCCTTTTCACAGTGAGATCTATGCGATATGGCCGAGAAATGTAATTTTGATGTTAACTCCCAAACCGCTGCGCAGAAGTCAACCAAACTTCACCCAATAGTGTATTGTATCACAATCTAGTAGTTACATTTGAAAATTTTGTTCTAGGACATTTTGTTTGAACGCAATCATCAAACTTAATTAAAAAAGTCATTTAAGCCTTTTCACAGTGAGATCTATGCGATATGGCCGAGAAATGTAATTTTGATGTTAACTCCCAAACCGCTGCGCAGAAGTCAACCAAACTTCACCCAATAGTGTATTGTATCACAATCTAGTAGTTACATTTGAAAATTTTGTTCTAGGAAATTTTGTTTGAGCGCAATCATCAAACTTAATTAAAAAAGTCATTTAAGCCTTTTCACAGTGAGATCTATGCGATATGGCCGAGAAATGTAATTTTGATGTTAACTCCCAAACCGCTGCGCAGAAGTCAACCAAACTTCACCCATTAGTGTATTTTATCACAATCTAGTAGTTACATGTGGAAATTTGGTTATAGGACATTTGATTTGAGCGCAATCCTCAAACTTAGGTCAAAAAAGCCATTTAAGCCTTTTCACAGTGAGATCTATGCGATATGGCCGAGAAATGTAATTTTGATGTTAACTCCCAAACCGCTGCGCAGAAGTCAACCAAACTTCACCCAATAGTGTATTGTATCACAATCTAGTAGTTACATTTAAAAATTTTGTTCTAGGACATTTTGTTTGAACGCAATCATCAAACTTAATTAAAAAAGTCATTTAAGCCTTTTCACAGTGAGATCTATGCGATATGGCCGAGAAATGTAATTTTGATGTTAACTCCCAAACCGCTGCGCAGAAGTCAACCAAACTTCACCCATTAGTGTATTTTATCACAATCTAGTAGTTACATGTGGAAATTTGGTTCTAGGACATTTGATTTGAGCGCAATCCTCAAACTTAGGTCAAAAAAGCCATTTAAGCCTTTTCACAGTGAGATCTATGCGATATGGCCGAGAAATGTAATTTTGATGTTAACTCCCAAACCGCTGCGCAGAAGTCAACCAAACTTCACCCAATAGTGTATTGTATCACATTCTAGTAGTTACATTTGAAAATTTCGTTCTAGGACATTTGGTTTGAGCGCAATCCTCAAACTTAGGTCAAAAAAGCCATTTAAGCCTTTTCACAGTGAGATCTATGCGATATGGCCGAGAAATGTAATTTTGATGTTAACTCCCAAACCGCTGCGCAGAAGTCAACCAAACTTCACCCAATAGTGTATTGTATCACAATCTAGTAGTTACATTTGAAAATTTTGTTCTAGGACATTTTGTTTGAACGCAATCATCAAACTTAATTAAAAAAGTCATTTAAGCCTTTTCACAGTGAGATCTATGCGATATGGCCGAGAAATGTAATTTTGATGTTAACTCCCAAACCGCTGCGCAGAAGTCAACCACACTTCACCCAATAGTGTATTGTATCACAATCTAGTAGTTACATTTGAAAATTTTGTTCTAGGACATTTTGTTTGAGCGCAATCCTCCAACTTAGGTCAAAAAAGCCATTTAAGCCTTTTCACAGTGAGATCTATGCGATATGGCCGAGAAATGTAATTTTGATGTTAACTCCCAAACCGCTGCGCAGAAGTCAACCAAACTTCACCCATTAGTGTATTGTATCACAATCTAGTAGTTACATGTGGAAATTTGGTTATAGGACATTTGATTTGAGCGCAATCCTCAAACTTAGGTCAAAAAAGCCATTTAAGCCTTTTCACAGTGAGATCTATGCGATATGGCCGAGAAATGTAATTTTGATGTTAACTCCCAAACCGCTGCGCAGAAGTCAACCAAACTTCACCCAATAGTGTATTGTATCACATTCTAGTAGTTACATTTTAAAATTTCGTTCAAGGACATTTGGTTTGAGCGCAATCATCAAACTTAGGTCAAAAAAGCCATTTAAGCCTTTTCACAGTGAGATCTATGCGATATGGCCGAGAAATGTAATTTTGATGTTAACTCCCAAACCGCTGCGCAGAAGTAAACCAAACTTCACCCATTAGTGTATTGTATCACAATCTAGTAGTTACGTGTGGAAATTTGGTTATAGGACATTTGATTTGAGCGCAATCCTCAAACTTAGGTCAAAAAAGCCATTTAAGCCTTTTCACAGTGAGATCTATGCGATATGGCCGAGAAATGTAATTTTGATGTTAACTCCCAAACCGCTGCGCAGAAGTAAACCAAACTTCACCCATTAGTGTATTGTATCACAATCTAGTAGTTACATGTGGAAATTTGGTTCTAGGACATTTGATTTGAGCGCAATCCTCAAACTTAGGTCAAAAAAGCCATTTAAGCCTTTTCACAGTGAGATCTATGCGATATGGCCGAGAAATGTAATTTTGATGTTAACTCCCAAACCGCTGCGCAGAAGTCAACCAAACTTCACCCAATAGTGTATTGTATCACATTCTAGTAGTTACATTTTAAAATTTCGTTCTAGGACATTTGGTTTGAGCGCAATTATTAAACTTAGGTCAAAAAAGCCATTTAAGCCTTTTCACAGTGAGATCTATGCGATATGGCCGAGAAATGTAATTTTGATTTTAACTCCCAAACCGCTGCGCAGAAGTAAACCAAACTTCACCCATTAGTGTATTGTATCACAATCTAGTAGTTACATGTGGAAATTTGGTTCTAGGACATTTGATTTGAGCGCAATCCTCAAACTTAGGTCAAAAAAGCCATTTAAGCCTTTTCACAGTGAGATCTATGCGATATGGCCGAGAAATGTAATTTTGATGTTAACTCCCAAACCGCTGCGCAGAAGTCAACCAAACTTCACCCAATAGTGTATTGTATCACAATCTAGTAGTTACATTTGAAAATTTTGTTCTAGGACATTTTGTTTGAATGCAATAATCAAACTTAATTAAAAAAGTCATTTAAGCCTTTTCACAGTGAGATCTATGCGATATGGCCGAGAAATGTAATTTTGATGTTAACTCCCAAACCGCTGCGCAGAAGTCAACCAAACTTCACCCATTAGTGTATTGTATCACAATCTAGTAGTTACATTTGAAAATTTTGTTCTAGGACATTTTGTTTGAACGCAATCATCAAACTTAATTAAAAAAGTCATTTAAGCCTTTTCACAGTGAGATCTATGCGATATGGCCGAGAAATGTAATTTTGATGTTAACTCCCAAACCGCTGCGCAGAAGTCAACCAAACTTCACCCATTAGTGTATTGTATCACAATCTAGTAGTTACATGTGGAAATTTGGTTATAGGACATTTGATTTGAGCGCAATCCTCAAACTTAGGTCAAAAAAGCCATTTAAGCCTTTTCACAGTGAGATCTATGCGATATGGCCGAGAAATGTAATTTTGATGTTAACTCCCAAACCGCTGCGCAGAAGTCAACCAAATTTCACCCAATAGTGTATTGTATCACAATCTAGTAGTTACATTTGAAAATTTTGTTCTAGGAAATTTTGTTTGAGCGCAATCATCAAACTTAATTAAAAAAGTCATTTAAGCCTTTTCACAGTGAGATCTATGCGATATGGCCGAGAAATGTAATTTTGATGTTAACTCCCAAACCGCTGCGCAGAAGTCAACCAAACTTCACCCATTAGTGTATTTTATCACAATCTAGTAGTTACATGTGGAAATTTGGTTCTAGGACATTTGATTTGAACGCAATCCTCAAACTTAGGTCAAAAAAGCCATTTAAGCCTTTTCACAGTGAGATCTATGCGATATGGCCGAGAAATGTAATTTTGATGTTCACTCCCAAACCGCTGCGCAGAAGTCAACCAAACTTCACCCATTAGTGTATTGTATCACAATCTAGTAGTTACATGTGGAAATTTGGTTATAGGACATTTGATTTGAGCGCAATCCTCAAACTTAGGTCAAAAAAGCCATTTAAGCCTTTTCACAGTGAGATCTATGCGATATGGCCGAGAAATGTAATTTTGATGTTAACTCCCAAACCGCTGCGCAGAAGTCAACCAAACTTCACCCAATAGTGTATTGTATCACAATCTAGTAGTTACATTTGAAAATTTTGTTCTAGGAAATTTTGTTTGAGCGCAATCATCAAACTTAATTAAAAAAGTCATTTAAGCCTTTTCACAGTGAGATCTATGCGATATGGCCGAGAAATGTAATTTTGATGTTAACTCACAAACCGCTGCGCAGAAGTCAACCAAACTTCACCCATTAGTGTATTTTATCACAATCTAGTAGTTACATGTGGAAATTTGGTTCTAGGACATTTGATTTGAGCGCAATCCTCAAACTTAGGTCAAAAAAGCCATTTAAGCCTTTTCACAGTGAGATCTATGCGATATGGCCGAGAAATGTAATTTTGATGTTCACTCCCAAACCGCTGCGCAGAAGTCAACCAAACTTCACCCATTAGTGTATTGTATCACAATCTAGTAGTTACATGTGGAAATTTGGTTATAGGACATTTGATTTGAGCGCAATCCTCAAACTTAGGTCAAAAAAGCCATTTAAGCCTTTTCACAGTGAGATCTATGCGATATGGCCGAGAAATGTAATTTTGATGTTAACTCCCAAACCGCTGCGCAGAAGTCAACCAAACTTCACCCATTAGTGTATTGTATCACAATCTAGTAGTTACATTTGAAAATTTCGTTCTAGGACATTTGGTTTGAGCGCAATCTTTAAACTTAGGTCAAAAAAGCCATTTAAGCCTTTTCACAGTGAGATCTATGCGATATGGCCGAGAAATGTAATTTTGATGTTAACTCCCAAACCGCTGCGCAGAAGTAAACCAAACTTCACCCATTAGTGTATTGTATCACAATCTAGTAGTTACATGTGGAAATTTGGTTCTAGGACATTTGATTTGAGCGCAATCCTCAAACTTAGGTCAAAAAAGCCATTTAAGCCTTTTCACAGTGAGATCTATGCGATATGGCCGAGAAATGTAATTTTGATGTTAACTCCCAAACCGCTGCGCAGAAGTCAACCAAACTTCACCCAATAGTGTATTGTATCACATTCTAGTAGTTACATTTGAAAATTTTGTTCTAGGACATTTTGTATGAACGCAATCATCAAACTTAATTAAAAAAGTCATTTAAGCCTTTTCACAGTGAGATCTATGCGATATGGCCGAGAAATGTAATTTTGATGTTAACTCCCAAACCGCTGCGCAGAAGTCAACCAAACTTCACCCAATAGTGTATTGTATCACAATCTAGTAGTTACATTTGAAAATTTTGTTCTAGGAAATTTTGTTTGAGCGCAATCATCAAACTTAATTAAAAAAGTCATTTAAGCCTTTTCACAGTGAGATCTATGCGATATGGCCGAGAAATGTAATTTTGATGTTAACTCCCAAACCGCTGCGCAGAAGTCAACCAAACTTCACCCAATAGTGTATTGTATCACAATCTAGTAGTTACATGTGGAAATTTGGTTCTAGGACATTTGATTTGAGCGCAATCCTCAAACTTAGGTCAAAAAAGCCATTTAAGCCTTTTCACAGTGAGATCTATGCGATATGGCCGAGAAATGTAATTTTGATGTTAACTCCCAAACCGCTGCGCAGAAGTCAACCAAACTTCACCCAATAGTGTATTGTATCACAATCTAGTAGTTACATTTAAAAATTTTGTTCTAGGACATTTTGTTTGAACGCAATCATCAAACTTAATTAAAAAAGTCATTTAAGCCTTTTCACAGTGAGATCTATGCGATATGGCCGAGAAATGTAATTTTGATGTTAACTCCCAAACCGCTGCGCAGAAGTCAACCAAACTTCACCCATTAGTGTATTTTATCACAATCTAGTAGTTACATGTGGAAATTTGGTTCTAGGACATTTGATTTGAGCGCAATCCTCAAACTTAGGTCAAAAAAGCCATTTAAGCCTTTTCACAGTGAGATCTATGCGATATGGCCGAGAAATGTAATTTTGATGTTAACTCCCAAACCGCTGCGCAGAAGTCAACCAAACTTCACCCAATAGTGTATTGTATCACATTCTAGTAGTTACATTTGAAAATTTCGTTCTAGGACATTTGGTTTGAGCGCAATCCTCAAACTTAGGTCAAAAAAGCCATTTAAGCCTTTTCACAGTGAGATCTATGCGATATGGCCGAGAAATGTAATTTTGATGTTAACTCCCAAACCGCTGCGCAGAAGTCAACCAAACTTCACCCAATAGTGTATTGTATCACATTCTAGTAGTTACATTTTAAAATTTCGTTCAAGGACATTTGGTTTGAGCGCAATCATCAAACTTAGGTCAAAAAAGCCATTTAAGCCTTTTCACAGTGAGATCTA
Source organism: Corythoichthys intestinalis (assembly GCF_030265065.1). Taxonomy (NCBI): domain Eukaryota; kingdom Metazoa; phylum Chordata; class Actinopteri; order Syngnathiformes; family Syngnathidae; genus Corythoichthys; species Corythoichthys intestinalis. The sequence continues at coordinate 36,913,652 of NC_080416.1, read as the reverse complement.
TGCGATATGGCCGAGAAATGTAATTTTGATGTTAACTCCCAAACCGCTGCGCAGAAGTAAACCAAACTTCACCCATTAGTGTATTGTATCACAATCTAGTAGTTACGTGTGGAAATTTGGTTATAGGACATTTGATTTGAGCGCAATCCTCAAACTTAGGTCAAAAAAGCCATTTAAGCCTTTTCACAGTGAGATCTATGCGATATGGCCGAGAAATGTAATTTTGATGTTAACTCCCAAACCGCTGCGCAGAAGTAAACCAAACTTCACCCATTAGTGTATTGTATCACAATCTAGTAGTTACATGTGGAAATTTGGTTCTAGGACATTTGATTTGAGCGCAATCCTCAAACTTAGGTCAAAAAAGCCATTTAAGCCTTTTCACAGTGAGATCTATGCGATATGGCCGAGAAATGTAATTTTGATGTTAACTCCCAAACCGCTGCGCAGAAGTCAACCAAACTTCACCCATTAGTGTATTGTATCACAATCTAGTAGTTACATTTGAAAATTTCGTTCTAGGACATTTGGTTTGAGCGCAATCTTTAAACTTAGGTCAAAAAAGCCATTTAAGCCTTTTCACAGTGAGATCTATGCGATATGGCCGAGAAATGTAATTTTGATGTTAACTCCCAAACCGCTGCGCAGAAGTAAACCAAACTTCACCCATTAGTGTATTGTATCACAATCTAGTAGTTACATGTGGAAATTTGGTTCTAGGACATTTGATTTGAGCGCAATCCTCAAACTTAGGTCAAAAAAGCCATTTAAGCCTTTTCACAGTGAGATCTATGCGATATGGCCGAGAAATGTAATTTTGATGTTAACTCCCAAACCGCTGCGCAGAAGTCAACCAAACTTCACCCAATAGTGTATTGTATCACATTCTAGTAGTTACATTTGAAAATTTTGTTCTAGGACATTTTGTATGAACGCAATCATCAAACTTAATTAAAAAAGTCATTTAAGCCTTTTCACAGTGAGATCTATGCGATATGGCCGAGAAATGTAATTTTGATGTTAACTCCCAAACCGCTGCGCAGAAGTCAACCAAACTTCACCCAATAGTGTATTGTATCACAATCTAGTAGTTACATTTGAAAATTTTGTTCTAGGAAATTTTGTTTGAGCGCAATCATCAAACTTAATTAAAAAAGTCATTTAAGCCTTTTCACAGTGAGATCTATGCGATATGGCCGAGAAATGTAATTTTGATGTTAACTCCCAAACCGCTGCGCAGAAGTCAACCAAACTTCACCCATTAGTGTATTTTATCACAATCTAGTAGTTACATGTGGAAATTTGGTTCTAGGACATTTGATTTGAGCGCAATCCTCAAACTTAGGTCAAAAAAGCCATTTAAGCCTTTTCACAGTGAGATCTATGCGATATGGCCGAGAAATGTAATTTTGATGTTAACTCCCAAACCGCTGCGCAGAAGTCAACCAAACTTCACCCAATAGTGTATTGTATCACAATCTAGTAGTTACATTGAAAAATTTTGTTCTAGGACATTTTGTTTGAACGCAATCATCAAACTTAATTAAAAAAGTCATTTAAGCCTTTTCACAGTGAGATCTATGCGATATGGCCGAGAAATGTAATTTTGATGTTAACTCCCAAACCGCTGCGCAGAAGTCAACCAAACTTCACCCATTAGTGTATTGTATCACAATCTAGTAGTTACATGTGGAAATTTGGTTATAGGACATTTGATTTGAGCGCAATCCTCAAACTTAGGTCAAAAAAGCCATTTAAGCCTTTTCACAGTGAGATCTATGCGATATGGCCGAGAAATGTAATTTTGATGTTAACTCCCAAACCGCTGCGCAGAAGTCAACCAAACTTCACCCAATAGTGTATTGTATCACAATCTAGTAGTTACATTTGAAAATTTTGTTCTAGGAAATTTTGTTTGAGCGCAATCATCAAACTTAATTAAAAAAGTCATTTAAGCCTTTTCACAGTGAGATCTATGCGATATGGCCGAGAAATGTAATTTTGATGTTAACTCCCAAACCGCTGCGCAGAAGTCAACCAAACTTCACCCATTAGTGTATTTTATCACAATCTAGTAGTTACATGTGGAAATTTGGTTCTAGGACATTTGATTTGAGCGCAATCCTCAAACTTAGGTCAAAAAAGCCATTTAAGCCTTTTCACAGTGAGATCTATGCGATATGGCCGAGAAATGTAATTTTGATGTTAACTCCCAAACCGCTGCGCAGAAGTCAACCAAACTTCACCCAATAGTGTATTGTATCACATTCTAGTAGTTACATTTGAAAATTTCGTTCTAGGACATTTGGTTTGAGCGCAATCCTCAAACTTAGGTCAAAAAAGCCATTTAAGCCTTTTCACAGTGAGATCTATGCGATATGGCCGAGAAATGTAATTTTGATGTTAACTCCCAAACCGCTGCGCAGAAGTCAACCAAACTTCACCCAATAGTGTATTGTATCACAATCTAGTAGTTACATTTGAAAATTTTGTTCTAGGACATTTTGTTTGAGCGCAATCCTCAAACTTAGGTCAAAAAAGCCATTTAAGCCTTTTCACAGTGAGATCTATGCGATATGGCCGAGAAATGTAATTTTGATGTTAACTCCCAAACCGCTGCGCAGAAGTCAACCAAACTTCACCCAATAGTGTATTGTATCACAATCTAGTAGTTACATTTGAAAATTTTGTTCTAGGACATTTTGTTTGAACGCAATCATCAAACTTAATTAAAAAAGTCATTTAAGCCTTTTCACAGTGAGATCTATGCGATATGGCCGAGAAATGTAATTTTGATGTTAACTCCCAAACCGCTGCGCAGAAGTCAACCAAACTTCACCCAATAGTGTATTGTATCACAATCTAGTAGTTACATTTGAAAATTTTGTTCTAGGAAATTTTGTTTGAGCGCAATCATCAAACTTAATTAAAAAAGTCATTTAAGCCTTTTCACAGTGAGATCTATGCGATATGGCCGAGAAATGTAATTTTGATGTTAACTCCCAAACCGCTGCGCAGAAGTCAACCAAACTTCACCCATTAGTGTATTTTATCACAATCTAGTAGTTACATGTGGAAATTTGGTTATAGGACATTTGATTTGAGCGCAATCCTCAAACTTAGGTCAAAAAAGCCATTTAAGCCTTTTCACAGTGAGATCTATGCGATATGGCCGAGAAATGTAATTTTGATGTTAACTCCCAAACCGCTGCGCAGAAGTCAACCAAACTTCACCCAATAGTGTATTGTATCACAATCTAGTAGTTACATTTAAAAATTTTGTTCTAGGACATTTTGTTTGAACGCAATCATCAAACTTAATTAAAAAAGTCATTTAAGCCTTTTCACAGTGAGATCTATGCGATATGGCCGAGAAATGTAATTTTGATGTTAACTCCCAAACCGCTGCGCAGAAGTCAACCAAACTTCACCCATTAGTGTATTTTATCACAATCTAGTAGTTACATGTGGAAATTTGGTTCTAGGACATTTGATTTGAGCGCAATCCTCAAACTTAGGTCAAAAAAGCCATTTAAGCCTTTTCACAGTGAGATCTATGCGATATGGCCGAGAAATGTAATTTTGATGTTAACTCCCAAACCGCTGCGCAGAAGTCAACCAAACTTCACCCAATAGTGTATTGTATCACATTCTAGTAGTTACATTTGAAAATTTCGTTCTAGGACATTTGGTTTGAGCGCAATCCTCAAACTTAGGTCAAAAAAGCCATTTAAGCCTTTTCACAGTGAGATCTATGCGATATGGCCGAGAAATGTAATTTTGATGTTAACTCCCAAACCGCTGCGCAGAAGTCAACCAAACTTCACCCAATAGTGTATTGTATCACAATCTAGTAGTTACATTTGAAAATTTTGTTCTAGGACATTTTGTTTGAACGCAATCATCAAACTTAATTAAAAAAGTCATTTAAGCCTTTTCACAGTGAGATCTATGCGATATGGCCGAGAAATGTAATTTTGATGTTAACTCCCAAACCGCTGCGCAGAAGTCAACCACACTTCACCCAATAGTGTATTGTATCACAATCTAGTAGTTACATTTGAAAATTTTGTTCTAGGACATTTTGTTTGAGCGCAATCCTCCAACTTAGGTCAAAAAAGCCATTTAAGCCTTTTCACAGTGAGATCTATGCGATATGGCCGAGAAATGTAATTTTGATGTTAACTCCCAAACCGCTGCGCAGAAGTCAACCAAACTTCACCCATTAGTGTATTGTATCACAATCTAGTAGTTACATGTGGAAATTTGGTTATAGGACATTTGATTTGAGCGCAATCCTCAAACTTAGGTCAAAAAAGCCATTTAAGCCTTTTCACAGTGAGATCTATGCGATATGGCCGAGAAATGTAATTTTGATGTTAACTCCCAAACCGCTGCGCAGAAGTCAACCAAACTTCACCCAATAGTGTATTGTATCACATTCTAGTAGTTACATTTTAAAATTTCGTTCAAGGACATTTGGTTTGAGCGCAATCATCAAACTTAGGTCAAAAAAGCCATTTAAGCCTTTTCACAGTGAGATCTATGCGATATGGCCGAGAAATGTAATTTTGATGTTAACTCCCAAACCGCTGCGCAGAAGTAAACCAAACTTCACCCATTAGTGTATTGTATCACAATCTAGTAGTTACGTGTGGAAATTTGGTTATAGGACATTTGATTTGAGCGCAATCCTCAAACTTAGGTCAAAAAAGCCATTTAAGCCTTTTCACAGTGAGATCTATGCGATATGGCCGAGAAATGTAATTTTGATGTTAACTCCCAAACCGCTGCGCAGAAGTAAACCAAACTTCACCCATTAGTGTATTGTATCACAATCTAGTAGTTACATGTGGAAATTTGGTTCTAGGACATTTGATTTGAGCGCAATCCTCAAACTTAGGTCAAAAAAGCCATTTAAGCCTTTTCACAGTGAGATCTATGCGATATGGCCGAGAAATGTAATTTTGATGTTAACTCCCAAACCGCTGCGCAGAAGTCAACCAAACTTCACCCAATAGTGTATTGTATCACATTCTAGTAGTTACATTTTAAAATTTCGTTCTAGGACATTTGGTTTGAGCGCAATTATTAAACTTAGGTCAAAAAAGCCATTTAAGCCTTTTCACAGTGAGATCTATGCGATATGGCCGAGAAATGTAATTTTGATTTTAACTCCCAAACCGCTGCGCAGAAGTAAACCAAACTTCACCCATTAGTGTATTGTATCACAATCTAGTAGTTACATGTGGAAATTTGGTTCTAGGACATTTGATTTGAGCGCAATCCTCAAACTTAGGTCAAAAAAGCCATTTAAGCCTTTTCACAGTGAGATCTATGCGATATGGCCGAGAAATGTAATTTTGATGTTAACTCCCAAACCGCTGCGCAGAAGTCAACCAAACTTCACCCAATAGTGTATTGTATCACAATCTAGTAGTTACATTTGAAAATTTTGTTCTAGGACATTTTGTTTGAATGCAATAATCAAACTTAATTAAAAAAGTCATTTAAGCCTTTTCACAGTGAGATCTATGCGATATGGCCGAGAAATGTAATTTTGATGTTAACTCCCAAACCGCTGCGCAGAAGTCAACCAAACTTCACCCATTAGTGTATTGTATCACAATCTAGTAGTTACATTTGAAAATTTTGTTCTAGGACATTTTGTTTGAACGCAATCATCAAACTTAATTAAAAAAGTCATTTAAGCCTTTTCACAGTGAGATCTATGCGATATGGCCGAGAAATGTAATTTTGATGTTAACTCCCAAACCGCTGCGCAGAAGTCAACCAAACTTCACCCATTAGTGTATTGTATCACAATCTAGTAGTTACATGTGGAAATTTGGTTATAGGACATTTGATTTGAGCGCAATCCTCAAACTTAGGTCAAAAAAGCCATTTAAGCCTTTTCACAGTGAGATCTATGCGATATGGCCGAGAAATGTAATTTTGATGTTAACTCCCAAACCGCTGCGCAGAAGTCAACCAAATTTCACCCAATAGTGTATTGTATCACAATCTAGTAGTTACATTTGAAAATTTTGTTCTAGGAAATTTTGTTTGAGCGCAATCATCAAACTTAATTAAAAAAGTCATTTAAGCCTTTTCACAGTGAGATCTATGCGATATGGCCGAGAAATGTAATTTTGATGTTAACTCCCAAACCGCTGCGCAGAAGTCAACCAAACTTCACCCATTAGTGTATTTTATCACAATCTAGTAGTTACATGTGGAAATTTGGTTCTAGGACATTTGATTTGAACGCAATCCTCAAACTTAGGTCAAAAAAGCCATTTAAGCCTTTTCACAGTGAGATCTATGCGATATGGCCGAGAAATGTAATTTTGATGTTCACTCCCAAACCGCTGCGCAGAAGTCAACCAAACTTCACCCATTAGTGTATTGTATCACAATCTAGTAGTTACATGTGGAAATTTGGTTATAGGACATTTGATTTGAGCGCAATCCTCAAACTTAGGTCAAAAAAGCCATTTAAGCCTTTTCACAGTGAGATCTATGCGATATGGCCGAGAAATGTAATTTTGATGTTAACTCCCAAACCGCTGCGCAGAAGTCAACCAAACTTCACCCAATAGTGTATTGTATCACAATCTAGTAGTTACATTTGAAAATTTTGTTCTAGGAAATTTTGTTTGAGCGCAATCATCAAACTTAATTAAAAAAGTCATTTAAGCCTTTTCACAGTGAGATCTATGCGATATGGCCGAGAAATGTAATTTTGATGTTAACTCACAAACCGCTGCGCAGAAGTCAACCAAACTTCACCCATTAGTGTATTTTATCACAATCTAGTAGTTACATGTGGAAATTTGGTTCTAGGACATTTGATTTGAGCGCAATCCTCAAACTTAGGTCAAAAAAGCCATTTAAGCCTTTTCACAGTGAGATCTATGCGATATGGCCGAGAAATGTAATTTTGATGTTCACTCCCAAACCGCTGCGCAGAAGTCAACCAAACTTCACCCATTAGTGTATTGTATCACAATCTAGTAGTTACATGTGGAAATTTGGTTATAGGACATTTGATTTGAGCGCAATCCTCAAACTTAGGTCAAAAAAGCCATTTAAGCCTTTTCACAGTGAGATCTATGCGATATGGCCGAGAAATGTAATTTTGATGTTAACTCCCAAACCGCTGCGCAGAAGTCAACCAAACTTCACCCATTAGTGTATTGTATCACAATCTAGTAGTTACATTTGAAAATTTCGTTCTAGGACATTTGGTTTGAGCGCAATCTTTAAACTTAGGTCAAAAAAGCCATTTAAGCCTTTTCACAGTGAGATCTATGCGATATGGCCGAGAAATGTAATTTTGATGTTAACTCCCAAACCGCTGCGCAGAAGTAAACCAAACTTCACCCATTAGTGTATTGTATCACAATCTAGTAGTTACATGTGGAAATTTGGTTCTAGGACATTTGATTTGAGCGCAATCCTCAAACTTAGGTCAAAAAAGCCATTTAAGCCTTTTCACAGTGAGATCTATGCGATATGGCCGAGAAATGTAATTTTGATGTTAACTCCCAAACCGCTGCGCAGAAGTCAACCAAACTTCACCCAATAGTGTATTGTATCACATTCTAGTAGTTACATTTGAAAATTTTGTTCTAGGACATTTTGTATGAACGCAATCATCAAACTTAATTAAAAAAGTCATTTAAGCCTTTTCACAGTGAGATCTATGCGATATGGCCGAGAAATGTAATTTTGATGTTAACTCCCAAACCGCTGCGCAGAAGTCAACCAAACTTCACCCAATAGTGTATTGTATCACAATCTAGTAGTTACATTTGAAAATTTTGTTCTAGGAAATTTTGTTTGAGCGCAATCATCAAACTTAATTAAAAAAGTCATTTAAGCCTTTTCACAGTGAGATCTATGCGATATGGCCGAGAAATGTAATTTTGATGTTAACTCCCAAACCGCTGCGCAGAAGTCAACCAAACTTCACCCAATAGTGTATTGTATCACAATCTAGTAGTTACATGTGGAAATTTGGTTCTAGGACATTTGATTTGAGCGCAATCCTCAAACTTAGGTCAAAAAAGCCATTTAAGCCTTTTCACAGTGAGATCTATGCGATATGGCCGAGAAATGTAATTTTGATGTTAACTCCCAAACCGCTGCGCAGAAGTCAACCAAACTTCACCCAATAGTGTATTGTATCACAATCTAGTAGTTACATTTAAAAATTTTGTTCTAGGACATTTTGTTTGAACGCAATCATCAAACTTAATTAAAAAAGTCATTTAAGCCTTTTCACAGTGAGATCTATGCGATATGGCCGAGAAATGTAATTTTGATGTTAACTCCCAAACCGCTGCGCAGAAGTCAACCAAACTTCACCCATTAGTGTATTGTATCACAATCTAGTAGTTACATGTGGAAATTTGGTTATAGGACATTTGATTTGAGCGCAATCCTCAAACTTAGGTCAAAAAAGCCATTTAAGCCTTTTCACAGTGAGATCTATGCGATATGGCCGAGAAATGTAATTTTGATGTTAACTCCCAAACCGCTGCGCAGAAGTCAACCAAACTTCACCCAATAGTGTATTGTATCACAATCTAGTAGTTACATTTGAAAATTTTGTTCTAGGAAATTTTGTTTGAGCGCAATCATCAAACTTAATTAAAAAAGTCATTTAAGCCTTTTCACAGTGAGATCTATGCGATATGGCCGAGAAATGTAATTTTGATGTTAACTCCCAAACCGCTGCGCAGAAGTCAACCAAACTTCACCCATTAGTGTATTTTATCACAATCTAGTAGTTACATGTGGAAATTTGGTTCTAGGACATTTGATTTGAGCGCAATCCTCAAACTTAGGTCAAAAAAGCCATTTAAGCCTTTTCACAGTGAGATCTATGCGATATGGCCGAGAAATGTAATTTTGATGTTAACTCCCAAACCGCTGCGCAGAAGTCAACCAAACTTCACCCAATAGTGTATTGTATCACATTCAAGTAGTTACATTTGAAAATTTCGTTCTAGGACATTTGGTTTGAGCGCAATCCTCAAACTTAGGTCAAAAAAGCCATTTAAGCCTTTTCACAGTGAGATCTATGCGATATGGCCGAGAAATGTAATTTTGATGTTAACTCCCAAACCGCTGCGCAGAAGTCAACCAAACTTCACCCAATAGTGTATTGTATCACAATCTAGTAGTTACATTTGAAAATTTTGTTCTAGGACATTTTGTTTGAGCGCAATCCTCAAACTTAGGTCAAAAAAGCCATTTAAGCCTTTTCACAGTGAGATCTATGCGATATGGCCGAGAAATGTAATTTTGATGTTAACTCCCAAACCGCTGCGCAGAAGTCAACCAAACTTCACCCAATAGTGTATTGTATCACAATCTAGTAGTTACATTTGAAAATTTTGTTCTAGGACATTTTGTTTGAACGCAATCATCAAACTTAATTAAAAAAGTCATTTAAGCCTTTTCACAGTGAGATCTATGCGATATGGCCGAGAAATGTAATTTTGATGTTAACTCCCAAACCGCTGCGCAGAAGTCAACCAAACTTCACCCAATAGTGTATTGTATCACAATCTAGTAGTTACATTTGAAAATTTTGTTCTAGGAAATTTTGTTTGAGCGCAATCATCAAACTTAATTAAAAAAGTCATTTAAGCCTTTTCACAGTGAGATCTATGCGATATGGCCGAGAAATGTAATTTTGATGTTAACTCCCAAACCGCTGCGCAGAAGTCAACCAAACTTCACCCATTAGTGTATTTTATCACAATCTAGTAGTTACATGTGGAAATTTGGTTATAGGACATTTGATTTGAGCGCAATCCTCAAACTTAGGTCAAAAAAGCCATTTAAGCCTTTTCACAGTGAGATCTATGCGATATGGCCGAGAAATGTAATTTTGATGTTAACTCCCAAACCGCTGCGCAGAAGTCAACCAAACTTCACCCAATAGTGTATTGTATCACAATCTAGTAGTTACATTTAAAAATTTTGTTCTAGGACATTTTGTTTGAACGCAATCATCAAACTTAATTAAAAAAGTCATTTAAGCCTTTTCACAGTGAGATCTATGCGATATGGCCGAGAAATGTAATTTTGATGTTAACTCCCAAACCGCTGCGCAGAAGTCAACCAAACTTCACCCATTAGTGTATTTTATCACAATCTAGTAGTTACATGTGGAAATTTGGTTCTAGGACATTTGATTTGAGCGCAATCCTCAAACTTAGGTCAAAAAAGCCATTTAAGCCTTTTCACAGTGAGATCTATGCGATATGGCCGAGAAATGTAATTTTGATGTTAACTCCCAAACCGCTGCGCAGAAGTCAACCAAACTTCACCCAATAGTGTATTGTATCACATTCTAGTAGTTACATTTGAAAATTTCGTTCTAGGACATTTGGTTTGAGCGCAATCCTCAAACTTAGGTCAAAAAAGCCATTTAAGCCTTTTCACAGTGAGATCTATGCGATATGGCCGAGAAATGTAATTTTGATGTTAACTCCCAAACCGCTGCGCAGAAGTCAACCAAACTTCACCCAATAGTGTATTGTATCACAATCTAGTAGTTACATTTGAAAATTTTGTTCTAGGACATTTTGTTTGAACGCAATCATCAAACTTAATTAAAAAAGTCATTTAAGCCTTTTCACAGTGAGATCTATGCGATATGGCCGAGAAATGTAATTTTGATGTTAACTCCCAAACCGCTGCGCAGAAGTCAACCACACTTCACCCAATAGTGTATTGTATCACAATCTAGTAGTTACATTTGAAAATTTTGTTCTAGGACATTTTGTTTGAGCGCAATCCTCCAACTTAGGTCAAAAAAGCCATTTAAGCCTTTTCACAGTGAGATCTATGCGATATGGCCGAGAAATGTAATTTTGATGTTAACTCCCAAACCGCTGCGCAGAAGTCAACCAAACTTCACCCATTAGTGTATTGTATCACAATCTAGTAGTTACATGTGGAAATTTGGTTATAGGACATTTGATTTGAGCGCAATCCTCAAACTTAGGTCAAAAAAGCCATTTAAGCCTTTTCACAGTGAGATCTATGCGATATGGCCGAGAAATGTAATTTTGATGTTAACTCCCAAACCGCTGCGCAGAAGTCAACCAAACTTCACCCAATAGTGTATTGTATCACATTCTAGTAGTTACATTTTAAAATTTCGTTCAAGGACATTTGGTTTGAGCGCAATTATTAAACTTAGGTCAAAAAAGCCATTTAAGCCTTTTCACAGTGAGATCTATGCGATATGGCCGAGAAATGTAATTTTAATGTTAACTCCCAAACCGCTGCGCAGAAGTAAACCAAACTTCACCCATTAGTGTATTGTATTACAATCTAGTAGTTACATGTGGAAATTTGGTTCTAGGACATTTGATTTGAGCGCAATCCTCAAACTTAGGTCAAAAAAGCCATTTAAGCCTTTTCACAGTGAGATCTATGCGATATGGCCGAGAAATGTAATTTTGATGTTAACTCCCAAACTGCTGCGCAGAAGTCAACCAAATTTCACCCAATAGTGTATTGTATCACATTCTAGTAGTTACATTTGAAAATTTCGTTCTAGGACATTTGGTTTGAGCGCAATTATTAAACTTAGGTCAAAAAAGCCATTTAAGCCTTTTCACAGTGAGATCTATGCGATATGGCCGAGAAATGTAATTTTGATGTTAACTCCCAAACCGCTGCGCAGAAGTAAACCAAACTTCACCCATTAGTGTATTGTATCACAATCTAGTAGTTACATGTGGAAATTTGGTTCTAGGACATTTGATTTGAGCGCAATCCTCAAACTTAGGTCAAAAAAGCCATTTAAGCCTTTTCACAGTGAGATCTATGCGATATGGCCGAGAAATGTAATTTTGATGTTAACTCCCAAACCGCTGCGCAGAAGTCAACCAAACTTCACCCATTAGTGTATTGTATCACAATCTAGTAGTTACATTTGAAAATTTTGTTCTAGGACATTTTGTTTGAACGCAATCATCAAACTTAATTAAAAAAGTCATTTAAGCCTTTTCACAGTGAGATCTATGCGATATGGCCGAGAAATGTAATTTTGATGTTAACTCCCAAACCGCTGCGCAGAAGTCAACCAAACTTCACCCATTAGTGTATTGTATCACAATCTAGTAGTTACATGTGGAAATTTGGTTATAGGACATTTGATTTGAGCGCAATCCTCAAACTTAGGTCAAAAAAGCCATTTAAGCCTTTTCACAGTGAGATCTATGCGATATGGCCGAGAAATGTAATTTTGATGTTAACTCCCAAACCGCTGCGCAGAAGTCAACCAAATTTCACCCAATAGTGTATTGTATCACAATCTAGTAGTTACATTTGAAAATTTTGTTCTAGGAAATTTTGTTTGAGCGCAATCATCAAACTTAATTAAAAAAGTCATTTAAGCCTTTTCACAGTGAGATCTATGCGATATGGCCGAGAAATGTAATTTTGATGTTAACTCCCAAACCGCTGCGCAGAAGTCAACCAAACTTCACCCATTAGTGTATTTTATCACAATCTAGTAGTTACATGTGGAAATTTGGTTCTAGGACATTTGATTTGAACGCAATCCTCAAACTTAGGTCAAAAAAGCCATTTAAGCCTTTTCACAGTGAGATCTATGCGATATGGCCGAGAAATGTAATTTTGATGTTCACTCCCAAACCGCTGCGCAGAAGTCAACCAAACTTCACCCATTAGTGTATTGTATCACAATCTAGTAGTTACATGTGGAAATTTGGTTATAGGACATTTGATTTGAGCGCAATCCTCAAACTTAGGTCAAAAAAGCCATTTAAGCCTTTTCACAGTGAGATCTATGCGATATGGCCGAGAAATGTAATTTTGATGTTAACTCCCAAACCGCTGCGCAGAAGTCAACCAAACTTCACCCAATAGTGTATTGTATCACAATCTAGTAGTTACATTTGAAAATTTTGTTCTAGGAAATTTTGTTTGAGCGCAATCATCAAACTTAATTAAAAAAGTCATTTAAGCCTTTTCACAGTGAGATCTATGCGATATGGCCGAGAAATGTAATTTTGATGTTAACTCACAAACCGCTGCGCAGAAGTCAACCAAACTTCACCCATTAGTGTATTTTATCACAATCTAGTAGTTACATGTGGAAATTTGGTTCTAGGACATTTGATTTGAGCGCAATCCTCAAACTTAGGTCAAAAAAGCCATTTAAGCCTTTTCACAGTGAGATCTATGCGATATGGCCGAGAAATGTAATTTTGATGTTCACTCCCAAACCGCTGCGCAGAAGTCAACCAAACTTCACCCATTAGTGTATTGTATCACAATCTAGTAGTTACATGTGGAAATTTGGTTATAGGACATTTGATTTGAGCGCAATCCTCAAACTTAGGTCAAAAAAGCCATTTAAGCCTTTTCACAGTGAGATCTATGCGATATGGCCGAGAAATGTAATTTTGATGTTAACTCCCAAACCGCTGCGCAGAAGTCAACCAAACTTCACCCATTAGTGTATTGTATCACAATCTAGTAGTTACATTTGAAAATTTCGTTCTAGGACATTTGGTTTGAGCGCAATCTTTAAACTTAGGTCAAAAAAGCCATTTAAGCCTTTTCACAGTGAGATCTATGCGATATGGCCGAGAAATGTAATTTTGATGTTAACTCCCAAACCGCTGCGCAGAAGTAAACCAAACTTCACCCATTAGTGTATTGTATCACAATCTAGTAGTTACATGTGGAAATTTGGTTCTAGGACATTTGATTTGAGCGCAATCCTCAAACTTAGGTCAAAAAAGCCATTTAAGCCTTTTCACAGTGAGATCTATGCGATATGGCCGAGAAATGTAATTTTGATGTTAACTCCCAAACCGCTGCGCAGAAGTCAACCAAACTTCACCCAATAGTGTATTGTATCACATTCTAGTAGTTACATTTGAAAATTTTGTTCTAGGACATTTTGTATGAACGCAATCATCAAACTTAATTAAAAAAGTCATTTAAGCCTTTTCACAGTGAGATCTATGCGATATGGCCGAGAAATGTAATTTTGATGTTAACTCCCAAACCGCTGCGCAGAAGTCAACCAAACTTCACCCAATAGTGTATTGTATCACAATCTAGTAGTTACATTTGAAAATTTTGTTCTAGGAAATTTTGTTTGAGCGCAATCATCAAACTTAATTAAAAAAGTCATTTAAGCCTTTTCACAGTGAGATCTATGCGATATGGCCGAGAAATGTAATTTTGATGTTAACTCCCAAACCGCTGCGCAGAAGTCAACCAAACTTCACCCAATAGTGTATTGTATCACAATCTAGTAGTTACATGTGGAAATTTGGTTCTAGGACATTTGATTTGAGCGCAATCCTCAAACTTAGGTCAAAAAAGCCATTTAAGCCTTTTCACAGTGAGATCTATGCGATATGGCCGAGAAATGTAATTTTGATGTTAACTCCCAAACCGCTGCGCAGAAGTCAACCAAACTTCACCCAATAGTGTATTGTATCACAATCTAGTAGTTACATTTAAAAATTTTGTTCTAGGACATTTTGTTTGAACGCAATCATCAAACTTAATTAAAAAAGTCATTTAAGCCTTTTCACAGTGAGATCTATGCGATATGGCCGAGAAATGTAATTTTGATGTTAACTCCCAAACCGCTGCGCAGAAGTCAACCAAACTTCACCCATTAGTGTATTGTATCACAATCTAGTAGTTACATGTGGAAATTTGGTTATAGGACATTTGATTTGAGCGCAATCCTCAAACTTAGGTCAAAAAAGCCATTTAAGCCTTTTCACAGTGAGATCTATGCGATATGGCCGAGAAATGTAATTTTGATGTTAACTCCCAAACCGCTGCGCAGAAGTCAACCAAACTTCACCCAATAGTGTATTGTATCACAATCTAGTAGTTACATTTGAAAATTTTGTTCTAGGAAATTTTGTTTGAGCGCAATCATCAAACTTAATTAAAAAAGTCATTTAAGCCTTTTCACAGTGAGATCTATGCGATATGGCCGAGAAATGTAATTTTGATGTTAACTCCCAAACCGCTGCGCAGAAGTCAACCAAACTTCACCCATTAGTGTATTTTATCACAATCTAGTAGTTACATGTGGAAATTTGGTTCTAGGACATTTGATTTGAGCGCAATCCTCAAACTTAGGTCAAAAAAGCCATTTAAGCCTTTTCACAGTGAGATCTATGCGATATGGCCGAGAAATGTAATTTTGATGTTAACTCCCAAACCGCTGCGCAGAAGTCAACCAAACTTCACCCAATAGTGTATTGTATCACATTCAAGTAGTTACATTTGAAAATTTCGTTCTAGGACATTTGGTTTGAGCGCAATCCTCAAACTTAGGTCAAAAAAGCCATTTAAGCCTTTTCACAGTGAGATCTATGCGATATGGCCGAGAAATGTAATTTTGATGTTAACTCCCAAACCGCTGCGCAGAAGTCAACCAAACTTCACCCAATAGTGTATTGTATCACAATCTAGTAGTTACATTTGAAAATTTTGTTCTAGGACATTTTGTTTGAGCGCAATCCTCAAACTTAGGTCAAAAAAGCCATTTAAGCCTTTTCACAGTGAGATCTATGCGATATGGCCGAGAAATGTAATTTTGATGTTAACTCCCAAACCGCTGCGCAGAAGTCAACCAAACTTCACCCAATAGTGTATTGTATCACAATCTAGTAGTTACATTTGAAAATTTTGTTCTAGGACATTTTGTTTGAACGCAATCATCAAACTTAATTAAAAAAGTCATTTAAGCCTTTTCACAGTGAGATCTATGCGATATGGCCGAGAAATGTAATTTTGATGTTAACTCCCAAACCGCTGCGCAGAAGTCAACCAAACTTCACCCAATAGTGTATTGTATCACAATCTAGTAGTTACATTTGAAAATTTTGTTCTAGGAAATTTTGTTTGAGCGCAATCATCAAACTTAATTAAAAAAGTCATTTAAGCCTTTTCACAGTGAGATCTATGCGATATGGCCGAGAAATGTAATTTTGATGTTAACTCCCAAACCGCTGCGCAGAAGTCAACCAAACTTCACCCATTAGTGTATTTTATCACAATCTAGTAGTTACATGTGGAAATTTGGTTATAGGACATTTGATTTGAGCGCAATCCTCAAACTTAGGTCAAAAAAGCCATTTAAGCCTTTTCACAGTGAGATCTATGCGATATGGCCGAGAAATGTAATTTTGATGTTAACTCCCAAACCGCTGCGCAGAAGTCAACCAAACTTCACCCAATAGTGTATTGTATCACAATCTAGTAGTTACATTTAAAAATTTTGTTCTAGGACATTTTGTTTGAACGCAATCATCAAACTTAATTAAAAAAGTCATTTAAGCCTTTTCACAGTGAGATCTATGCGATATGGCCGAGAAATGTAATTTTGATGTTAACTCCCAAACCGCTGCGCAGAAGTCAACCAAACTTCACCCATTAGTGTATTTTATCACAATCTAGTAGTTACATGTGGAAATTTGGTTCTAGGACATTTGATTTGAGCGCAATCCTCAAACTTAGGTCAAAAAAGCCATTTAAGCCTTTTCACAGTGAGATCTATGCGATATGGCCGAGAAATGTAATTTTGATGTTAACTCCCAAACCGCTGCGCAGAAGTCAACCAAACTTCACCCAATAGTGTATTGTATCACATTCTAGTAGTTACATTTGAAAATTTCGTTCTAGGACATTTGGTTTGAGCGCAATCCTCAAACTTAGGTCAAAAAAGCCATTTAAGCCTTTTCACAGTGAGATCTATGCGATATGGCCGAGAAATGTAATTTTGATGTTAACTCCCAAACCGCTGCGCAGAAGTCAACCAAACTTCACCCAATAGTGTATTGTATCACAATCTAGTAGTTACATTTGAAAATTTTGTTCTAGGACATTTTGTTTGAACGCAATCATCAAACTTAATTAAAAAAGTCATTTAAGCCTTTTCACAGTGAGATCTATGCGATATGGCCGAGAAATGTAATTTTGATGTTAACTCCCAAACCGCTGCGCAGAAGTCAACCACACTTCACCCAATAGTGTATTGTATCACAATCTAGTAGTTACATTTGAAAATTTTGTTCTAGGACATTTTGTTTGAGCGCAATCCTCCAACTTAGGTCAAAAAAGCCATTTAAGCCTTTTCACAGTGAGATCTATGCGATATGGCCGAGAAATGTAATTTTGATGTTAACTCCCAAACCGCTGCGCAGAAGTCAACCAAACTTCACCCATTAGTGTATTGTATCACAATCTAGTAGTTACATGTGGAAATTTGGTTATAGGACATTTGATTTGAGCGCAATCCTCAAACTTAGGTCAAAAAAGCCATTTAAGCCTTTTCACAGTGAGATCTATGCGATATGGCCGAGAAATGTAATTTTGATGTTAACTCCCAAACCGCTGCGCAGAAGTCAACCAAACTTCACCCAATAGTGTATTGTATCACATTCTAGTAGTTACATTTTAAAATTTCGTTCAAGGACATTTGGTTTGAGCGCAATTATTAAACTTAGGTCAAAAAAGCCATTTAAGCCTTTTCACAGTGAGATCTATGCGATATGGCCGAGAAATGTAATTTTAATGTTAACTCCCAAACCGCTGCGCAGAAGTAAACCAAACTTCACCCATTAGTGTATTGTATTACAATCTAGTAGTTACATGTGGAAATTTGGTTCTAGGACATTTGATTTGAGCGCAATCCTCAAACTTAGGTCAAAAAAGCCATTTAAGCCTTTTCACAGTGAGATCTATGCGATATGGCCGAGAAATGTAATTTTGATGTTAACTCCCAAACTGCTGCGCAGAAGTCAACCAAATTTCACCCAATAGTGTATTGTATCACATTCTAGTAGTTACATTTGAAAATTTCGTTCTAGGACATTTGGTTTGAGCGCAATTATTAAACTTAGGTCAAAAAAGCCATTTAAGCCTTTTCACAGTGAGATCTATGCGATATGGCCGAGAAATGTAATTTTGATGTTAACTCCCAAACCGCTGCGCAGAAGTAAACCAAACTTCACCCATTAGTGTATTGTATCACAATCTAGTAGTTACATGTGGAAATTTGGTTCTAGGACATTTGATTTGAGCGCAATCCTCAAACTTAGGTCAAAAAAGCCATTTAAGCCTTTTCACAGTGAGATCTATGCGATATGGCCGAGAAATGTAATTTTGATGTTAACTCCCAAACCGCTGCGCAGAAGTCAACCAAACTTCACCCAATAGTGTATTGTATCACAATCTAGTAGTTACATTTGAAAATTTTGTTCTAGGACATTTTGTTTGAATGCAATCATCAAACTTAATTAAAAAAGTCATTTAAGCCTTTTCACAGTGAGATCTATGCGATATGGCCGAGAAATGTAATTTTGATGTTAACTCCCAAACCGCTGCGCAGAAGTCAACCAAACTTCACCCATTAGTGTATTGTATCACAATCTAGTAGTTACATGTGGAAATTTAGTTCTAGGACATTTGATTTGAGCGCAATCTTCAAACTTAATTAAAAAAAGTCATTTAAGCCTTTTCACAGTGAGATCTATGCGATATGGCCGAGAAATGTAATTTTGATGTTAACTCCCAAACCGCTGAGCAGAAGTCAACCAAACTTCACCCAATAGTGTATTGTATCACAATCTAGTAGTTACATTTGAAAATTTTGTTCTAGGACATTTTGTTTGAACGCAATCATCAAACTTAATTAAAAAAGTCATTTAAGCCTTTTCACAGTGAGATCTATGCGATATGGCCGAGAAATGTAATTTTGATGTTAACTCCCAAACCGCTGCGCAGAAGTCAACCAAACTTCACCCATTAGTGTATTGTATCACAATCTAGTAGTTACATGTGGAAATTTGGTTCTAGGACATTTGATTTGAGCGCAATCCTCAAACTTAGGTCAAAAAAGCCATTTAAGCCTTTTCACAGTGAGATCTATGCGATATGGCCGAGAAATGTAATTTTGATGTTAACTCCCAAACCGCTGCGCAGAAGTCAACCAAACTTCACCCAATAGTGTATTGTATCACAATCTAGTAGTTACATTTGAAAATTTTGTTCTAGGAAATTTTGTTTGAGCGCAATCATCAAACTTAATTAAAAAAGTCATTTAAGCCTTTTCACAGTGAGATCTATGCGATATGGCCGAGAAATGTAATTTTGATGTTAAGTCCCAAACCGCTGCGCAGAAGTCAACCAAACTTCACCCATTAGTGTATTTTATCACAATCTAGTAGTTACATGTGGAAATTTGGTTCTAGGACATTTGATTTGAGCGCAATCCTCAAACTTAGGTCAAAAAAGCCATTTAAGCCTTTTCACAGTGAGATCTATGCGATATGGCCGAGAAATGTAATTTTGATGTTAACTCCCAAACCGCTGCGCAGAAGTCAACCAAACTTCACCCATTAGTGTATTGTATCACAATCTAGTAGTTACATTTTAAAATTTCGTTCTAGGACATTTGGTTTGAGCGCAATCTTTAAACTTAGGTCAAAAAAGCCATTTAAGCCTTTTCACAGTGAGATCTATGCGATATGGCCGAGAAATGTAATTTTGATGTTAACTCCCAAACCGCTGCGCAGAAGTCAACCAAACTTCACCCAATAGTGTATTGTATCACAATCTAGTAGTTACATGTGGAAATTTGGTTCTAGGACATTTGATTTGAGCGCAATCCTCAAACTTAGGTCAAAAAAGCCATTTAAGCCTTTTCACAGTGAGATCTATGCGATATGGCCGAGAAATGTAATTTTGATGTTAACTCCCAAACCGCTGCGCAGAAGTCAACCAAACTTCACCCAATAGTGTATTGTATCACATTCTAGTAGTTACATTTTAAAATTTCGTTCTAGGACATTTGGTTTGAGCGCAATTATTAAACTTAGGTCAAAAAAGCCATTTAAGCCTTTTCACAGTGAGATCTATGCGATATGGCCGAGAAATGTAATTTTGATGTTAACTCCCAAACCGCTGCGCAGAAGTAAACCAAACTTCACCCATTAGTGTATTGTATCACAATCTAGTAGTTACATGTGGAAATTTGGTTCTAGGACATTTGATTTGAGCGCAATCCTCAAACTTAGGTCAAAAAAGCCATTTAAGCCTTTTCACAGTGAGATCTATGCGATATGGCCGAGAAATGTAATTTTGATGTTAACTCCCAAACCGCTGCGCAGAAGTCAACCAAACTTCACCCAATAGTGTATTGTATCACAATCTAGTAGTTACATTTGAAAATTTTGTTCCAGGAAATTTTGTTTGAGCGCAATCATCAAACTTAATTAAAAAAGTCATTTAAGCCTTTTCACAGTGAGATCTATGCGATATGGCCGAGAAATGTAATTTTGATGTTAACTCCCAAACCGCTGCGCAGAAGTCAACCAAACTTCACCCATTAGTGTATTTTATCACAATCTAGTAGTTACATGTGGAAATTTGGTTCTAGGACATTTGATTTGAGCGCAATCCTCAAACTTAGGTCAAAAAAGCCATTTAAGCCTTTTCACAGTGAGATCTATGCGATATGGCCGAGAAATGTAATTTTGATGTTAACTCCCAAACCGCTGCGCAGAAGTCAACCAAACTTCACCCAATAGTGTATTGTATCACAATCTAGTAGTTACATTTAAAAATTTTGTTCTAGGACATTTTGTTTGAACGCAATCATCAAACTTAATTAAAAAAGTCATTTAAGCCTTTTCACAGTGAGATCTATGCGATATGGCCGAGAAATGTAATTTTGATGTTAACTCCCAAACCGCTGCGCAGAAGTCAACCAAACTTCACCCATTAGTGTATTGTATCACAATCTAGTAGTTACATGTGGAAATTTGGTTATAGGACATTTGATTTGAGCGCAATCCTCAAACTTAGGTCAAAAAAGCCATTTAAGCCTTTTCACAGTGAGATCTATGCGATATGGCCGAGAAATGTAATTTTGATGTTAACTCCCAAACCGCTGCGCAGAAGTCAACCAAACTTCACCCAATAGTGTATTGTATCACAATCTAGTAGTTACATTTGAAAATTTTGTTCTAGGAAATTTTGTTTGAGCGCAATCATCAAACTTAATTAAAAAAGTCATTTAAGCCTTTTCACAGTGAGATCTATGCGATATGGCCGAGAAATGTAATTTTGATGTTAACTCCCAAACCGCTGCGCAGAAGTCAACCAAACTTCACCCATTAGTGTATTTTATCACAATCTAGTAGTTACATGTGGAAATTTGGTTCTAGGACATTTGATTTGAGCGCAATCCTCAAACTTAGGTCAAAAAAGCCATTTAAGCCTTTTCACAGTGAGATCTATGCGATATGGCCGAGAAATGTAATTTTGATGTTAACTCCCAAACCGCTGCGCAGAAGTCAACCAAACTTCACCCAATAGTGTATTGTATCACATTCTAGTAGTTACATTTGAAAATTTTGTTCTAGGACATTTTGTTTGAACGCAATCATCAAACTTAATTAAAAAAGTCATTTAAGCCTTTTCACAGTGAGATCTATGCGATATGGCCGAGAAATGTAATTTTGATGTTAACTCCCAAACCGCTGCGCAGAAGTCAACCAAACTTCACCCAATAGTGTATTGTATCACAATCTAGTAGTTACATTTGAAAATTTTGTTCTAGGAAATTTTGTTTGAGCGCAATCATCAAACTTAATTAAAAAAGTCATTTAAGCCTTTTCACAGTGAGATCTATGCGATATGGCCGAGAAATGTAATTTTGATGTTAACTCCCAAACCGCTGCGCAGAAGTCAACCAAACTTCACCCATTAGTGTATTTTATCACAATCTAGTAGTTACATGTGGAAATTTGGTTCTAGGACATTTGATTTGAGCGCAATCCTCAAACTTAGGTCAAAAAAGCCATTTAAGCCTTTTCACAGTGAGATCTATGCGATATGGCCGAGAAATGTAATTTTGATGTTAACTCCCAAACCGCTGCGCAGAAGTCAACCAAACTTCACCCAATAGTGTATTGTATCACAATCTAGTAGTTACATTGAAAAATTTTGTTCTAGGACATTTTGTTTGAACGCAATCATCAAACTTAATTAAAAAAGTCATTTAAGCCTTTTCACAGTGAGATCTATGCGATATGGCCGAGAAATGTAATTTTGATGTTAACTCCCAAACCGCTGCGCAGAAGTCAACCAAACTTCACCCATTAGTGTATTGTATCACAATCTAGTAGTTACGTGTGGAAATTTGGTTATAGGACATTTGATTTGAGCGCAATCCTCAAACTTAGGTCAAAAAAGCCATTTAAGCCTTTTCACAGTGAGATCTATGCGATATGGCCGAGAAATGTAATTTTGATGTTAACTCCCAAACCGCTGCGCAGAAGTAAACCAAACTTCACCCATTAGTGTATTGTATCACAATCTAGTAGTTACATGTGGAAATTTGGTTCTAGGACATTTGATTTGAGCGCAATCCTCAAACTTAGGTCAAAAAAGCCATTTAAGCCTTTTCACAGTGAGATCTATGCGATATGGCCGAGAAATGTAATTTTGATGTTAACTCCCAAACCGCTGCGCAGAAGTCAACCAAACTTCACCCAATAGTGTATTGTATCACATTCTAGTAGTTACATTTTAAAATTTCGTTCTAGGACATTTGGTTTGAGCGCAATTATTAAACTTAGGTCAAAAAAGCCATTTAAGCCTTTTCACAGTGAGATCTATGCGATATGGCCGAGAAATGTAATTTTGATTTTAACTCCCAAACCGCTGCGCAGAAGTAAACCAAACTTCACCCATTAGTGTATTGTATCACAATCTAGTAGTTACATGTGGAAATTTGGTTCTAGGACATTTGATTTGAGCGCAATCCTCAAACTTAGGTCAAAAAAGCCATTTAAGCCTTTTCACAGTGAGATCTATGCGATATGGCCGAGAAATGTAATTTTGATGTTAACTCCCAAACCGCTGCGCAGAAGTCAACCAAACTTCACCCAATAGTGTATTGTATCACAATCTAGTAGTTACATTTGAAAATTTTGTTCTAGGACATTTTGTTTGAATGCAATAATCAAACTTAATTAAAAAAGTCATTTAAGCCTTTTCACAGTGAGATCTATGCGATATGGCCGAGAAATGTAATTTTGATGTTAACTCCCAAACCGCTGCGCAGAAGTCAACCAAACTTCACCCATTAGTGTATTGTATCACAATCTAGTAGTTACATTTGAAAATTTTGTTCTAGGACATTTTGTTTGAACGCAATCATCAAACTTAATTAAAAAAGTCATTTAAGCCTTTTCACAGTGAGATCTATGCGATATGGCCGAGAAATGTAATTTTGATGTTAACTCCCAAACCGCTGCGCAGAAGTCAACCAAACTTCACCCATTAGTGTATTGTATCACAATCTAGTAGTTACATGTGGAAATTTGGTTCTAGGACATTTGATTTGAGCGCAATCCTCAAACTTAGGTCAAAAAAGCCATTTAAGCCTTTTCACAGTGAGATCTATGCGATATGGCCGAGAAATGTAATTTTGATGTTAACTCCCAAACCGCTGCGCAGAAGTCAACCAAATTTCACCCAATAGTGTATTGTATCACAATCTAGTAGTTACATTTGAAAATTTTGTTCTAGGAAATTTTGTTTGAGCGCAATCATCAAACTTAATTAAAAAAGTCATTTAAGCCTTTTCACAGTGAGATCTATGCGATATGGCCGAGAAATGTAATTTTGATGTTAACTCCCAAACCGCTGCGCAGAAGTCAACCAAACTTCACCCATTAGTGTATTTTATCACAATCTAGTAGTTACATGTGGAAATTTGGTTCTAGGACATTTGATTTGAGCGCAATCCTCAAACTTAGGTCAAAAAAGCCATTTAAGCCTTTTCACAGTGAGATCTATGCGATATGGCCGAGAAATGTAATTTTGATGTTCACTCCCAAACCGCTGCGCAGAAGTCAACCAAACTTCACCCATTAGTGTATTGTATCACAATCTAGTAGTTACATGTGGAAATTTGGTTATAGGACATTTGATTTGAGCGCAATCCTCAAACTTAGGTCAAAAAAGCCATTTAAGCCTTTTCACAGTGAGATCTATGCGATATGGCCGAGAAATGTAATTTTGATGTTAACTCCCAAACCGCTGCGCAGAAGTCAACCAAACTTCACCCAATAGTGTATTGTATCACAATCTAGTAGTTACATTTGAAAATTTTGTTCTAGGAAATTTTGTTTGAGCGCAATCATCAAACTTAATTAAAAAAGTCATTTAAGCCTTTTCACAGTGAGATCTATGCGATATGGCCGAGAAATGTAATTTTGATGTTAACTCACAAACCGCTGCGCAGAAGTCAACCAAACTTCACCCATTAGTGTATTTTATCACAATCTAGTAGTTACATGTGGAAATTTGGTTCTAGGACATTTGATTTGAGCGCAATCCTCAAACTTAGGTCAAAAAAGCCATTTAAGCCTTTTCACAGTGAGATCTATGCGATATGGCCGAGAAATGTAATTTTGATGTTCACTCCCAAACCGCTGCGCAGAAGTCAACCAAACTTCACCCATTAGTGTATTGTATCACAATCTAGTAGTTACATGTGGAAATTTGGTTATAGGACATTTGATTTGAGCGCAATCCTCAAACTTAGGTCAAAAAAGCCATTTAAGCCTTTTCACAGTGAGATCTATGCGATATGGCCGAGAAATGTAATTTTGATGTTAACTCCCAAACCGCTGCGCAGAAGTCAACCAAACTTCACCCATTAGTGTATTGTATCACAATCTAGTAGTTACATTTGAAAATTTCGTTCTAGGACATTTGGTTTGAGCGCAATCTTTAAACTTAGGTCAAAAAAGCCATTTAAGCCTTTTCACAGTGAGATCTATGCGATATGGCCGAGAAATGTAATTTTGATGTTAACTCCCAAACCGCTGCGCAGAAGTAAACCAAACTTCACCCATTAGTGTATTGTATCACAATCTAGTAGTTACATGTGGAAATTTGGTTCTAGGACATTTGATTTGAGCGCAATCCTCAAACTTAGGTCAAAAAAGCCATTTAAGCCTTTTCACAGTGAGATCTATGCGATATGGCCGAGAAATGTAATTTTGATGTTAACTCCCAAACCGCTGCGCAGAAGTCAACCAAACTTCACCCAATAGTGTATTGTATCACATTCTAGTAGTTACATTTGAAAATTTTGTTCTAGGACATTTTGTATGAACGCAATCATCAAACTTAATTAAAAAAGTCATTTAAGCCTTTTCACAGTGAGATCTATGCGATATGGCCGAGAAATGTAATTTTGATGTTAACTCCCAAACCGCTGCGCAGAAGTCAACCAAACTTCACCCAATAGTGTATTGTATCACAATCTAGTAGTTACATTTGAAAATTTTGTTCTAGGAAATTTTGTTTGAGCGCAATCATCAAACTTAATTAAAAAAGTCATTTAAGCCTTTTCACAGTGAGATCTATGCGATATGGCCGAGAAATGTAATTTTGATGTTAACTCCCAAACCGCTGCGCAGAAGTCAACCAAACTTCACCCATTAGTGTATTTTATCACAATCTAGTAGTTACATGTGGAAATTTGGTTCTAGGACATTTGATTTGAGCGCAATCCTCAAACTTAGGTCAAAAAAGCCATTTAAGCCTTTTCACAGTGAGATCTATGCGATATGGCCGAGAAATGTAATTTTGATGTTAACTCCCAAACCGCTGCGCAGAAGTCAACCAAACTTCACCCAATAGTGTATTGTATCACAATCTAGTAGTTACATTTAAAAATTTTGTTCTAGGACATTTTGTTTGAACGCAATCATCAAACTTAATTAAAAAAGTCATTTAAGCCTTTTCACAGTGAGATCTATGCGATATGGCCGAGAAATGTAATTTTGATGTTAACTCCCAAACCGCTGCGCAGAAGTCAACCAAACTTCACCCATTAGTGTATTGTATCACAATCTAGTAGTTACATGTGGAAATTTGGTTATAGGACATTTGATTTGAGCGCAATCCTCAAACTTAGGTCAAAAAAGCCATTTAAGCCTTTTCACAGTGAGATCTATGCGATATGGCCGAGAAATGTAATTTTGATGTTAACTCCCAAACCGCTGCGCAGAAGTCAACCAAACTTCACCCAATAGTGTATTGTATCACAATCTAGTAGTTACATTTGAAAATTTTGTTCTAGGAAATTTTGTTTGAGCGCAATCATCAAACTTAATTAAAAAAGTCATTTAAGCCTTTTCACAGTGAGATCTATGCGATATGGCCGAGAAATGTAATTTTGATGTTAACTCCCAAACCGCTGCGCAGAAGTCAACCAAACTTCACCCATTAGTGTATTTTATCACAATCTAGTAGTTACATGTGGAAATTTGGTTCTAGGACATTTGATTTGAGCGCAATCCTCAAACTTAGGTCAAAAAAGCCATTTAAGCCTTTTCACAGTGAGATCTATGCGATATGGCCGAGAAATGTAATTTTGATGTTAACTCCCAAACCGCTGCGCAGAAGTCAACCAAACTTCACCCAATAGTGTATTGTATCACATTCTAGTAGTTACATTTGAAAATTTTGTTCTAGGACATGTTGTATGAACGCAATCATCAAACTTAATTAAAAAAGTCATTTAAGCCTTTTCACAGTGAGATCTATGCGATATGGCCGAGAAATGTAATTTTGATGTTAACTCCCAAACCGCTGCGCAGAAGTCAACCAAACTTCACCCAATAGTGTATTGTATCACAATCTAGTAGTTACATTTGAAAATTTTGTTCTAGGAAATTTTGTTTGAGCGCAATCATCAAACTTAATTAAAAAAGTCATTTAAGCCTTTTCACAGTGAGATCTATGCGATATGGCCGAGAAATGTAATTTTGATGTTAACTCCCAAACCGCTGCGCAGAAGTCAACCAAACTTCACCCATTAGTGTATTTTATCACAATCTAGTAGTTACATGTGGAAATTTGGTTCTAGGACATTTGATTTGAGCGCAATCCTCAAACTTAGGTCAAAAAAGCCATTTAAGCCTTTTCACAGTGAGATCTATGCGATATGGCCGAGAAATGTAATTTTGATGTTAACTCCCAAACCGCTGCGCAGAAGTCAACCAAACTTCACCCAATAGTGTATTTTATCACAATCTAGTAGTTACATTTAAAAATTTTGTTCTAGGACATTTTGTTTGAACGCAATCATCAAACTTAATTAAAAAAGTCATTTAAGCCTTTTCACAGTGAGATCTATGCGATATGGCCGAGAAATGTAATTTTGATGTTAACTCCCAAACCGCTGCGCAGAAGTCAACCAAACTTCACCCATTAGTGTATTGTATCACAATCTAGTAGTTACGTGTGGAAATTTGGTTATAGGACATTTGATTTGAGCGCAATCCTCAAACTTAGGTCAAAAAAGCCATTTAAGCCTTTTCACAGTGAGATCTATGCGATATGGCCGAGAAATGTAATTTTGATGTTAACTCCCAAACCGCTGCGCAGAAGTCAACCAAACTTCACCCAATAGTGTATTGTATCACAATCTAGTAGTTACATTTGAAAATTTTGTTCTAGGAAATTTTGTTTGAGCGCAATCATCAAACTTAATTAAAAAAGTCATTTAAGCCTTTTCACAGTGAGATCTATACGATATGGCAAAGAAATGTAATTTTTATGTTAACTCCCAAACCGCTGCGCAGAAGTCAACCAAACTTCACCCATTAGTGTATTTTATCACAATCTAGTAGTTACATGTGGAAATTTGGTTCTAGGACATTTGATTTGAGCGCAATCCTCAAACTTAGGTCAAAAAAGCCATTTAAGCCTTTTCACAGTGAGATCTATGCGATATGGCCGAGAAATGTAATTTTGATGTTAACTCCCAAACCGCTGCGCAGAAGTCAACCAAACTTCACCCAATAGTGTATTGTATCACAATCTAGTAGTTACATTTGAAAATTTTGTTCTAGGACATTTTGTTTGAACGCAATCATCAAACTTAATTAAAAAAGTCATTTAAGCCTTTTCACAGTGAGATCTATGCGATATGGCCGAGAAATGTAATTTTGATGTTAACTCCCAAACCGCTGCGCAGAAGTCAACCAAACTTCACCCAATAGTGTATTGTATCACAATCTAGTAGTTACATTTGAAAATTTTGTTCTAGGAAATTTTGTTTGAGCGCAATCATCAAACTTAATTAAAAAAGTCATTTAAGCCTTTTCACAGTGAGATCTATGCGATATGGCCGAGAAATGTAATTTTGATGTTAACTCCCAAACCGCTGCGCAGAAGTCAACCAAACTTCACCCATTAGTGTATGTTATCACAATCTAGTAGTTACATGTGTAAATTTGGTTCTATGACATTTGATTTGAGCGCAATCCTCAAACTTAGGTCAAAAAAGCCATTTAAGCCTTTTCACAGTGAGATCTATGCGATATGGCCGAGAAATGTAATTTTGATGTTAACTCCCAAACCGCTGCGCAGAAGTCAACCAAACTTCACCCAATAGTGTATTGTATCACAATCTAGTAGTTACATTTAAAAATTTTGTTCTAGGACATTTTGTTTGAACGCAATCATCAAACTTAATTAAAAAAGTCATTTAAGCCTTTTCACAGTGAGATCTATGCGATATGGCCGAGAAATGTAATTTTGATGTTAACTCCCAAACCGCTGCGCAGAAGTCAACCAAACTTCACCCATTAGTGTATTGTATCACAATCTAGTAGTTACATGTGGAAATTTGGTTATAGGACATTTGATTTGAGCGCAATCCTCAAACTTAGGTCAAAAAAGCCATTTAAGCCTTTTCACAGTGAGATCTATGCGATATGGCCGAGAAATGTAATTTTGATGTTAACTCCCAAACCGCTGCGCAGAAGTCAACCAAACTTCACCCAATAGTGTATTGTATCACAATCTAGTAGTTACATTTGAAAATTTTGTTCTAGGAAATTTTGTTTGAGCGCAATCATCAAACTTAATTAAAAAAGTCATTTAAGCCTTTTCACAGTGAGATCTATGCGATATGGCCGAGAAATGTAATTTTGATGTTAACTCCCAAACCGCTGCGCAGAAGTCAACCAAACTTCACCCATTAGTGTATTTTATCACAATCTAGTAGTTACATGTGGAAATTTGGTTCTAGGACATTTGATTTGAGCGCAATCCTCAAACTTAGGTCAAAAAAGCCATTTAAGCCTTTTCACAGTGAGATCTATGCGATATGGCCGAGAAATGTAATTTTGATGTTAACTCCCAAACCGCTGCGCAGAAGTCAACCAAACTTCACCCAATAGTGTATTGTATCACAATCTAGTAGTTACATGTGAAAATTTGGTTCTAGGACATTTGATTTGAGCGCAATCCTCAAACTTAGGTCAAAAAAGCCATTTAAGCCTTTTCACAGTGAGATCTATGCGATATGGCCGAGAAATGTAATTTTGATGTTCACTCCCAAACCGCTGCGCAGAAGTCAACCAAACTTCACCCATTAGTGTATTGTATCACAATCTAGTAGTTACATGTGGAAATTTGGTTCTAGGACATTTGATTTGAGCGCAATCCTCAAACTTAGGTCAAAAAAGCCATTTAAGCCTTTTCACAGTGAGATCTATGCGATATGGCCGAGAAATGTAATTTTGATGTTAACTCCCAAACCGCTGCGCAGAAGTCAACCAAACTTCACCCAATAGTGTATTGTATCACAATCTAGTAGTTACATTTGAAAATTTTGTTCTAGGACATTTTGTTTGAACGCAATCATCAAACTTAATTAAAAAAGTCATTTAAGCCTTTTCACAGTGAGATCTATGCGATATGGCCGAGAAATGTAATTTTGATGTTAACTCCCAAACAGCTGCGCAGAAGTCAACCAAACTTCACCCATTAGTGTATTGTATCACAATCTAGTAGTTACATGTGGAAATTTGGTTATAGGACATTTGATTTGAGCGCAGTCCTCAAACTTAGGTCAAAAAAGCCATTTAAGCCTTTTCACAGTGAGATCTATGCGATATGGCCGAGAAATGTAATTTTGATGTTAACTCCCAAACCGCTGCGCAGAAGTCACATAAACTTCACCCAATAGTGTATTTTATCACAATCTAGTAGTTACATTTGGAAATTTAGTTCTAGGACATTTGATTTGAGCGCAATCTTCAAACTTAATTAAAAAAAGTCATTTAAGCCTTTTCACAGTGAGATCTATGCGATATGGCCGAGAAATGTAATTTTGATGTTCACTCCCAAACCGCTGCGCAGAAGTCAACCAAACTTCACCCATTAGTGTATTGTATCACAATCTAGTAGTTACATGTGGAAATTTGGTTCTAGGACATTTGATTTGAGCGCAATCCTCAAACTTAGGTCAAAAAAGCCATTTAAGCCTTTTCACAGTGAGATCTATGCGATATGGCCGAGAAATGTAATTTTGATGTTAACTCCCAAACCGCTGCGCAGAAGTCAACCAAACTTCACCCAATAGTGTATTGTATCACATTCTAGTAGTTACATTTTAAAATTTTGTTCAAGGACATTTGGTTTGAGCGCAATTATTAAACTTAGGTCAAAAAAGTCATTTAAGCCTTTTCACAGTGAGATCTATGCGATATGGCCGAGAAATGTAATTTTGATGTTAACTCCCAAACCGCTGCGCAGAAGTAAACCAAACTTCACCCATTAGTGTATTGTATCACAATCTAGTAGTTACATGTGGAAATTTGGTTCTAGGACATTTGATTTGAGCGCAATCCTCAAACTTAGGTCAAAAAAGCCATTTAAGCCTTTTCACAGTGAGATCTATGCGATATGGCCGAGAAATGTAATTTTGATGTCAACTCCCAAACCGCTGTGCAGAAGTCAACCAAACTTCACCCAATAGTGTATTGTATCACATTCTAGTAGTTACATTTAAAAATTTCGTTCTAGGACATTTGGTTTGAGCGCAATTATTAAACTTAGGTCAAAAAAGCCATTTATGCCTTTTCACAGTGAGATCTATGCGATATGGCCGAGAAATGTAATTTTGATGTTAACTCCCAAACCGCTGCGCAGAAGTAAACCAAACTTCACCCATTAGTGTATTGTATCACAATCTAGTAGTTACATGTGGAAATTTGGTTCTAGGACATTTGATTTTAGCGCAATCCTCAAACTTAGGTCAAAAAAGCCATTTAAGCCTTTTCACAGTGAGATTTATGCGATATGGCCGAGAAATGTAATTTTGATGTTAACTCCCAAACCGCTGCGCAGAAGTCAACCAAACTTCACCCAATAGTGTATTGTATCACAATCTAGTAGTTACATTTGAAAATTTTGTTCTAGGAAATTTTGTTTGAGCGCAATCATCAAACTTAATTAAAAAAGTCATTTAAGCCTTTTCACAGTGAGATCTATGCGATATGGCCGAGAAATGTAATTTTGATGTTAACTCCCAAACCGCTGCGCAGAAGTCAACCAAACTTCACCCATTAGTGTATTGTATCACAATCTAGTAGTTACATGTGGAAATTTGGTTCTAGGACATTTGATTTGAGCGCAATCCTCAAACTTAGGTCAAAAAAGCCATTTAAGCCTTTTCACAGTGAGATCTATGCGATATGGCCGAGAAATGTAATTTTGATGTTAACTCCCAAACCGCTGCGCAGAAGTCAACCAAACTTCACCCAATAGTGTATTGTATCACATTCTAGTAGTTACATTTTAAAATTTCGTTCTAGGACATTTGGTTTGAGCGCAATTATTAAACTTAGGTCAAAAAAGCCATTTAAGCCTTTTCACAGTGAGATCTATGCGATATGGCCGAGAAATGTAATTTTGATGTTAACTCCCAAACCGCTGCGCAGAAGTAAACCAAACTTCACCCATTAGTGTATTGTATCACAATCTAGTAGTTACATGTGGAAATTTGGTTCTAGGACATTTGATTTGAGCGCAATCCTCAAACTTAGGTCAAAAAAGCCATTTAAGCCTTTTCACAGTGAGATCTATGCGATATGGCCGAGAAATGTAATTTTGATGTTAACTCCCAAACCGCTGCGCAGAAGTCACATAAACTTCACCCAATAGTGTATTTTATCACAATCTAGTAGTTACATTTGGAAATTTAGTTCTAGGACATTTGATTTGAGCGCAATCTTCAAACTTAATTAAAAAAAGTCATTTAAGCCTTTTCACAGTGAGATCTATGCAATATGGCCGAGAAATGTAATTTTGATGTTCACTCCCAAACCGCTGCGCAGAAGTCAACCAAACTTCACCCATTAGTGTATTGTATCACAATCTAGTAGTTACATGTGGAAATTTGGTTATAGGACATTTGATTTGAGCGCAATCCTCCAACTTAGGTCAAAAAAGCCATTTAAGCCTTTTCACAGTGAGATCTATGCGATATGGCCGAGAAATGTAATTTTGATGTTAACTCCCAAACCGCTGCGCAGAAGTCAACCAAACTTCACCCATTAGTGTATTGTATCACAATCTAGTAGTTACATTTGAAAATTTCGTTCTAGGACATTTGGTTTGAGCGCAATCTTTAAACTTAGGTCAAAAAAGCCATTTAAGCCTTTTCACAGTGAGATCTATGCGATATGGCCGAGAAATGTAATTTTGATGTTAACTCCCAAACCGCTGCGCAGAAGTCAACCAAACTTCACCCAATAGTGTATTGTATCACAATCTAGTAGTTACGTTTGAAAATTTTGTTCTAGGACATTTTGTTTGAACGCAATCATCAAACTTAATTAAAAAAGTCATTTAAGCCTTTTCACAGTGAGATCTATGCGATATGGCCGAGAAATGTAATTTTGATGTTAACTCCCAAACCGCTGCGCAGAAGTCAACCAAACTTCACCCAATAGTGTATTGTATCACAATCTAGTAGTTACATTTGAAAATTTTGTTCTAGGAAATTTTGTTTGAGCGCAATCATCAAACTTAATTAAAAAAGTCATTTAAGCCTTTTCACAGTGAGATCTATGCGATATGGCCGAGAAATGTAATTTTGATGTTAACTCCCAAACCGCTGCGCAGAAGTCAACCAAACTTCACCCATTAGTGTATTTTATCACAATCTAGTAGTTACATGTGGAAATTTGGTTCTAGGACATTTGATTTGAGCGCAATCCTCAAACTTAGGTCAAAAAAGCCATTTAAGCCTTTTCACAGTGAGATCTATGCGATATGGCCGAGAAATGTAATTTTGATGTTAACTCCCAAACCGCTGCGCAGAAGTCAACCAAACTTCACCCAATAGTGTATTGTATCACAATCTAGTAGTTACATTTAAAAATTTTGTTCTAGGACATTTTGTTTGAACGCAATCATCAAACTTAATTAAAAAAGTCATTTAAGCCTTTTCACAGTGAGATCTATGCGATATGGCCGAGAAATGTAATTTTGATGTTAACTCCCAAACCGCTGCGCAGAAGTCAACCAAACTTCACCCATTAGTGTATTGTATCACAATCTAGTAGTTACATGTGGAAATTTGGTTATAGGACATTTGATTTGAGCGCAATCCTCAAACTTAGGTCAAAAAAGCCATTTAAGCCTTTTCACAGTGAGATCTATGCGATATGGCCGAGAAATGTAATTTTGATGTTAACTCCCAAACCGCTGCGCAGAAGTCAACCAAACTTCACCCAATAGTGTATTGTATCACAATCTAGTAGTTACATTTGAAAATTTTGTTCTAGGAAATTTTGTTTGAGCGCAATCATCAAACTTAATTAAAAAAGTCATTTAAGCCTTTTCACAGTGAGATCTATGCGATATGGCCGAGAAATGTAATTTTGATGTTAACTCCCAAACCGCTGCGCAGAAGTCAACCAAACTTCACCCATTAGTGTATTGTATCACAATCTAGTAGTTACATGTGGAAATTTGGTTCTAGGACATTTGATTTGAGCGCAATCCTCAAACTTAGGTCAAAAAAGCCATTTAAGCCTTTTCACAGTGAGATCTATGCGATATGGCCGAGAAATGTAATTTTGATGTTAACTCCCAAACCGCTGCGCAGAAGTCAACCAAACTTCACCCAATAGTGTATTGTATCACATTCTAGTAGTTACATTTTAAAATTTCGTTCAAGGACATTTGGTTTGAGCGCAATTATTAAACTTGGGTCAAAAAAGCCATTTAAGCCTTTTCACAGTGAGATCTATGCGATATGGCCGAGAAATGTAATTTTGATGTTAACTCCCAAACCGCTGCGCAGAAGTAAACCAAACTTCACCCATTAGTGTATTGTATCACAATCTAGTAGTTACATGTGGAAATTTGGTTCTAGGACATTTGATTTGAGCGCAATCCTCAAAGTCAGGTCAAAAAAGCCATTTAAGCCTTTTCACAGTGAGATCTATGCGATATGGCCGAGAAATGTAATTTTGATGTTAACTCCCAAACCGCTGCGCAGAAGTCAACCAAACTTCACCCAATAGTGTATTGTATCACAATCTAGTAGTTATATTTGAAAATTTTGTTCTAGGACATTTTGTTTGAACGCAATCATCAAACTTAATTAAAAAAGTCATTTAAGCCTTTTCACAGTGAGATCTATGCGATATGGCCGAGAAATGTAATTTTGATGTTAACTCCCAAACCGCTGCGCAGAAGTCAACCAAACTTCACCCAATAGTGTATTGTATCATAATCTAGTAGTTACATTTGAAAATTTTGTTCTAGGACATTTTGTTTGAGCGCAATCCTCAAACTTAGGTCAAAAAAGCCATTTAAGCCTTTTCACAATGAGATCTATGCGATATGGCCGAGAAATGTAATTTTGATGTTAACTCCCAAACCGCTGCGCAGACGTCAACCAAACTTCACCCAATAGTGTATTGTATCACATTCTAGTAGTTACATTTGAAAATTTCGTTCTAGGACATTTGGTTTGAGCGCAATCATTAAACTTAGGTCAAAAAAGCCATTTAAGCCTTTTCACAGTGAGATCTATGCGATATGGCCGAGAAATGTAATTTTGATGTTAACTCCCAAACCGCTGCGCAGAAGTAAACCAAACTTCACCCATTAGTGTATTGTATCACAATCTAGTAGTTACATGTGGAAATTTGGTTCTAGGACATTTGATTTGAGCGCAATCCTCAAACTTAGGTCAAAAAAGCCATTTAAGCCTTTTCACAGTGAGATCTATGCGATATGGCCGAGAAATGTAATTTTGATGTTAAC
Source organism: Corythoichthys intestinalis (assembly GCF_030265065.1). Taxonomy (NCBI): domain Eukaryota; kingdom Metazoa; phylum Chordata; class Actinopteri; order Syngnathiformes; family Syngnathidae; genus Corythoichthys; species Corythoichthys intestinalis. The sequence continues at coordinate 36,878,435 of NC_080416.1, read as the reverse complement.
TCCCAAACCGCTGCGCAGAAGTCAACCAAACTTCACCCATTAGTGTATTGTATCACAATCTAGTAGTTACATTTGAAAATTTCGTTCTAGGACATTTGGTTTGAGCGCAATCTTTAAACTTAGGTCAAAAAAGCCATTTAAGCCTTTTCACAGTGAGATCTATGCGATATGGCCGAGAAATGTAATTTTGATGTTAACTCCCAAACCGCTGCGCAGAAGTCAACCAAACTTCACCCAATAGTGTATTGTATCACAATCTAGTAGTTACATGTGGAAATTTGGTTCTAGGACATTTGATTTGAGCGCAATCCTCAAACTTAGGTCAAAAAAGCCATTTAAGCCTTTTCACAGTGAGATCTATGCGATATGGCCGAGAAATGTAATTTTGATGTTAACTCCCAAACCGCTGCGCAGAAGTCAACCAAACTTCACCCAATAGTGTATTGTATCACATTCTAGTAGTTACATTTTAAAATTTCGTTCTAGGACATTTGGTTTGAGCGCAATTATTAAACTTAGGTCAAAAAAGCCATTTAAGCCTTTTCACAGTGAGATCTATGCGATATGGCCGAGAAATGTAATTTTGATGTTAACTCCCAAACCGCTGCGCAGAAGTCAACCAAACTTCACCCAATAGTGTATTGTATCACAATCTAGTAGTTACATTTGAAAATTTTGTTCTAGGAAATTTTGTTTGAGCGCAATCATCAAACTTAATTAAAAAAGTCATTTAAACCTTTTCACAGTGAGATCTATGCGATATGGCCGAGAAATGTAATTTTGATGTTAACTCCCAAACCGCTGCGCAGAAGTCAACCAAACTTCACCCATTAGTGTATTTTATCACAATCTAGTAGTTACATGTGGAAATTTGGTTCTAGGACATTTGATTTGAGCGCAATCCTCAAACTTAGGTCAAAAAAGCCATTTAAGCCTTTTCACAGTGAGATCTATGCGATATGGCCGAGAAATGTAATTTTGATGTTCACTCCCAAACCGCTGCGCAGAAGTCAACCAAACTTCACCCATTAGTGTATTGTATCACAATCTAGTAGTTACATGTGGAAATTTTGTTCTAGGACATTTGATTTGAGCGCAATCCTCAAACTTAGGTCAAAAAAGCCATTTAAGCCTTTTCACAGTGAGATCTATGCGATATGGCCGAGAAATGTAATTTTGATGTTAACTCCCAAACCGCTGCGCAGAAGTCAACCAAACTTCACCCAATAGTGTATTGTATCACAATCTAGTAGTTACATTTAAAAATTTTGTTCTAGGAAATTTTGTTTGAACGCAATCATCAAACTTAATTAAAAAAGTCATTTAAGCCTTTTCACAGTGAGATATATGCGATATGGCCGAGAAATGTAATTTTGATGTTCACTCCCAAACCGCTGCGCAGAAGACAACCAAACTTCACCCATTAGTGTATTGTATCACAATCTAGTAGTTACATGTGGAAATTTGGTTATAGGACATTTGATTTGAGCGCAATCCTCAAACTTAGGTCAAAAAAGCCATTTAAAGCCTTTTCACAGTGAGATCTATGCGATATGGCCGAGAAATGTAATTTTGATGTTAACTCCCAAACCGCTGCGCAGAAGTCAACCAAACTTCACCCATTAGTGTATTGTATCACAATCTAGTAGTTACATTTGAAAATTTCGTTCTAGGACATTTGGTTTGAGCGCAATCTTTAAACTTAGGTCAAAAAAGCCATTTAAGCCTTTTCACAGTGAGATCTATGCGATATGGCCGAGAAATGTAATTTTGATGTTAACTCCCAAACCGCTGCGCAGAAGTCAACCAAACTTCACCCAATAGTGTATTGTATCACAATCTAGTAGTTACATTTGAAAATTTTGTTCTAGGACATTTTGTTTGAACGCAATCATCAAACTTAATTAAAAAAGTCATTTAAGCCTTTTCACAGTGAGATCTATGCGATATGGCCGAGAAATGTAATTTTGATGTTAACTCCCAAACCGCTGCGCAGAAGTCAACCAAACTTCACCCAATAGTGTATTGTATCACAATCTAGTAGTTACATTTGAAAATTTTGTTCTAGGAAATTTTGTTTGAGCGCAATCATCAAACTTAATTAAAAAAGTCATTTAAGCCTTTTCACAGTGAGATCTATGCGATATGGCCGAGAAATGTAATTTTGATGTTAACTCCCAAACCGCTGCGCAGAAGTCAACCAAACTTCACCCATTAGTGTATTTTATCACAATCTAGTAGTTACATGTGGAAATTTGGTTCTAGGACATTTGATTTGAGCGCAATCCTCAAACTTAGGTCAAAAAAGCCATTTAAGCCTTTTCACAGTGAGATCTATGCGATATGGCCGAGAAATGTAATTTTGATGTTAACTCCCAAACCGCTGCGCAGAAGTCAACCAAACTTCACCCAATAGTGTATTGTATCACAATCTAGTAGTTACATTTGAAAATTTTGTTCTAGGACATTTTGTTTGAACGCAATAATCAAACTTAATTAAAAAAGTCATTTAAGCCTTTTCACAGTGAGATCTATGCGATATGGCCGAGAAATGTAATTTTGATGTTAACTCCCAAACCGCTGCGCAGAAGTCAACCAAACTTCACCCATTAGTGTATTTTATCACAATCTAGTAGTTACATGTGGAAATTTGGTTCTAGGACATTTGATTTGAGCGCAATCCTCAAACTTAGGTCAAAAAAGCCATTTAAGCCTTTTCACAGTGAGATCTATGCGATATGGCCGAGAAATGTAATTTTGATGTTCACTCCCAAACCGCTGCGCAGAAGTCAACCAAACTTCACCCATTAGTGTATTGTATCACAATCTAGTAGTTACATGTGGAAATTTGGTTATAGGACATTTGATTTGAGCGCAATCCTCAAACTTAATTAAAAAAGTCATTTAAGCCTTTTCACAGTGTGATCTATGCGATATGGCCGAGAAATGTAATTTTGATGTTAACTCCCAAACCGCTGCGCAGAAGTCAACCAAACTTCACCCATTAGTGTATTTTATCACAATCTAGTAGTTACATGTGGAAATTTGGTTCTAGGACATTTGATTTGAGCGCAATCCTCAAACTTAGGTCAAAAAAGCCATTTAAGCCTTTTCACAGTGAGATCTATGCGATATGGCCGAGAAATGTAATTTTGATGTTCACTCCCAAACCGCTGCGCAGAAGTCAACCAAACTTCACCCATTAGTGTATTGTATCACAATCTAGTAGTTACATGTGGAAATTTGGTTATAGGACATTTGATTTGAGCGCAATCCTCAAACTTAGGTCAAAAAAGCCATTTAAGCCTTTTCACAGTGAGATCTATGCGATATGGCCGAGAAATGTAATTTTGATGTTAACTCCCAAACCGCTGCGCAGAAGTCAACCAAACTTCACCCATTAGTGTATTGTATCACAATCTAGTAGTTACATTTGAAAATTTCGTTCTAGGACATTTGGTTTGAGCGCAATCTTTAAACTTAGGTCAAAAAAGCCATTTAAGCCTTTTCACAGTGAGATCTATGCGATATGGCCGAGAAATGTAATTTTGATGTTAACTCCCAAACCGCTGCGCAGAAGTCAACCAAACTTCACCCAATAGTGTATTGTATCACATTCTAGTAGTTACATTTTAAAATTTCGTTCTAGGACATTTGGTTTGAGCGCAATTATTAAACTTAGGTCAAAAAAGCCATTTAAGCCTTTTCACAGTGAGATCTATGCGATATGGCCGAGAAATGTAATTTTGATGTTAACTCCCAAACCGCTGCGCAGAAGTCAACCAAACTTCACCCAATAGTGTATTGTATCACAATCTAGTAGTTACATTTGAAAATTTTGTTCTAGGAAATTTTGTTTGAGCGCAATCATCAAACTTAATTAAAAAAGTCATTTAAACCTTTTCACAGTGAGATCTATGCGATATGGCCGAGAAATGTAATTTTGATGTTAACTCCCAAACCGCTGCGCAGAAGTCAACCAAACTTCACCCATTAGTGTATTTTATCACAATCTAGTAGTTACATGTGGAAATTTGGTTCTAGGACATTTGATTTGAGCGCAATCCTCAAACTTAGGTCAAAAAAGCCATTTAAGCCTTTTCACAGTGAGATCTATGCGATATGGCCGAGAAATGTAATTTTGATGTTCACTCCCAAACCGCTGCGCAGAAGTCAACCAAACTTCACCCATTAGTGTATTGTATCACAATCTAGTAGTTACATGTGGAAATTTTGTTCTAGGACATTTGATTTGAGCGCAATCCTCAAACTTAGGTCAAAAAAGCCATTTAAGCCTTTTCACAGTGAGATCTATGCGATATGGCCGAGAAATGTAATTTTGATGTTAACTCCCAAACCGCTGCGCAGAAGTCAACCAAACTTCACCCAATAGTGTATTGTATCACAATCTAGTAGTTACATTTAAAAATTTTGTTCTAGGAAATTTTGTTTGAACGCAATCATCAAACTTAATTAAAAAAGTCATTTAAGCCTTTTCACAGTGAGATATATGCGATATGGCCGAGAAATGTAATTTTGATGTTCACTCCCAAACCGCTGCGCAGAAGACAACCAAACTTCACCCATTAGTGTATTGTATCACAATCTAGTAGTTACATGTGGAAATTTGGTTATAGGACATTTGATTTGAGCGCAATCCTCAAACTTAGGTCAAAAAAGCCATTTAAGCCTTTTCACAGTGAGATCTATGCGATATGGCCGAGAAATGTAATTTTGATGTTAACTCCCAAACCGCTGCGCAGAAGTCAACCAAACTTCACCCATTAGTGTATTGTATCACAATCTAGTAGTTACATTTGAAAATTTCGTTCTAGGACATTTGGTTTGAGCGCAATCTTTAAACTTAGGTCAAAAAAGCCATTTAAGCCTTTTCACAGTGAGATCTATGCGATATGGCCGAGAAATGTAATTTTGATGTTAACTCCCAAACCGCTGCGCAGAAGTCAACCAAACTTCACCCAATAGTGTATTGTATCACAATCTAGTAGTTACATTTGAAAATTTTGTTCTAGGACATTTTGTTTGAACGCAATCATCAAACTTAATTAAAAAAGTCATTTAAGCCTTTTCACAGTGAGATCTATGCGATATGGCCGAGAAATGTAATTTTGATGTTAACTCCCAAACCGCTGCGCAGAAGTCAACCAAACTTCACCCAATAGTGTATTGTATCACAATCTAGTAGTTACATTTGAAAATTTTGTTCTAGGAAATTTTGTTTGAGCGCAATCATCAAACAATTAAAAAAGTCATTTAAGCCTTTTCACAGTGAGATCTATGCGATATGGCCGAGAAATGTAATTTTGATGTTAACTCCCAAACCGCTGCGCAGAAGTCAACCAAACTTCACCCATTAGTGTATTTTATCACAATCTAGTAGTTACATGTGGAAATTTGGTTCTAGGACATTTGATTTGAGCGCAATCCTCAAACTTAGGTCAAAAAAGCCATTTAAGCCTTTTCACAGTGAGATCTATGCGATATGGCCGAGAAATGTAATTTTGATGTTAACTCCCAAACCGCTGCGCAGAAGTCAACCAAACTTCACCCAATAGTGTATTGTATCACAATCTAGTAGTTACATTTGAAAATTTTGTTCTAGGACATTTTGTTTGAACGCAATAATCAAACTTAATTAAAAAAGTCATTTAAGCCTTTTCACAGTGAGATCTATGCGATATGGCCGAGAAATGTAATTTTGATGTTAACTCCCAAACCGCTGCGCAGAAGTCAACCAAACTTCACCCAATAGTGTATTGTATCACAATCTAGTAGTTACATTTGAAAATTTTGTTCTAGGACATTTTGTTTGAACGCAATAATCAAACTTAATTAAAAAAGTCATTTAAGCCTTTTCACAGTGAGATCTATGCGATATGGCCGAGAAATGTAATTTTGATGTTAACTCCCAAACCGCTGCGCAGAAGTCAACCAAACTTCACCCATTAGTGTATTTTATCACAATCTAGTAGTTACATGTGGAAATTTGGTTCTAGGACATTTGATTTGAGCGCAATCCTCAAACTTAGGTCAAAAAAGCCATTTAAGCCTTTTCACAGTGAGATCTATGCGATATGGCCGAGAAATGTAATTTTGATGTTCACTCCCAAACCGCTGCGCAGAAGTCAACCAAACTTCACCCATTAGTGTATTGTATCACAATCTAGTAGTTACATGTGGAAATTTGGTTCTAGGACATTTGATTTGAGCGCAATCCTCAAACTTAATTAAAAAAGTCATTTAAGCCTTTTCACAGTGTGATCTATGCGATATGGCCGAGAAATGTAATTTTGATGTTAACTCCCAAACCGCTGCGCAGAAGTCAACCAAACTTCACCCATTAGTGTATTTTATCACAATCTAGTAGTTACATGTGGAAATTTGGTTCTAGGACATTTGATTTGAGCGCAATCCTCAAACTTAGGTCAAAAAAGCCATTTAAGCCTTTTCACAGTGAGATCTATGCGATATGGCCGAGAAATGTAATTTTGATGTTCACTCCCAAACCGCTGCGCAGAAGTCAACCAAACTTCACCCATTAGTGTATTGTATCACAATCTAGTAGTTACATGTGGAAATTTGGTTATAGGACATTTGATTTGAGCGCAATCCTCAAACTTAGGTCAAAAAAGCCATTTAAGCCTTTTCACAGTGAGATCTATGCGATATGGCCGAGAAATGTAATTTTGATGTTAACTCCCAAACCGCTGCGCAGAAGTCAACCAAACTTCACCCATTAGTGTATTGTATCACAATCTAGTAGTTACATTTGAAAATTTCGTTCTAGGACATTTGGTTTGAGCGCAATCTTTAAACTTAGGTCAAAAAAGCCATTTAAGCCTTTTCACAGTGAGATCTATGCGATATGGCCGAGAAATGTAATTTTGATGTTAACTCCCAAACCGCTGCGCAGAAGTCAACCAAACTTCACCCAATAGTGTATTGTATCACAATCTAGTAGTTACATTTGAAAATTTTGTTCTAGGACATTTTGTTTGAACGCAATCATCAAACTTAATTAAAAAAGTCATTTAAGCCTTTTCACAGTGAGGTCTATGCGATATGGCCGAGAAATGTAATTTTGATGTTAACTCCCAAACCGCTGCGCAGAAGTCAACCAAACTTCACCCAATAGTGTATTGTATCACAATCTAGTAGTTACATTTGAAAATTTTGTTCTAGGAAATTTTGTTTGAGCGCAATCATCAAACTTAATTAAAAAAGTCATTTAAGCCTTTTCACAGTGAGATCTATGCGATATGGCCGAGAAATGTAATTTTGATGTTAACTCCCAAACCGCTGCGCAGAAGTCAACCAAACTTCACCCATTAGTGAATTGTATCACAATCTAGTAGTTACATTTCAAAATTTTGTTCTAGGAAATTTTGTTTGAGCGCAATCCTCAAACTTAGGTCAAAAAAGCCATTTAAGCCTTTTCACAGTGAGATCTATGCGATATGGCCGAGAAATGTAATTTTGATGTTAACTCCCAAACCGCTGCGCAGAAGTCAACCAAACTTCACCCAATAGTGTATTGTATCACATTCTAGTAGTTACATTTAAAAATTTCGTTCTAGGACATTTGGTTTGAGCGCAATCCTCAAACTTAGGTCAAAAAAGCCATTTAAGCCTTTTCACAGTGAGATCTAAGCGATATGGCCGAGAAATGTAATTTTGATGTTAACTCCCAAACCGCTGCGCAGAAGTCAACCAAACTTCACCCAATAGTGTATTGTATCACAATCTAGTAGTTATATTTGAAAATTTTGTTCTAGGACATTTTGTTTGAACGCAATCATCAAACTTAATTAAAAAAGTCATTTAAGCCTTTTCACAGTGAGATCTATGCGATATGGCCGAGAAATGTAATTTTGATGTTAACTCCCAAACCGCTGCGCAGAAGTCAACCAAACTTCACCCAATAGTGTATTGTATCACAATCTAGTAGTTACATTTGAAAATTTTGTTCTAGGACATTTTGTTTGAGCGCAATCCTCAAACTTAGGTCAAAAAAGCCATTTAAGCCTTTTCACAGTGAGATCTATGCGATATGGCCGAGAAATGTAATTTTGATGTTAACTCCCAAACCGCTGCGCAGAAGTCAACCAAACTTCACCCAATAGTGTATTGTATCACAATCTAGTAGTTACATTTGAAAATTTTGTTCTAGGACATTTTGTTTGAACGCAATCATCAAACTTAATTAAAAAAGTCATTTTAGCCTTTTCACAGTGAGATCTATGCGATATGGCCGAGAAATGTAATTTTGATGTTAACTCCCAAACCGCTGCGCAGAAGTCAACCAAACTTCACCCAATAGTGTATTGTATCACAATCTAGTAGTTACATTTGAAAATTTTGTTCTAGGAAATTTTGTTTGAGCGCAATCATCAAACTTAATTAAAAAAGTCATTTAAGCCTTTTCACAGTGAGATCTATGCGATATGGCCGAGAAATGTAATTTTGATGTTAACTCCCAAACCGCTGCGCAGAAGTCAACCAAACTTCACCCATTAGTGTATTGTATCACAATCTAGTAGTTACATGTGGAAATTTGGTTCTAGGACATTTGATTTGAGCGCAATCCTCAAACTTAGGTCAAAAAAGCCATTTAAGCCTTTTCACAGTGAGATCTATGCGATATGGCCGAGAAATGTAATTTTGATGTTAACTCCCAAACCGCTGCGCAGAAGTCAACCAAACTTCACCCAATAGTGTATTGTATCACAATCTAGTAGTTACATTTGAAAATTTTGTTCTAGGAAATTTTGTTTGAGCGCAATCATCAAACTTAATTAAAAAAGTCATTTAAGCCTTTTCACAGTGAGATCTATGCGATATGGCCGAGAAATGTAATTTTTATGTTAACTCCCAAACCGCTGCGCAGAAGTCAACCAAACTTCACCCATTAGTGTATTTTATCACAATCTAGTAGTTACATGTGGAAATTTGGTTCTAGGACATTTGATTTGAGCGCAATCCTCAAACTTAGGTCAAAAAAGCCATTTAAGCCTTTTCACAGTGAGATCTATGCGATATGGCCGAGAAATGTAATTTTGATGTTAACTCCCAAACCGCTGCGCAGAAGTCAACCAAACTTCACCCAATAGTGTATTGTATCACATTCTAGTAGTAACATTTGAAAATTTCGTTCTAGGACATTTGGTTTGAGCGCAATCCTCAAACTTAGGTCAAAAAGCCATTTAAGCCTTTTCACAGTGAGATCTATGCGATATGGCCGAGAAATGTAATTTTGATGTTAACTCCCAAACCGCTGCGCAGAAGTCAACCAAACTTCACCCAATAGTGTATTGTATCACAATCTAGTAGTTACATTTGAAAATTTTGTTCTAGGACATTTTGTTTGAACGCAATCATCAAACTTAATTAAAAAAGTCATTTAAGCCTTTTCACAGTGAGATCTATGCGATATGGCCGAGAAATGTAATTTTGATGTTAACTCCCAAACCGCTGCGCAGAAGTCAACCAAACTTCACCCAATAGTGTATTGTATCACAATCTAGTAGTTACATTTGAAAATTTTGTTCTAGGACATTTTGTTTGAGCGCAATCCTCAAACTTAGGTCAAAAAAGCCATTTAAGCCTTTTCACAGTGAGATCTATGCGATATGGCCGAGAAATGTAATTTTGATGTTAACTCCCAAACCGCTGCGCAGAAGTCAACCAAACTTCACCCAATAGTGTATTGTATCACAATCTAGTAGTTACATTTGAAAATTTTGTTCTAGGACATTTGGTTTGAGCGCAATCCTCAAACTTAGGTCAAAAAAGCCATTTAAGCCTTTTCACAGTGAGATCTAAGCGATATGGCCGAGAAATGTAATTTTGATGTTAACTCCCAAACCGCTGCGCAGAAGTCAACCAAACTTCACCCAATAGTGTATTGTATCACAATCTAGTAGTTATATTTGAAAATTTTGTTCTAGGACATTTTGTTTGAACGCAATCATCAAACTTAATTAAAAAAGTCATTTAAGCCTTTTCACAGTGAGATCTATGCGATATGGCCGAGAAATGTAATTTTGATGTTAACTCCCAAACCGCTGCGCAGAAGTCATCCAAACTTCACCCAATAGTGTATTGTATCACAATCTAGTAGTTACATTTGAAAATTTTGTTCTAGGACATTTTGTTTGAGCGCAATCCTCAAACTTAGGTCAAAAAAGCCATTTAAGCCTTTTCACAGTGAGATCTATGCGATATGGCCGAGAAATGTAATTTTGATGTTAACTCCCAAACCGCTGCGCAGAAGTCAACCAAACTTCACCCAATAGTGTATTGTATCACAATCTAGTAGTTACATTTGAAAATTTTGTTCTAGGACATTTTGTTTGAACGCAATCATCAAACTTAATTAAAAAAGTCATTTTAGCCTTTTCACAGTGAGATCTATGCGATATGGCCGAGAAATGTAATTTTGATGTTAACTCCCAAACCGCTGCGCAGAAGTCAACCAAACTTCACCCAATAGTGTATTGTATCACAATCTAGTAGTTACATTTGAAAATTTTGTTCTAGGAAATTTTGTTTGAGCGCAATCATCAAACTTAATTAAAAAAGTCATTTAAGCCTTTTCACAGTGAGATCTATGCGATATGGCCGAGAAATGTAATTTTGATGTTAACTCCCAAACCGCTGCGCAGAAGTCAACCAAACTTCACCCATTAGTGTATTGTATCACAATCTAGTAGTTACATGTGGAAATTTGGTTCTAGGACATTTGATTTGAGCGCAATCCTCAAACTTAGGTCAAAAAAGCCATTTAAGCCTTTTCACAGTGAGATCTATGCGATATGGCCGAGAAATGTAATTTTGATGTTAACTCCCAAACCGCTGCGCAGAAGTCAACCAAACTTCACCCAATAGTGTATTGTATCACAATCTAGTAGTTACATTTGAAAATTTTGTTCTAGGAAATTTTGTTTGAGCGCAATCATCAAACTTAATTAAAAAAGTCATTTAAGCCTTTTCACAGTGAGATCTATGCGATATGGCCGAGAAATGTAATTTTTATGTTAACTCCCAAACCGCTGCGCAGAAGTCAACCAAACTTCACCCATTAGTGTATTTTATCACAATCTAGTAGTTACATGTGGAAATTTGGTTCTAGGACATTTGATTTGAGCGCAATCCTCAAACTTAGGTCAAAAAAGCCATTTAAGCCTTTTCACAGTGAGATCTATGCGATATGGCCGAGAAATGTAATTTTGATGTTAACTCCCAAACCGCTGCGCAGAAGTCAACCAAACTTCACCCAATAGTGTATTGTATCACATTCTAGTAGTTACATTTGAAAATTTCGTTCTAGGACATTTGGTTTAAGCGCAATCCTCAAACTTAGGTCAAAAAGCCATTTAAGCCTTTTCACAGTGAGATCTATGCGATATGGCCGAGAAATGTAATTTTGATGTTAACTCCCAAACCGCTGCGCAGAAGTCAACCAAACTTCACCCAATAGTGTATTGTATCACAATCTAGTAGTTACATTTGAAAATTTTGTTCTAGGACATTTTGTTTGAACGCAATCATCAAACTTAATTAAAAAAGTCATTTAAGCCTTTTCACAGTGAGATCTATGCGATATGGCCGAGAAATGTAATTTTGATGTTAACTCCCAAACCGCTGCGCAGAAGTCAACCAAACTTCACCCAATAGTGTATTGTATCACAATCTAGTAGTTACATTTGAAAATTTTGTTCTAGGACATTTTGTTTGAGCGCAATCCTCAAACTTAGGTCAAAAAAGCCATTTAAGCCTTTTCACAGTGAGATCTATGCGATATGGCCGAGAAATGTAATTTTGATGTTAACTCCCAAACCGCTGCGCAGAAGTCAACCAAACTTCACCCAATAGTGTATTGTATCACAATCTAGTAGTTACATGTGGAAATTTGGTTATAGGACATTTGATTTGAGCGCAATCCTCAAACTTAGGTCAAAAAAGCCATTTAAGCCTTTTCACAGTGAGATCTATGCGATATGGCCTAGAAATGTAATTTTGATAACTCCCAAACCGCTGCGCAGAAGTCAACCAAACTTCACCCAATAGTGTATTGTATCACATTCTAGTAGTTACATTTGAAAATTTCGTTCAAGGACATTTGGTTTGAGCGCAATTATTAAACTTAGGTCAAAAAAGCCATTTAAGCCTTTTCACAGTGAGATCTATGCGATATGGCCGAGAAATGTAATTTTGATGTTAACTCCCAAACCGCTGCGCAGAAGTAAACCAAACTTCACCCATTAGTGTATTGTATCACAATCTAGTAGTTACATGTGGAAATTTGGTTCTAGGACATTTGATTTGAGCGCAATCCTCAAACTTAGGTCAAAAAAGCCATTTAAGCCTTTTCACAGTGAGATCTATGCGATATGGCCGAGAAATGTAATTTTGATGTTAACTCCCAAACCGCTGCGCAGAAGTCAACCAAACTTCACCCAATAGTGTATTGTATCACATTCTAGTAGTTACATTTGAAAATTTCGTTCTAGGACATTTGGTTTGAGCGCAATTATTAAACTTAGGTCAAAAAAGCCATTTAAGCCTTTTCACAGTGAGATCTATGCGATATGGCCGAGAAATGTAATTTTGATGTTAACTCCCAAACCGCTGCGCAGAAGTAAACCAAACTTCACCCATTAGTGTATTGTATCACAATCTAGTAGTTACATGTGGAAATTTGGTTCTAGGACATTTGATTTTAGCGCAATCCTCAAACTTAGGTCAAAAAAGCCATTTAAGCCTTTTCACAGTGAGATCTATGCGATATGGCCGAGAAATGTAATTTTGATGTTAACTCCCAAACCGCTGCGCAGAAGTCAACCAAACTTCACCCAATAGTGTATTGTATCACAATCTAGTAGTTACATTTCAAAATTTTGTTCTAGGAAATTTTGTTTGAGCGCAATCATCAAACTTAATTAAAAAAGTCATTTAAGCCTTTTCACAGTGAGATCTATGCGATATGGCCGAGAAATGTAATTTTGATGTTAACTCCCAAACCGCTGCGCAGAAGTCAACCAAACTTCACCCAATAGTGTATTGTATCACAATCTAGTAGTTACATGTGGAAATTTGGTTATAGGACATTTGATTTGAGCGCAATCCTCAAACTTAGGTCAAAAAAGCCATTTAAGCCTTTTCACAGTGAGATCTATGCGATATGGCCTAGAAATGTAATTTTGATAACTCCCAAACCGCTGCGCAGAAGTCAACCAAACTTCACCCAATAGTGTATTGTATCACATTCTAGTAGTTACATTTGAAAATTTCGTTCAAGGACATTTGGTTTGAGCGCAATTATTAAACTTAGGTCAAAAAAGCCATTTAAGCCTTTTCACAGTGAGATCTATGCGATATGGCCGAGAAATGTAATTTTGATGTTAACTCCCAAACCGCTGCGCAGAAGTAAACCAAACTTCACCCATTAGTGTATTGTATCACAATCTAGTAGTTACATGTGGCAATTTGGTTCTAGGACATTTGATTTGAGCGCAATCCTCAAACTTAGGTCAAAAAAGCCATTTAAGCCTTTTCACAGTGAGATCTATGCGATATGGCCGAGAAATGTAATTTTGATGTTAACTCCCAAACCGCTGCGCAGAAGTCAACCAAACTTCACCCAATAGTGTATTGTATCACATTCTAGTAGTTACATTTGAAAATTTCGTTCTAGGACATTTGGTTTGAGCGCAATTATTAAACTTAGGTCAAAAAAGCCATTTAAGCCTTTTCACAGTGAGATCTATGCGATATGGCCGAGAAATGTAATTTTGATGTTAACTCCCAAACCGCTGCGCAGAAGTAAACCAAACTTCACCCATTAGTGTATTGTATCACAATCTAGTAGTTACATGTGGAAATTTGGTTCTAGGACATTTGATTTTAGCGCAATCCTCAAACTTAGGTCAAAAAAGCCATTTAAGCCTTTTCACAGTGAGATCTATGCGATATGGCCGAGAAATGTAATTTTGATGTTAACTCCCAAACCGCTGCGCAGAAGTCAACCAAACTTCACCCAATAGTGTATTGTATCACAATCTAGTAGTTACATTTCAAAATTTTGTTCTAGGAAATTTTGTTTGAGCGCAATCATCAAACTTAATTAAAAAAGTCATTTAAGCCTTTTCACAGTGAGATCTATGCGATATGGCCGAGAAATGTAATTTTGATGTTAACTCCCAAACCGCTGCGCAAAAGTCAACCAAACTTCACCCATTAGTGTATTGTATCACAATCTAGTAGTTACATGTGGAAATTTGGTTCTAGGACATTTGATTTGAGCGCAATCCTCAAACTTAGGTCAAAAAAGCCATTTAAGCCTTTTCACAGTGAGATCTATGCGATATGGCCGAGAAATGTAATTTTGATGTTAACTCCCAAACCGCTGCGCAGAAGTCAACCAAACTTCACCCAATAGTGTATTGTATCACATTCTAGTAGTTACATTTTAAAATTTCGTTCTAGGACATTTGGTTTGAGCGCAATTATTAAACTTAGGTCAAAAAAGCCATTTAAGCCTTTTCACAGTGAGATCTATGCGATATGGCCGAGAAATGTAATTTTGATGTTAACTCCCAAACCGCTGCGCAGAAGTAAACCAAACTTCACCCATTAGTGTATTGTATCACAATCTAGTAGTTACATGTGGAAATTTGGTTCTAGGACATTTGATTTGAGCGCAATCCTCAAACTTAGGTCAAAAAAGCCATTTAAGCCTTTTCACAGTGAGATCTATGCGATATGGCCGAGAAATGTAATTTTGATGTTAACTCCCAAACCGCTGCGCAGAAGTCAACCAAACTTCACCCAATAGTGTATTGTATCACAATCTAGTAGTTACATTTGAAAATTTTGTTCTAGGACATTTTGTTTGAATGCAATCATCAAACTTAATTAAAAAAGTCATTTAAGCCTTTTCACAGTGAGATCTATGCGATATGGCCGAGAAATGTAATTTTGATGTTAACTCCCAAACCGCTGCGCAGAAGTCAACCAAACTTCACCCATTAGTGTATTGTATCACAATCTAGTAGTTAAATGTGGAAATTTGGTTATAGGACATTTGATTTGAGCGCAATCCTCAAACTTAGGTCAAAAAAGCCATTTAAGCCTTTTCACAGTGAGATCTATGCGATATGGCCGAGAAATGTAATTTTGATGTTAACTCCCAAACCGCTGCGCAGAAGTCAACCAAACTTCACCCAATAGTGTATTGTATCACATTCTAGTAGTTACATTTGAAAATTTCGTTCTAGGACATTTGGTTTGAGCGCAATTATTAAACTTAGGTCAAAAAAGCCATTTAAGCCTTTTCACAGTGAGATCTATGCGATATGGCCGAGAAATGTAATTTTGATGTTAACTCCCAAACCGCTGCGCAGAAGTAAACCAAACTTCACCCATTAGTGTATTGTATCACAATCTAGTAGTTACATGTGGAAATTTGGTTCTAGGACATTTGATTTTAGCGCAATCCTCAAACTTAGGTCAAAAAAGCCATTTAAGCCTTTTCACAGTGAGATCTATGCGATATGGCCGAGAAATGTAATTTTGATGTTAACTCCCAAACCGCTGCGCAGAAGTCAACCAAACTTCACCCAATAGTGTATTGTATCACAATCTAGTAGTTACATTTGAAAATTTTGTTCTAGGAAATTTTGTTTGAGCGCAATCATCAAACTTAATTAAAAAAGTCATTTAAGCCTTTTCACAGTGAGATCTATGCGATATGGCCGAGAAATGTAATTTTGATGTTAACTCCCAAACCGCTGCGCAAAAGTCAACCAAACTTCACCCATTAGTGTATTGTATCACAATCTAGTAGTTACATGTGAAAATTTGGTTCTAGGACATTTGATTTGAGCGCAATCCTCAAACTTAGGTCAAAAAAGCCATTTAAGCCTTTTCACAGTGAGATCTATGCGATATGGCCGAGAAATGTAATTTTGATGTTAACTCCCAAACCGCTGCGCAGAAGTCAACCAAACTTCACCCAATAGTGTATTGTATCACATTCTAGTAGTTACATTTGAAAATTTCGTTCTAGGACATTTGGTTTAAGCGCAATCCTCAAACTTAGGTCAAAAAGCCATTTAAGCCTTTTCACAGTGAGATCTATGCGATATGGCCGAGAAATGTAATTTTGATGTTAACTCCCAAACCGCTGCGCAGAAGTCAACCAAACTTCACCCAATAGTGTATTGTATCACAATCTAGTAGTTACATTTGAAAATTTTGTTCTAGGACATTTTGTTTGAACGCAATCATCAAACTTAATTAAAAAAGTCATTTAAGCCTTTTCACAGTGAGATCTATGCGATATGGCCGAGAAATGTAATTTTGATGTTAACTCCCAAACCGCTGCGCAGAAGTCAACCAAACTTCACCCAATAGTGTATTGTATCACAATCTAGTAGTTACATTTGAAAATTTTGTTCTAGGACATTTTGTTTGAGCGCAATCCTCAAACTTAGGTCAAAAAAGCCATTTAAGCCTTTTCACAGTGAGATCTATGCGATATGGCCGAGAAATGTAATTTTGATGTTAACTCCCAAACCGCTGCGCAGAAGTCAACCAAACTTCACCCAATAGTGTATTGTATCACAATCTAGTAGTTACATTTGAAAATTTTGTTCTAGGACATTTTGTTTGAACGCAATCATCAAACTTAATTAAAAAAGTCATTTAAGCCTTTTCACAGTGAGATCTATGCGATATGGCCGAGAAATGTAATTTTGATGTTAACTCCCAAACCGCTGCGCAGAAGTCAACCAAACTTCACCCAATAGTGTATTGTATCACAATCTAGTAGTTACATTTGAAAATTTTGTTCTAGGACATTTTGTTTGAACGCAATCATCAAACTTAATTAAAAAAGTCATTTAAGCCTTTTCACAGTGAGATCTATGCGATATGGCCGAGAAATGTAATTTTGATGTTAA
Source organism: Corythoichthys intestinalis (assembly GCF_030265065.1). Lineage (NCBI taxonomy): Eukaryota > Metazoa > Chordata > Actinopteri > Syngnathiformes > Syngnathidae > Corythoichthys > Corythoichthys intestinalis. The sequence goes on along the minus strand of NC_080416.1, from coordinate 36,861,450 downwards.
CTCCCAAACCGCTGCGCAGAAGTCAACCAAACTTCACCCATTAGTGTATTTTATCACAATCTAGTAGTTACATGTGGAAATTTGGTTCTAGGACATTTGATTTGAGCGCAATCCTCAAACTTAGGTCAAAAAAGCCATTTAAGCCTTTTCACAGTGAGATCTATGCGATATGGCCGAGAAATGTAATTTTGATGTTAACTCCCAAACCGCTGCGCAGAAGTCAACCAAACTTCACCCAATAGTGTATTGTATCACATTCTAGTAGTTACATTTGAAAATTTCGTTCTAGGACATTTGGTTTGAGCGCAATCCTCAAACTTAGGTCAAAAAAGCCATTTAAGCCTTTTCACAGTGAGATCTATGCGATATGGCCGAGAAATGTAATTTTGATGTTAACTCCCAAACCGCTGCGCAGAAGTCAACCAAACTTCACCCAATAGTGTATTGTATCACAATCTAGTAGTTACATGTGGAAATTTGGTTATAGGACATTTGATTTGAGCGCAATCCTCAAACTTAGGTCAAAAAAGCCATTTAAGCCTTTTCACAGTGAGATCTATGCGATATGGCCTAGAAATGTAATTTTGATAACTCCCAAACCGCTGCGCAGAAGTCAACCAAACTTCACCCAATAGTGTATTGTATCACATTCTAGTAGTTACATTTGAAAATTTCGTTCAAGGACATTTGGTTTGAGCGCAATTATTAAACTTAGGTCAAAAAAGCCATTTAAGCCTTTTCACAGTGAGATCTATGCGATATGGCCGAGAAATGTAATTTTGATGTTAACTCCCAAACCGCTGCGCAGAAGTCAACCAAACTTCACCCAATAGTGTATTGTATCACAATCTAGTAGTTACATTTGAAAATTTGGTTCTAGGACATTTGATTTTAGCGCAATCCTCAAACTTAGGTCAAAAAAGCCATTTAAGCCTTTTCACAGTGAGATCTATGCGATATGGCCGAGAAATGTAATTTTGATGTTAACTCCCAAACCGCTGCGCAGAAGTCAACCAAACTTCACCCAATAGTGTATTGTATCACAATCTAGTAGTTACATTTGAAAATTTTGTTTTAGGAAATTTTGTTTGAGCGCAATCATCAAACTTAATTAAAAGAGTCATTTAAGCCTTTTCACAGTGAGATCTATGCGATATGGCCGAGAAATGTAATTTTGATGTTAACTCCCAAACCGCTGCGCAGAAGTCAACCAAACTTCACCCATTAGTGTATTGTATCACAATCTAGTAGTTACATTTGAAAATTTTGTTCTAGGACATTTTGTTTGAGCGCAATCCTCAAACTTAGGTCAAAAAAGCCATTTAAGCCTTTTCACAGTGAGATCTATGCGATATGGCCGAGAAATGTAATTTTGATGTTAACTCCCAAACCGCTGCGCAGAAGTCAACCAAACTTCACCCAATAGTGTATTGTATCACAATCTAGTAGTTACATTTGAAAATTTTGTTCTAGGACATTTTGTTTGAACGCAATCATCAAACTTAATTAAAAAAGTCATTTAAGCCTTTTCACAGTGAGATCTATGCGATATGGCCGAGAAATGTAATTTTGATGTTAACTCCCAAACCGCTGCGCAGAAGTCAACCAAACTTCACCCAATAGTGTATTGTATCACAATCTAGTAGTTACATTTGAAAATTTTGTTCTAGGAAATTTTGTTTGAGCGCAATCATCAAACTTAATTAAAAAAGTCATTTAAGCCTTTTCACAGTGAGATCTATGCGATATGGCCGAGAAATGTAATTTTGATGTTAACTCCCAAACCGCTGCGCAGAAGTCAACCAAACTTCACCCATTAGTGTATTTTATCACAATCTAGTAGTTACATGTGGAAATTTGGTTCTAGGACATTTGATTTGAGCGCAATCCTCAAACTTAGGTCAAAAAAGCCATTTAAGCCTTTTCACAGTGAGATCTATGCGATATGGCCGAGAAATGTAATTTTGATGTTAACTCCCAAACCGCTGCGCAGAAGTCAACCAAACTTCACCCAATAGTGTATTGTATCACAATCTAGTAGTTACATTTAAAAATTTTGTTCTAGGACATTTTGTTTGAACGCAATCATCAAACTTAATTAAAAAAGTCATTTAAGCCTTTTCACAGTGAGATCTATGCGATATGGCCGAGAAATGTAATTTTGATGTTAACTCCCAAACCGCTGCGCAGAAGTCAACCAAACTTCACCCAATAGTGTATTGTATCACATTCTAGTAGTTACATTTGAAAATTTCGTTCTAGGACATTTGGTTTGAGCGCAATCCTCAAACTTAGGTCAAAAAAGCCATTTAAGCCTTTTCACAGTGAGATCTATGCGATATGGCCGAGAAATGTAATTTTGATGTTAACTCCCAAACCGCTGCGCAGAAGTCAACCAAACTTCACCCAATAGTGTATTGTATCACAATCTAGTAGTTACATGTGGAAATTTGGTTATAGGACATTTGATTTGAGCGCAATCCTCAAACTTAGGTCAAAAAAGCCATTTAAGCCTTTTCACAGTGAGATCTATGCGATATGGCCGAGAAATGTAATTTTGATGTTAACTCCCAAACCGCTGCGCAGAAGTCAACCAAACTTCACCCAATAGTGTATTGTATCACAATCTAGTAGTTACATTTGAAAATTTTGTTCTAGGACATTTTGTTTGAACGCAATCATCAAACTTAATTAAAAAAGTCATTTAAGCCTTTTCACAGTGAGATCTATGCGATATGGCCGAGAAATGTAATTTTGATGTTAACTCCCAAACCGCTGCGCAGAAGTCAACCAAACTTCACCCAATAGTGTATTGTATCACAATCTAGTAGTTACATTTGAAAATTTTGTTCTAGGAAATTTTGTTTGAGCGCAATCATCAAACTTAATTAAAAAAGTCATTTAAGCCTTTTCACAGTGAGATCTATGCGATATGGCCGAGAAATGTAATTTTGATGTTAACTCCCAAACCGCTGCGCAGAAGTCAACCAAACTTCACCCATTAGTGTATTTTATCACAATCTAGTAGTTACATGTGGAAATTTGGTTCTAGGACATTTGATTTGAGCGCAATCCTCAAACTTAGGTCAAAAAAGCCATTTAAGCCTTTTCACAGTGAGATCTATGCGATATGGCCGAGAAATGTAATTTTGATGTTAACTCCCAAACCGCTGCGCAGAAGTCAACCAAACTTCACCCAATAGTGTATTGTATCACAATCTAGTAGTTACATTTAAAAATTTTGTTCTAGGACATTTTGTTTGAACGCAATCATCAAACTTAATTAAAAAAGTCATTTAAGCCTTTTCACAGTGAGATCTATGCGATATGGCCGAGAAATGTAATTTTGATGTTAACTCCCAAACCGCTGCGCAGAAGTCAACCAAACTTCACCCATTAGTGTATTTTATCACAATCTAGTAGTTACATGTGGAAATTTGGTTCTAGGACATTTGATTTGAGCGCAATCCTCAAACTTAGGTCAAAAAAGCCATTTAAGCCTTTTCACAGTGAGATCTATGCGATATGGCCGAGAAATGTAATTTTGATGTTAACTCCCAAACCGCTGCGCAGAAGTCAACCAAACTTCACCCAATAGTGTATTGTATCACATTCTAGTAGTTACATTTGAAAATTTCGTTCTAGGACATTTGGTTTGAGCGCAATCCTCAAACTTAGGTCAAAAAAGCCATTTAAGCCTTTTCACAGTGAGATCTATGCGATATGGCCGAGAAATGTAATTTTGATGTTAACTCCCAAACCGCTGCGCAGAAGTCAACCAAACTTCACCCAATAGTGTATTGTATCACAATCTAGTAGTTACATTTGAAAATTTTGTTCTAGGACATTTTGTTTGAACGCAATCATCAAACTTAATTAAAAAAGTCATTTAAGCCTTTTCACAGTGAGATCTATGCGATATGGCCGAGAAATGTAATTTTGATGTTAACTCCCAAACCGCTGCGCAGAAGTCAACCAAACTTCACCCAATAGTGTATTGTATCACAATCTAGTAGTTACATTTGAAAATTTTGTTCTAGGAAATTTTGTTTGAGCGCAATCATCAAACTTAATTAAAAAAGTCATTTAAGCCTTTTCACAGTGAGATCTATGCGATATGGCCGAGAAATGTAATTTTGATGTTAACTCCCAAACCGCTGCGCAGAAGTCAACCAAACTTCACCCATTAGTGTATTTTATCACAATCTAGTAGTTACATGTGGAAATTTGGTTCTAGGACATTTGATTTGAGCGCAATCCTCAAACTTAGGTCAAAAAAGCCATTTAAGCCTTTTCACAGTGAGATCTATGCGATATGGCCGAGAAATGTAATTTTGATGTTAACTCCCAAACCGCTGCGCAGAAGTCAACCAAACTTCACCCAATAGTGTATTGTATCACAATCTAGTAGTTACATTTAAAAATTTTGTTCTAGGACATTTTGTTTGAACGCAATCATCAAACTTAATTAAAAAAGTCATTTAAGCCTTTTCACAGTGAGATCTATGCGATATGGCCGAGAAATGTAATTTTGATGTTAACTCCCAAACCGCTGCGCAGAAGTCAACCAAACTTCACCCAATAGTGTATTGTATCACATTCTAGTAGTTACATTTGAAAATTTCGTTCTAGGACATTTGGTTTGAGCGCAATCCTCAAACTTAGGTCAAAAAAGCCATTTAAGCCTTTTCACAGTGAGATCTATGCGATATGGCCGAGAAATGTAATTTTGATGTTAACTCCCAAACCGCTGCGCAGAAGTCAACCAAACTTCACCCAATAGTGTATTGTATCACAATCTAGTAGTTACATGTGGAAATTTGGTTATAGGACATTTGATTTGAGCGCAATCCTCAAACTTAGGTCAAAAAAGCCATTTAAGCCTTTTCACAGTGAGATCTATGCGATATGGCCGAGAAATGTAATTTTGATGTTAACTCCCAAACCGCTGCGCAGAAGTCAACCAAACTTCACCCAATAGTGTATTGTATCACAATCTAGTAGTTACATTTGAAAATTTTGTTCTAGGACATTTTGTTTGAACGCAATCATCAAACTTAATTAAAAAAGTCATTTAAGCCTTTTCACAGTGAGATCTATGCGATATGGCCGAGAAATGTAATTTTGATGTTAACTCCCAAACCGCTGCGCAGAAGTCAACCAAACTTCACCCAATAGTGTATTGTATCACAATCTAGTAGTTACATTTGAAAATTTTGTTCTAGGAAATTTTGTTTGAGCGCAATCATCAAACTTAATTAAAAAAGTCATTTAAGCCTTTTCACAGTGAGATCTATGCGATATGGCCGAGAAATGTAATTTTGATGTTAACTCCCAAACCGCTGCGCAGAAGTCAACCAAACTTCACCCATTAGTGTATTTTATCACAATCTAGTAGTTACATGTGGAAATTTGGTTCTAGGACATTTGATTTGAGCGCAATCCTCAAACTTAGGTCAAAAAAGCCATTTAAGCCTTTTCACAGTGAGATCTATGCGATATGGCCGAGAAATGTAATTTTGATGTTAACTCCCAAACCGCTGCGCAGAAGTCAACCAAACTTCACCCAATAGTGTATTGTATCACAATCTAGTAGTTACATTTAAAAATTTTGTTCTAGGACATTTTGTTTGAACGCAATCATCAAACTTAATTAAAAAAGTCATTTAAGCCTTTTCACAGTGAGATCTATGCGATATGGCCGAGAAATGTAATTTTGATGTTAACTCCCAAACCGCTGCGCAGAAGTCAACCAAACTTCACCCATTAGTGTATTTTATCACAATCTAGTAGTTACATGTGGAAATTTGGTTCTAGGACATTTGATTTGAGCGCAATCCTCAAACTTAGGTCAAAAAAGCCATTTAAGCCTTTTCACAGTGAGATCTATGCGATATGGCCGAGAAATGTAATTTTGATGTTAACTCCCAAACCGCTGCGCAGAAGTCAACCAAACTTCACCCAATAGTGTATTGTATCACATTCTAGTAGTTACATTTGAAAATTTCGTTCTAGGACATTTGGTTTGAGCGCAATCCTCAAACTTAGGTCAAAAAAGCCATTTAAGCCTTTTCACAGTGAGATCTATGCGATATGGCCGAGAAATGTAATTTTGATGTTAACTCCCAAACCGCTGCGCAGAAGTCAACCAAACTTCACCCAATAGTGTATTGTATCACAATCTAGTAGTTACATGTGGAAATTTGGTTATAGGACATTTGATTTGAGCGCAATCCTCAAACTTAGGTCAAAAAAGCCATTTAAGCCTTTTCACAGTGAGATCTATGCGATATGGCCGAGAAATGTAATTTTGATGTTAACTCCCAAACCGCTGCGCAGAAGTCAACCAAACTTCACCCAATAGTGTATTGTATCACAATCTAGTAGTTACATTTGAAAATTTTGTTCTAGGACATTTTGTTTGAACGCAATCATCAAACTTAATTAAAAAAGTCATTTAAGCCTTTTCACAGTGAGATCTATGCGATATGGCCGAGAAATGTAATTTTGATGTTAACTCCCAAACCGCTGCGCAGAAGTCAACCAAACTTCACCCAATAGTGTATTGTATCACAATCTAGTAGTTACATTTGAAAATTTTGTTCTAGGAAATTTTGTTTGAGCGCAATCATCAAACTTAATTAAAAAAGTCATTTAAGCCTTTTCACAGTGAGATCTATACGATATGGCCGAGAAATGTAATTTTGATGTTAACTCCCAAACCGCTGCGCAGAAGTCAACCAAACTTCACCCATTAGTGTATTTTATCACAATCTAGTAGTTACATGTGGAAATTTGGTTCTAGGACATTTGATTTGAGCGCAATCCTCAAACTTAGGTCAAAAAAGCCATTTAAGCCTTTTCACAGTGAGATCTATGCGATATGGCCGAGAAATGTAATTTTGATGTTAACTCCCAAACCGCTGCGCAGAAGTCAACCAAACTTCACCCAATAGTGTATTGTATCACAATCTAGTAGTTACATTTAAAAATTTTGTTCTAGGACATTTTGTTTGAACGCAATCATCAAACTTAATTAAAAAAGTCATTTAAGCCTTTTCACAGTGAGATCTATGCGATATGGCCGAGAAATGTAATTTTGATGTTAACTCCCAAACCGCTGCGCAGAAGTCAACCAAACTTCACCCATTAGTGTATTTTATCACAATCTAGTAGTTACATGTGGAAATTTGGTTCTAGGACATTTGATTTGAGCGCAATCCTCAAACTTAGGTCAAAAAAGCCATTTAAGCCTTTTCACAGTGAGATCTATGCGATATGGCCGAGAAATGTAATTTTGATGTTAACTCCCAAACCGCTGCGCAGAAGTCAACCAAACTTCACCCAATAGTGTATTGTATCACATTCTAGTAGTTACATTTGAAAATTTCGTTCTAGGACATTTGGTTTGAGCGCAATCCTCAAACTTAGGTCAAAAAAGCCATTTAAGCCTTTTCACAGTGAGATCTATGCGATATGGCCGAGAAATGTAATTTTGATGTTAACTCCCAAACCGCTGCGCAGAAGTCAACCAAACTTCACCCAATAGTGTATTGTATCACAATCTAGTAGTTACATTTAAAAATTTTGTTCTAGGACATTTTGTTTGAACGCAATCATCAAACTTAATTAAAAAAGTCATTTAAGCCTTTTCACAGTGAGATCTATGCGATATGGCCGAGAAATGTAATTTTGATGTTAACTCCCAAACCGCTGCGCAGAAGTCAACCAAACTTCACCCATTAGTGTATTTTATCACAATCTAGTAGTTACATGTGGAAATTTGGTTCTAGGACATTTGATTTGAGCGCAATCCTCAAACTTAGGTCAAAAAAGCCATTTAAGCCTTTTCACAGTGAGATCTATGCGATATGGCCGAGAAATGTAATTTGATGTTAACTCCCAAACCGCTGCGCAGAAGTCAACCAAACTTCACCCAATAGTGTATTGTATCACATTCTAGTAGTTACATTTGAAAATTTCGTTCTAGGACATTTGGTTTGAGCGCAATCCTCAAACTTAGGTCAAAAAAGCCATTTAAGCCTTTTCACAGTGAGATCTATGCGATATGGCCGAGAAATGTAATTTTGATGTTAACTCCCAAACCGCTGCGCAGAAGTCAACCAAACTTCACCCAATAGTGTATTGTATCACAATCTAGTAGTTACATGTGGAAATTTGGTTATAGGACATTTGATTTGAGCGCAATCCTCAAACTTAGGTCAAAAAAGCCATTTAAGCCTTTTCACAGTGAGATCTATGCGATATGGCCGAGAAATGTAATTTTGATGTTAACTCCCAAACCGCTGCGCAGAAGTCAACCAAACTTCACCCAATAGTGTATTGTATCACAATCTAGTAGTTACATTTGAAAATTTTGTTCTAGGACATTTTGTTTGAACGCAATCATCAAACTTAATTAAAAAAGTCATTTAAGCCTTTTCACAGTGAGATCTATGCGATATGGCCGAGAAATGTAATTTTGATGTTAACTCCCAAACCGCTGCGCAGAAGTCAACCAAACTTCACCCAATAGTGTATTGTATCACAATCTAGTAGTTACATTTGAAAATTTTGTTCTAGGAAATTTTGTTTGAGCGCAATCATCAAACTTAATTAAAAAAGTCATTTAAGCCTTTTCACAGTGAGATCTATGCGATATGGCCGAGAAATGTAATTTTGATGTTAACTCCCAAACCGCTGCGCAGAAGTCAACCAAACTTCACCCATTAGTGTATTTTATCACAATCTAGTAGTTACATGTGGAAATTTGGTTCTAGGACATTTGATTTGAGCGCAATCCTCAAACTTAGGTCAAAAAAGCCATTTAAGCCTTTTCACAGTGAGATCTATGCGATATGGCCGAGAAATGTAATTTTGATGTTAACTCCCAAACCGCTGCGCAGAAGTCAACCAAACTTCACCCAATAGTGTATTGTATCACAATCTAGTAGTTACATTTAAAAATTTTGTTCTAGGACATTTTGTTTGAACGCAATCATCAAACTTAATTAAAAAAGTCATTTAAGCCTTTTCACAGTGAGATCTATGCGATATGGCCGAGAAATGTAATTTTGATGTTAACTCCCAAACCGCTGCGCAGAAGTCAACCAAACTTCACCCATTAGTGTATTTTATCACAATCTAGTAGTTACATGTGGAAATTTGGTTCTAGGACATTTGATTTGAGCGCAATCCTCAAACTTAGGTCAAAAAAGCCATTTAAGCCTTTTCACAGTGAGATCTATGCGATATGGCCGAGAAATGTAATTTTGATGTTAACTCCCAAACCGCTGCGCAGAAGTCAACCAAACTTCACCCAATAGTGTATTGTATCACATTCTAGTAGTTACATTTGAAAATTTCGTTCTAGGACATTTGGTTTGAGCGCAATCCTCAAACTTAGGTCAAAAAAGCCATTTAAGCCTTTTCACAGTGAGATCTATGCGATATGGCCGAGAAATGTAATTTTGATGTTAACTCCCAAACCGCTGCGCAGAAGTCAACCAAACTTCACCCAATAGTGTATTGTATCACAATCTAGTAGTTACATGTGGAAATTTGGTTATAGGACATTTGATTTGAGCGCAATCCTCAAACTTAGGTCAAAAAAGCCATTTAAGCCTTTTCACAGTGAGATCTATGCGATATGGCCGAGAAATGTAATTTTGATGTTAACTCCCAAACCGCTGCGCAGAAGTCAACCAAACTTCACCCAATAGTGTATTGTATCACATTCTAGTAGTTACATTTGAAAATTTCGTTCTAGGACATTTGGTTTGAGCGCAATTATTAAACTTAGGTCAAAAAAGCCATTTAAGCCTTTTCACAGTGAGATCTATGCGATATGGCCGAGAAATGTAATTTTGATGTTAACTCCCAAACCGCTGCGCAGAAGTAAACCAAACTTCACCCATTAGTGTATTGTATCACAATCTAGTAGTTACATGTGGAAATTTGGTTCTAGGACATTTGATTTGAGCGCAATCCTCAAACTTAGGTCAAAAAAGCCATTTAAGCCTTTTCACAGTGAGATCTATGCGATATGGCCGAGAAATGTAATTTTGATGTTAACTCCCAAACCGCTGCGCAGAAGTCAACCAAACTTCACCCAATAGTGTATTGTATCACAATCTAGTAGTTACATTTCAAAATTTTGTTCTAGGAAATTTTGTTTGAGCGCAATCATCAAACTTAATTAAAAAAGTCATTTAAGCCTTTTCACAGTGAGATCTATGCGATATGGCCGAGAAATGTAATTTTGATGTTAACTCCCAAACCGCTGCGCAAAAGTCAACCAAACTTCACCCATTAGTGTATTGTATCACAATCAAGTAGTTACATGTGGAAATTTGGTTCTAGGACATTTGATTTGAGCGCAATCCTCAAACTTAGGTCAAAAAAGCCATTTAAGCCTTTTCACAGTGAGATCTATGCGATATGGCCGAGAAATGTAATTTTGATGTTAACTCCCAAACCGCTGCGCAGAAGTCAACCAAACTTCACCCAATAGTGTATTGTATCACATTCTAGTAGTTACATTTTAAAATTTCGTTCTAGGACATTTGGTTTGAGCGCAATTATTAAACTTAGGTCAAAAAAGCCATTTAAGCCTTTTCACAGTGAGATCTATGCGATATGGCCGAGAAATGTAATTTTGATGTTAACTCCCAAACCGCTGCGCAGAAGTAAACCAAACTTCACCCATTAGTGTATTGTATCACAATCTAGTAGTTACATGTGGAAATTTGGTTCTAGGACATTTGATTTGAGCGCAATCCTCAAACTTAGGTCAAAAAAGCCATTTAAGCCTTTTCACAGTGAGATCTATGCGATATGGCCGAGAAATGTAATTTTGATGTTAACTCCCAAACCGCTGCGCAGAAGTCAACCAAACTTCACCCAATAGTGTATTGTATCACAATCTAGTAGTTACATTTGAAAATTTTGTTCTAGGACATTTTGTTTGAATGCAATCATCAAACTTAATTAAAAAAGTCATTTAAGCCTTTTCACAGTGAGATCTATGCGATATGGCCGAGAAATGTAATTTTGATGTTAACTCCCAAACCGCTGCGCAGAAGTCAACCAAACTTCACCCATTAGTGTATTGTATCACAATCTAGTAGTTAAATGTGGAAATTTGGTTATAGGACATTTGATTTGAGCGCAATCCTCAAACTTAGGTCAAAAAAGCCATTTAAGCCTTTTCACAGTGAGATCTATGCGATATGGCCGAGAAATGTAATTTTGATGTTAACTCCCAAACCGCTGCGCAGAAGTCAACCAAACTTCACCCAATAGTGTATTGTATCACATTCTAGTAGTTACATTTGAAAATTTCGTTCTAGGACATTTGGTTTGAGCGCAATTATTAAACTTAGGTCAAAAAAGCCATTTAAGCCTTTTCACAGTGAGATCTATGCGATATGGCCGAGAAATGTAATTTTGATGTTAACTCCCAAACCGCTGCGCAGAAGTAAACCAAACTTCACCCATTAGTGTATTGTATCACAATCTAGTAGTTACATGTGGAAATTTGGTTCTAGGACATTTGATTTTAGCGCAATCCTCAAACTTAGGTCAAAAAAGCCATTTAAGCCTTTTCACAGTGAGATCTATGCGATATGGCCGAGAAATGTAATTTTGATGTTAACTCCCAAACCGCTGCGCAGAAGTCAACCAAACTTCACCCAATAGTGTATTGTATCACAATCTAGTAGTTACATTTGAAAATTTTGTTCTAGGAAATTTTGTTTGAGCGCAATCATCAAACTTAATTAAAAAAGTCATTTAAGCCTTTTCACAGTGAGATCTATGCGATATGGCCGAGAAATGTAATTTTGATGTTAACTCCCAAACCGCTGCGCAAAAGTCAACCAAACTTCACCCATTAGTGTATTGTATCACAATCTAGTAGTTACATGTGAAAATTTGGTTCTAGGACATTTGATTTGAGCGCAATCCTCAAACTTAGGTCAAAAAAGCCATTTAAGCCTTTTCACAGTGAGATCTATGCGATATGGCCGAGAAATGTAATTTTGATGTTAACTCCCAAACCGCTGCGCAGAAGTCAACCAAACTTCACCCAATAGTGTATTGTATCACATTCTAGTAGTTACATTTTAAAATTTCGTTCTAGGACATTTGGTTTGAGCGCAATTATTAAACTTAGGTCAAAAAAGCCATTTAAGCCTTTTCACAGTGAGATCTATGCGATATGCCCGAGAAATGTAATTTTGATGTTAACTCCCAAACCGCTGCGCAGAAGTCAACCAAACTTCACCCATTAGTGTATTGTATCACAATCTAGTAGTTACATGTGGAAATTTGGTTCTAGGACATTTGATTTGAGCGCAATCCTCAAACTTAGGTCAAAAAAGCCATTTAAGCCTTTTCACAGTGAGATCTATGCGATATGGCCGAGAAATGTAATTTTGATGTTAACTCCCAAACCGCTGCGCAAAAGTCAACCAAACTTCACCCATTAGTGTATTGTATCACAATCTAGTAGTTACATGTGAAAATTTGGTTCTAGGACATTTGATTTGAGCGCAATCCTCAAACTTAGGTCAAAAAAGCCATTTAAGCCTTTTCACAGTGAGATCTATGCGATATGGCCGAGAAATGTAATTTTGATGTTAACTCCCAAACCGCTGCGCAGAAGTCAACCAAACTTCACCCAATAGTGTATTGTATCACATTCTAGTAGTTACATTTTAAAATTTCGTTCTAGGACATTTGGTTTGAGCGCAATTATTAAACTTAGGTCAAAAAAGCCATTTAAGCCTTTTCACAGTGAGATCTATGCGATATGCCCGAGAAATGTAATTTTGATGTTAACTCCCAAACCGCTGCGCAGAAGTCAACCAAACTTCACCCATTAGTGTATTGTATCACAATCTAGTAGTTACATGTGGAAATTTGGTTCTAGGACATTTGATTTGAGCGCAATCCTCAAACTTAGGTCAAAAAAGCCATTTAAGCCTTTTCACAGTGAGATCTATGCGATATGGCCGAGAAATGTAATTTTGATGTTAACTCCCAAACCGCTGCGCAGAAGTCAACCAAACTTCACCCAATAGTGTATTGTATCACAATCTAGTAGTTACATTTGAAAATTTTGTTCTAGGACATTTTGTTTGAATGCAATCATCAAACTTAATTAAAAAAGTCATTTAAGCCTTTTCACAGTGAGATCTATGCGATATGGCCGAGAAATGTAATTTTGATGTTAACTCCCAAACCGCTGCGCAGAAGTCAACCAAACTTCACCCATTAGTGTATTGTATCACAATCTAGTAGTTACATGTGGAAATTTGGTTATAGGACATTTGATTTGAGCGCAATCCTCAAACTTAGGTCAAAAAAGCCATTTAAGCCTTTTCACAGTGAGATCTATGCGATATGGCCGAGAAATGTAATTTTGATGTTAACTCCCAAACCGCTGCGCAGAAGTCAACTAAACTTCACCCAATAGTGTATTGTATCACATTCTAGTAGTTACATTTGAAAATTTCGTTCTAGGACATTTGGTTTGAGCGCAATCATTAAACTTAATTAAAAAAGTCATTTAAGCCTTTTCACAGTGAGATCTATGCGATATGGCCGAGAAATGTAATTTTGATGTTAACTACCAAACCGCTGCGCAGAAGTCAACCAAACTTCACCCAATAGTGTATTGTATCACAATCTAGTAGTTACATTTGAAAATTTTGTTCTAGGACATTTTGTTTGAACGCAATCATCAAACTTAATTAAAAAAGTCATTTAAGCCTTTTCACAGTGAGATCTATGCGATATGGCCGAGAAATGTAATTTTGATGTTAACTCCCAAACCGCTGCGCAGAAGTCAACCAAACTTCACCCAATAGTGTATTGTATCACAATCTAGTAGTTACATTTGAAAATTTTGTTTTAGGAAATTTTGTTTGAGCGCAATCATCAAACTTAATTAAAAGAGTCATTTAAGCCTTTTCACAGTGAGATCTATGCGATATGGCCGAGAAATGTAATTTTGATGTTAACTCCCAAACCGCTGCGCAGAAGTCAACCAAACTTCACCCATTAGTGTATTGTATCACAATCTAGTAGTTACATTTGAAAATTTTGTTCTAGGACATTTTGTTTGAGCGCAATCCTCAAACTTAGGTCAAAAAAGCCATTTAAGCCTTTTCACAGTGAGATCTATGCGATATGGCCGAGAAATGTAATTTTGATGTTAACTCCCAAACCGCTGCGCAGAAGTCAACCAAACTTCACCCAATAGTGTATTGTATCACAATCTAGTAGTTACATTTGAAAATTTTGTTCTAGGACATTTTGTTTGAACGCAATCATCAAACTTAATTAAAAAAGTCATTTAAGCCTTTTCACAGTGAGATCTATGCGATATGGCCGAGAAATGTAATTTTGATGTTAACTCCCAAACCGCTGCGCAGAAGTCAACCAAACTTCACCCAATAGTGTATTGTATCACAATCTAGTAGTTACATTTGAAAATTTTGTTCTAGGAAATTTTGTTTGAGCGCAATCATCAAACTTAATTAAAAAAGTCATTTAAGCCTTTTCACAGTGAGATCTATGCGATATGGCCGAGAAATGTAATTTTGATGTTAACTCCCAAACCGCTGCGCAGAAGTCAACCAAACTTCACCCATTAGTGTATTTTATCACAATCTAGTAGTTACATGTGGAAATTTGGTTCTAGGACATTTGATTTGAGCGCAATCCTCAAACTTAGGTCAAAAAAGCCATTTAAGCCTTTTCACAGTGAGATCTATGCGATATGGCCGAGAAATGTAATTTTGATGTTAACTCCCAAACCGCTGCGCAGAAGTCAACCAAACTTCACCCAATAGTGTATTGTATCACAATCTAGTAGTTACATTTAAAAATTTTGTTCTAGGACATTTTGTTTGAACGCAATCATCAAACTTAATTAAAAAAGTCATTTAAGCCTTTTCACAGTGAGATCTATGCGATATGGCCGAGAAATGTAATTTTGATGTTAACTCCCAAACCGCTGCGCAGAAGTCAACCAAACTTCACCCATTAGTGTATTTTATCACAATCTAGTAGTTACATGTGGAAATTTGGTTCTAGGACATTTGATTTGAGCGCAATCCTCAAACTTAGGTCAAAAAAGCCATTTAAGCCTTTTCACAGTGAGATCTATGCGATATGGCCGAGAAATGTAATTTTGATGTTAACTCCCAAACCGCTGCGCAGAAGTCAACCAAACTTCACCCAATAGTGTATTGTATCACATTCTAGTAGTTACATTTGAAAATTTCGTTCTAGGACATTTGGTTTGAGCGCAATCCTCAAACTTAGGTCAAAAAAGCCATTTAAGCCTTTTCACAGTGAGATCTATGCGATATGGCCGAGAAATGTAATTTTGATGTTAACTCCCAAACCGCTGCGCAGAAGTCAACCAAACTTCACCCAATAGTGTATTGTATCACAATCTAGTAGTTACATGTGGAAATTTGGTTATAGGACATTTGATTTGAGCGCAATCCTCAAACTTAGGTCAAAAAAGCCATTTAAGCCTTTTCACAGTGAGATCTATGCGATATGGCCGAGAAATGTAATTTTGATGTTAACTCCCAAACCGCTGCGCAGAAGTCAACCAAACTTCACCCAATAGTGTATTGTATCACAATCTAGTAGTTACATTTGAAAATTTTGTTCTAGGACATTTTGTTTGAACGCAATCATCAAACTTAATTAAAAAAGTCATTTAAGCCTTTTCACAGTGAGATCTATGCGATATGGCCGAGAAATGTAATTTTGATGTTAACTCCCAAACCGCTGCGCAGAAGTCAACCAAACTTCACCCAATAGTGTATTGTATCACAATCTAGTAGTTACATTTGAAAATTTTGTTCTAGGAAATTTTGTTTGAGCGCAATCATCAAACTTAATTAAAAAAGTCATTTAAGCCTTTTCACAGTGAGATCTATGCGATATGGCCGAGAAATGTAATTTTGATGTTAACTCCCAAACCGCTGCGCAGAAGTCAACCAAACTTCACCCATTAGTGTATTTTATCACAATCTAGTAGTTACATGTGGAAATTTGGTTCTAGGACATTTGATTTGAGCGCAATCCTCAAACTTAGGTCAAAAAAGCCATTTAAGCCTTTTCACAGTGAGATCTATGCGATATGGCCGAGAAATGTAATTTTGATGTTAACTCCCAAACCGCTGCGCAGAAGTCAACCAAACTTCACCCAATAGTGTATTGTATCACAATCTAGTAGTTACATTTAAAAATTTTGTTCTAGGACATTTTGTTTGAACGCAATCATCAAACTTAATTAAAAAAGTCATTTAAGCCTTTTCACAGTGAGATCTATGCGATATGGCCGAGAAATGTAATTTTGATGTTAACTCCCAAACCGCTGCGCAGAAGTCAACCAAACTTCACCCATTAGTGTATTTTATCACAATCTAGTAGTTACATGTGGAAATTTGGTTCTAGGACATTTGATTTGAGCGCAATCCTCAAACTTAGGTCAAAAAAGCCATTTAAGCCTTTTCACAGTGAGATCTATGCGATATGGCCGAGAAATGTAATTTTGATGTTAACTCCCAAACCGCTGCGCAGAAGTCAACCAAACTTCACCCAATAGTGTATTGTATCACATTCTAGTAGTTACATTTGAAAATTTCGTTCTAGGACATTTGGTTTGAGCGCAATCCTCAAACTTAGGTCAAAAAAGCCATTTAAGCCTTTTCACAGTGAGATCTATGCGATATGGCCGAGAAATGTAATTTTGATGTTAACTCCCAAACCGCTGCGCAGAAGTCAACCAAACTTCACCCAATAGTGTATTGTATCACAATCTAGTAGTTACATGTGGAAATTTGGTTATAGGACATTTGATTTGAGCGCAATCCTCAAACTTAGGTCAAAAAAGCCATTTAAGCCTTTTCACAGTGAGATCTATGCGATATGGCCGAGAAATGTAATTTTGATGTTAACTCCCAAACCGCTGCGCAGAAGTCAACCAAACTTCACCCAATAGTGTATTGTATCACATTCTAGTAGTTACATTTGAAAATTTCGTTCAAGGACATTTGGTTTGAGCGCAATTATTAAACTTAGGTCAAAAAAGCCATTTAAGCCTTTTCACAGTGAGATCTATGCGATATGGCCGAGAAATGTAATTTTGATGTTAACTCCCAAACCGCTGCGCAGAAGTAAACCAAACTTCACCCATTAGTGTATTGTATCACAATCTAGTAGTTACATGTGGAAATTTGGTTCTAGGACATTTGATTTGAGCGCAATCCTCAAACTTAGGTCAAAAAAGCCATTTAAGCCTTTTCACAGTGAGATCTATGCGATATGGCCGAGAAATGTAATTTTGATGTTAACTCCCAAACCGCTGCGCAGAAGTCAACCAAACTTCACCCAATAGTGTATTGTATCACATTCTAGTAGTTACATTTGAAAATTTCGTTCTAGGACATTTGGTTTGAGCGCAATTATTAAACTTAGGTCAAAAAAGCCATTTAAGCCTTTTCACAGTGAGATCTATGCGATATGGCCGAGAAATGTAATTTTGATGTTAACTCCCAAACCGCTGCGCAGAAGTAAACCAAACTTCACCCATTAGTGTATTGTATCACAATCTAGTAGTTACATGTGGAAATTTGGTTCTAGGACATTTGATTTTAGCGCAATCCTCAAACTTAGGTCAAAAAAGCCATTTAAGCCTTTTCACAGTGAGATCTATGCGATATGGCCGAGAAATGTAATTTTGATGTTAACTCCCAAACCGCTGCGCAGAAGTCAACCAAACTTCACCCAATAGTGTATTGTATCACAATCTAGTAGTTACATTTGAAAATTTTGTTCTAGGAAATTTTGTTTGAATGCAATCATCAAACTTAATTAAAAAAGTCATTTAAGCCTTTTCACAGTGAGATCTATGCGATATGGCCGAGAAATGTAATTTTGATGTTAACTCCCAAACCGCTGCGCAGAAGTCAACCAAACTTCACCCATTAGTGTATTGTATCACAATCTAGTAGTTACATGTGGAAATTTGGTTATAGGACATTTGATTTGAGCGCAATCCTCAAACTTAGGTCAAAAAAGCCATTTAAGCCTTTTCACAGTGAGATCTATGCGATATGGCCGAGAAATGTAATTTTGATGTTAACTCCCAAACCGCTGCGCAGAAGTCAACTAAACTTCACCCAATAGTGTATTGTATCACATTCTAGTAGTTACATTTGAAAATTTCGTTCTAGGACATTTGGTTTGAGCGCAATCATTAAACTTAATTAAAAAAGTCATTTAAGCCTTTTCACAGTGAGATCTATGCGATATGGCCGAGAAATGTAATTTTGATGTTAACTACCAAACCGCTGCGCAGAAGTCAACCAAACTTCACCCAATAGTGTATTGTATCACAATCTAGTAGTTACATTTGAAAATTTTGTTCTAGGACATTTTGTTTGAACGCAATCATCAAACTTAATTAAAAAAGTCATTTAAGCCTTTTCACAGTGAGATCTATGCGATATGGCCGAGAAATGTAATTTTGATGTTAACTCCCAAACCGCTGCGCAGAAGTCAACCAAACTTCACCCAATAGTGTATTGTATCACAATCTAGTAGTTACATTTGAAAATTTTGTTTTAGGAAATTTTGTTTGAGCGCAATCATCAAACTTAATTAAAAAAGTCATTTAAGCCTTTTTACAGTGAGATATATGCGATATGGCCGAGAAATGTAATTTTGATGTTCACTCCCAAACCGCTGCGCAGAAGACAACCAAACTTCACCCATTAGTGTATTGTATCACAATCTAGTAGTTACATGTGGAAATTTGGTTATAGGACATTTGATTTGAGCGCAATCCTCAAACTTAGGTCAAAAAAGCCATTTAAGCCTTTTCACAGTGAGATCTATGCGATATGGCCGAGAAATGTAATTTTGATGTTAACTCCCAAACCGCTGCGCAGAAGTCAACCAAACTTCACCCAATAGTGTATTGTATCACAATCTAGTAGTTACATTTGAAAATTTTGTTCTAGGACATTTTGTTTGAACGCAATCATCAAACTTAATTAAAAAAGTCATTTAAGCCTTTTCACAGTGAGATCTATGCGATATGGCCGAGAAATGTAATTTTGATGTTAACTCCCAAACCGCTGCGCAGAAGTCAACCAAACTTCACCCAATAGTGTATTGTATCACAATCTAGTAGTTACATTTGAAAATTTTGTTCTAGGACATTTTGTTTGAGCGCAATCATCAAACTTAATTAAAAAAGTCATTTAAGCCTTTTCACAGTGAGATCTATGCGATATGGCCGAGAAATGTAATTTTGATGTTAACTCCCAAACCGCTGCGCAGAAGTCAACCAAACTTCACCCATTAGTGTATTTTATCACAATCTAGTAGTTACATGTGGAAATTTGGTTCTAGGACATTTGATTTGAGCGCAATCCTCAAACTTAGGTCAAAAAAGCCATTTAAGCCTTTTCACAGTGAGATCTATGCGATATGGCCGAGAAATGTAATTTTGATGTTAACTCCCAAACCGCTGCGCAGAAGTCAACCAAACTTCACCCAATAGTGTATTGTATCACAATCTAGTAGTTACATTTGAAAATTTTGTTCTAGGAAATTTTGTTTGAGCGCAATCATCAAACTTAATTAAAAAAGTCATTTAAGCCTTTTCACAGTGAGATCTATGCGATATGGCCGAGAAATGTAATTTTGATGTTAACTCCCAAACCGCTGCGCAGAAGTCAACCAAACTTCACCCATTAGTGTATTTTATCACAATCTAGTAGTTACATGTGGAAATTTGGTTCTAGGACATTTGATTTGAGCGCAATCCTCAAACTTAGGTCAAAAAAGCCATTTAAGCCTTTTCACAGGAGATCTATGCAATATGGCCGAGAAATGTAATTTTGATGTTCACTTCCAAACCGCTGCGCAGAAGTCAACCAAACTTCACCCATTAGTGTATTGTATCACAATCTAGTAGTTACATGTGGAAATTTGGTTATAGGACATTTGATTTGAGCGCAATCCTCAAACTTAGGTCAAAAAAGCCATTTAAGCCTTTTCACAGTGAGATCTATGCGATATGGCCGAGAAATGTAATTTTGATGTTAACTCCCAAACCGCTGCGCAGAAGTCAACCAAACTTCACCCATTAGTGTATTGTATCACAATCTAGTAGTTACATTTGAAAATTTCGTTCTAGGACATTTGGTTTGAGCGCAATCTTTAAACTTAGGTCAAAAAAGCCATTTAAGCCTTTTCACAGTGAGATCTATGCGATATGGCCGAGAAATGTAATTTTGATGTTAACTCCCAAACCGCTGCGCAGAAGTCAACCAAACTTCACCCAATAGTGTATTGTATCACAATCTAGTAGTTACATTTGAAAATTTTGTTCTAGGACATTTTGTTTGAACGCAATCATCAAACTTAATTAAAAAAGTCATTTAAGCCTTTTCACAGTGAGGCCTATGCGATATGGCCGAGAAATGTAATTTTGATGTTAACTCCCAAACCGCTGCGCAGAAGTCAACCAAACTTCACCCAATAGTGTATTGTATCACAATCTAGTAGTTACATTTGAAAATTTTGTTCTAGGAAATTTTGTTTGAGCGCAATCATCAAACTTAATTAAAAAAGTCATTTAAGCCTTTTCACAGTGAGATCTATGCGATATGGCCGAGAAATGTAATTTTGATGTTAACTCCCAAACCGCTGCGCAGAAGTCAACCAAACTTCACCCATTAGTGTATTTTATCACAATCTAGTAGTTACATGTGGAAATTTGGTTCTAGGACATTTGATTTGAGCGCAATCCTCAAACTTAGGTCAAAAAAGCCATTTAAGCCTTTTCACAGTGAGATCTATGCGATATGGCCGAGAAATGTAATTTTGATGTTAACTCCCAAACCGCTGCGCAGAAGTCAACCAAACTTCACCCAATAGTGTATTGTATCACAATCTAGTAGTTACATTTAAAAATTTTGTTCTAGGACATTTTGTTTGAACGCAATCATCAAACTTAATTAAAAAAGTCATTTAAGCCTTTTCACAGTGAGATCTATGCGATATGGCCGAGAAATGTAATTTTGATGTTAACTCCCAAACCGCTGCGCAGAAGTCAACCAAACTTCACCCATTAGTGAATTGTATCACAATCTAGTAGTTACATGTGGAAATTTGGTTATAGGACATTTGATTTGAGCGCAATCCTCAAACTTAGGTCAAAAAAGCCATTTAAGCCTTTTCACAGTGAGATCTATGCGATATGGCCGAGAAATGTAATTTTGATGTTAACTCCCAAACCGCTGCGCAAAAGTCAACCAAACTTCACCCAATAGTGTATTGTATCACATTCTAGTAGTTACATTTAAAAATTTCGTTCTAGGACATTTGGTTTGAGCGCAATCCTCAAACTTAGGTCAAAAAAGCCATTTAAGCCTTTTCACAGTGAGATCTAAGCGATATGGCCGAGAAATGTAATTTTGATGTTAACTCCCAAACCGCTGCGCAGAAGTCAACCAAACTTCACCCAATAGTGTATTTTATCACAATCTAGTAGTTACATGTGGAAATTTGGTTCTAGGACATTTGATTTGAGCGCAATCCTCAAACTTAGGTCAAAAAAGCCATTTAAGCCTTTTCACAGTGAGATCTATGCGATATGGCCGAGAAATGTAATTTTGATGTTAACTCCCAAACCGCTGCGCAGAAGTCAACCAAACTTCACCCAATAGTGTATTGTATCACATTCTAGTAGTTACATTTGAAAATTTCGTTCTAGGACATTTGGTTTGAGCGCAATCCTCAAACTTAGGTCAAAAAAGCCATTTAAGCCTTTTCACAGTGAGATCTAAGCGATATGGCCGAGAAATGTAATTTTGATGTTAACTCCCAAACCGCTGCGCAGAAGTCAACCAAACTTCACCCAATAGTGTATTGTATCACAATCTAGTAGTTATATTTGAAAATTTTGTTCTAGGACATTTTGTTTGAACGCAATCATCAAACTTAATTAAAAAAGTCATTTAAGCCTTTTCACAGTGAGATCTATGCGATATGGCCGAGAAATGTAATTTTGATGTTAACTCCCAAACCGCTGCGCAGAAGTCAACCAAACTTCACCCAATAGTGTATTGTATCACAATCTAGTAGTTACATTTGAAAATTTTGTTCTAGGACATTTTGTTTGAGCGCAATCCTCAAACTTAGGTCAAAAAAGCCATTTAAGCCTTTTCACAGTGAGATCTATGCGATATGGCCGAGAAATGTAATTTTGATGTTAACTCCCAAACCGCTGCGCAGAAGTCAACCAAACTTCACCCAATAGTGTATTGTATCACAATCTAGTAGTTACATTTGAAAATTTTGTTCTAGGACATTTTGTTTGAACGCAATCATCAAACTTAATTAAAAAAGTCATTTTAGCCTTTTCACAGTGAGATCTATGCGATATGGCCGAGAAATGTAATTTTGATGTTAACTCCCAAACCGCTGCGCAGAAGTCAACCAAACTTCACCCAATAGTGTATTGTATCACAATCTAGTAGTTACATTTGAAAATTTTGTTCTAGGAAATTTTGTTTGAGCGCAATCATCAAACTTAATTAAAAAAGTCATTTAAGACTTTTCACAGTGAGATCTATGCGATATGGCCGAGAAATGTAATTTTGATGTTAACTCCCAAACCGCTGCGCAGAAGTCAACCAAACTTCACCCATTAGTGTATTGTATCACAATCTAGTAGTTACATGTGGAAATTTGGTTCTAGGACATTTGATTTGAGCGCAATCCTCAAACTTAGGTCAAAAAAGCCATTTAAGCCTTTTCACAGTGAGATCTATGCGATATGGCCGAGAAATGTAATTTTGATGTTAACTCCCAAACCGCTGCGCAGAAGTCAACCAAACTTCACCCAATAGTGTATTGTATCACAATCTAGTAGTTACATTTGAAAATTTTGTTCTAGGAAATTTTGTTTGAGCGCAATCATCAAACTTAATTAAAAAAGTCATTTAAGCCTTTTCACAGTGAGATCTATGCGATATGGCCGAGAAATGTAATTTTTATGTTAACTCCCAAACCGCTGCGCAGAAGTCAACCAAACTTCACCCATTAGTGTATTTTATCACAATCTAGTAGTTACATGTGGAAATTTGGTTCTAGGACATTTGATTTGAGCGCAATCCTCAAACTTAGGTCAAAAAAGCCATTTAAGCCTTTTCACAGTGAGATCTATGCGATATGGCCGAGAAATGTAATTTTGATGTTAACTCCCAAACCGCTGCGCAGAAGTCAACCAAACTTCACCCAATAGTGTATTGTATCACATTCTAGTAGTTACATTTGAAAATTTCGTTCTAGGACATTTGGTTTGAGCGCAATCCTCAAACTTAGGTCAAAAAGCCATTTAAGCCTTTTCACAGTGAGATCTATGCGATATGGCCGAGAAATGTAATTTTGATGTTAACTCCCAAACCGCTGCGCAGAAGTCAACCAAACTTCACCCAATAGTGTATTGTATCACAATCTAGTAGTTACATTTGAAAATTTTGTTCTAGGACATTTTGTTTGAACGCAATCATCAAACTTAATTAAAAAAGTCATTTAAGCCTTTTCACAGTGAGATCTATGCGATATGGCCGAGAAATGTAATTTTGATGTTAACTCCCAAACCGCTGCGCAGAAGTCAACCAAACTTCACCCAATAGTGTATTGTATCACAATCTAGTAGTTACATTTGAAAATTTTGTTCTAGGACATTTTGTTTGAGCGCAATCCTCAAACTTAGGTCAAAAAAGCCATTTAAGCCTTTTCACAGTGAGATCTATGCGATATGGCCGAGAAATGTAATTTTGATGTTAACTCCCAAACCGCTGCGCAGAAGTCAACCAAACTTCACCCAATAGTGTATTGTATCACAATCTAGTAGTTACATTTGAAAATTTTGTTCTAGGACATTTTGTTTGAACGCAATCATCAAACTTAATTAAAAAACGTCATTTAAGCCTTTTCACAGTGAGATCTATGCGATATGGCCGAGAAATGTAATTTTGATGTTAACTCCCAAACCGCTGCGCAGAAGTCAACCAAACTTCACCCAATAGTGTATTGTATCACAATCTAGTAGTTACATTTGAAAATTTTGTTCTAGGAAATTTTGTTTGAGCGCAATCATCAAACTTAATTAAAAAAGTCATTTAAGCCTTTTCACAGTGAGATCTATGCGATATGGCCGAGAAATGTAATTTTGATGTTAACTCCCAAACCGCTGCGCAGAAGTCAACCAAACTTCACCCATTAGTGTATTTTATCACAATCTAGTAGTTACATGTGGAAATTTGGTTCTAGGACATTTGATTTGAGCGCAATCCTCAAACTTAGGTCAAAAAAGCCATTTAAGCCTTTTCACAGTGAGATCTATGCGATATGGCCGAGAAATGTAATTTTGATGTTAACTCCCAAACCGCTGCGCAGAAGTCAACCAAACTTCACCCAATAGTGTATTGTATCACAATCTAGTAGTTACATTTAAAAATTTTGTTCTAGGACATTTTGTTTGAACGCAATCATCAAACTTAATTAAAAAAGTCATTTAAGCCTTTTCACAGTGAGATCTATGCGATATGGCCGAGAAATGTAATTTTGATGTTAACTCCCAAACCGCTGCGCAGAAGTCAACCAAACTTCACCCATTAGTGTATTTTATCACAATCTAGTAGTTACATGTGGAAATTTGGTTCTAGGACATTTGATTTGAGCGCAATCCTCAAACTTAGGTCAAAAAAGCCATTTAAGCCTTTTCACAGTGAGATCTATGCGATATGGCCGAGAAATGTAATTTTGATGTTAACTCCCAAACCGCTGCGCAGAAGTCAACCAAACTTCACCCAATAGTGTATTGTATCACATTCTAGTAGTTACATTTGAAAATTTCGTTCTAGGACATTTGGATTGAGCGCAATCCTCAAACTTAGGTCAAAAAAGCCATTTAAGCCTTTTCACAGTGAGATCTATGCGATATGGCCGAGAAATGTAATTTTGATGTTAACTCCCAAACCGCTGCGCAGAAGTCAACCAAACTTCACCCAATAGTGTATTGTATCACAATCTAGTAGTTACATGTGGAAATTTGGTTATAGGACATTTGATTTGAGCGCAATCCTCAAACTTAGGTCAAAAAAGCCATTTAAGCCTTTTCACAGTGAGATCTATGCGATATGGCCTAGAAATGTAATTTTGATGTTAACTCCCAAACCGCTGCGCAGAAGTCAACCAAACTTCACCCAATAGTGTATTGTATCACATTCTAGTAGTTACATTTGAAAATTTCGTTCAAGGACATTTGGTTTGAGCGCAATTATTAAACTTAGGTCAAAAAAGCCATTTAAGCCTTTTCACAGTGAGATCTATGCGATATGGCCGAGAAATGTAATTTTGATGTTAACTCCCAAACCGCTGCGCAGAAGTAAACCAAACTTCACCCATTAGTGTATTGTATCACAATCTAGTAGTTACATGTGGAAATTTGGTTCTAGGACATTTGATTTGAGCGCAATCCTCAAACTTAGGTCAAAAAAGCCATTTAAGCCTTTTCACAGTGAGATCTATGCGATATGGCCGAGAAATGTAATTTTGATGTTAACTCCCAAACCGCTGCGCAGAAGTCAACCAAACTTCACCCAATAGTGTATTGTATCACATTCTAGTAGTTACATTTGAAAATTTCGTTCTAGGACATTTGGTTTGAGCGCAATTATTAAACTTAGGTCAAAAAAGCCATTTAAGCCTTTTCACAGTGAGATCTATGCGATATGGCCGAGAAATGTAATTTTGATGTTAACTCCCAAACCGCTGCGCAGAAGTAAACCAAACTTCACCCATTAGTGTATTGTATCACAATCTAGTAGTTACATGTGGAAATTTGGTTCTAGGACATTTGATTTTAGCGCAATCCTCAAACTTAGGTCAAAAAAGCCATTTAAGCCTTTTCACAGTGAGATCTATGCGATATGGCCGAGAAATGTAATTTTGATGTTAACTCCCAAACCGCTGCGCAGAAGTCAACCAAACTTCACCCAATAGTGTATTGTATCACAATCTAGTAGTTACATTTGAAAATTTCGTTCAAGGACATTTGGTTTGAGCGCAATTATTAAACTTAGGTCAAAAAAGCCATTTAAGCCTTTTCACAGTGAGATCTATGCGATATGGCCGAGAAATGTAATTTTGATGTTAACTCCCAAACCGCTGCGCAGAAGTAAACCAAACTTCACCCATTAGTGTATTGTATCACAATCTAATAGTTACATGTGGAAATTTGGTTCTAGGACATTTGATTTGAGCGCAATCCTCAAACTTAGGTCAAAAAAGCCATTTAAGCCTTTTCACAGTGAGATCTATGCGATATGGCCGAGAAATGTAATTTTGATGTTAACTCCCAAACCGCTGCGCAGAAGTCAACCAAACTTCACCCAATAGTGTATTGTATCACATTCTAGTAGTTACATTTGAAAATTTTGTTCTAGGACATTTTGTTTGAACGCAATCATCAAACTTAATTAAAAAAGTCATTTAAGCCTTTTCACAGTGAGATCTATGCGATATGGCCGAGAAATGTAATTTTGATGTTAACTCCCAAACCGCTGCGCAGAAGTCAACCAAACTTCACCCAATAGTGTATTGTATCACAATCTAGTAGTTACATTTGAAAATTTTGTTCTAGGAAATTTTGTTTGAGCGCAATCATCAAACTTAATTAAAAAAGTCATTTAAGCCTTTTCACAGTGAGATCTATGCGATATGGCCGAGAAATGTAATTTTGATGTTAACTCCCAAACCGCTGCGCAGAAGTCAACCAAACTTCACCCATTAGTGTATTTTATCACAATCTAGTAGTTACATGTGGAAATTTGGTTCTAGGACATTTGATTTGAGCGCAATCCTCAAACTTAGGTCAAAAAAGCCATTTAAGCCTTTTCACAGTGAGATCTATGCGATATGGCCGAGAAATGTAATTTTGATGTTAACTCCCAAACCGCTGCGCAGAAGTCAACCAAACTTCACCCAATAGTGTATTGTATCACAATCTAGTAGTTACATTTAAAAATTTTGTTCTAGGACATTTTGTTTGAACGCAATCATCAAACTTAATTAAAAAAGTCATTTAAGCCTTTTCACAGTGAGATCTATGCGATATGGCCGAGAAATGTAATTTTGATGTTAACTCCCAAACCGCTGCGCAGAAGTCAACCAAACTTCACCCATTAGTGTATTTTATCACAATCTAGTAGTTACATGTGGAAATTTGGTTCTAGGACATTTGATTTGAGCGCAATCCTCAAACTTAGGTCAAAAAAGCCATTTAAGCCTTTTCACAGTGAGATCTATGCGATATGGCCGAGAAATGTAATTTTGATGTTAACTCCCAAACCGCTGCGCAGAAGTCAACCAAACTTCACCCAATAGTGTATTGTATCACATTCTAGTAGTTACATTTGAAAATTTCGTTCTAGGACATTTGGATTGAGCGCAATCCTCAAACTTAGGTCAAAAAAGCCATTTAAGCCTTTTCACAGTGAGATCTATGCGATATGGCCGAGAAATGTAATTTTGATGTTAACTCCCAAACCGCTGCGCAGAAGTCAACCAAACTTCACCCAATAGTGTATTGTATCACAATCTAGTAGTTACATGTGGAAATTTGGTTATAGGACATTTGATTTGAGCGCAATCCTCAAACTTAGGTCAAAAAAGCCATTTAAGCCTTTTCACAGTGAGATCTATGCGATATGGCCTAGAAATGTAATTTTGATGTTAACTCCCAAACCGCTGCGCAGAAGTCAACCAAACTTCACCCAATAGTGTATTGTATCACATTCTAGTAGTTACATTTGAAAATTTCGTTCAAGGACATTTGGTTTGAGCGCAATTATTAAACTTAGGTCAAAAAAGCCATTTAAGCCTTTTCACAGTGAGATCTATGCGATATGGCCGAGAAATGTAATTTTGATGTTAACTCCCAAACCGCTGCGCAGAAGTAAACCAAACTTCACCCATTAGTGTATTGTATCACAATCTAGTAGTTACATGTGGAAATTTGGTTCTAGGACATTTGATTTGAGCGCAATCCTCAAACTTAGGTCAAAAAAGCCATTTAAGCCTTTTCACAGTGAGATCTATGCGATATGGCCGAGAAATGTAATTTTGATGTTAACTCCCAAACCGCTGCGCAGAAGTCAACCAAACTTCACCCAATAGTGTATTGTATCACATTCTAGTAGTTACATTTGAAAATTTCGTTCTAGGACATTTGGTTTGAGCGCAATTATTAAACTTAGGTCAAAAAAGCCATTTAAGCCTTTTCACAGTGAGATCTATGCGATATGGCCGAGAAATGTAATTTTGATGTTAACTCCCAAACCGCTGCGCAGAAGTAAACCAAACTTCACCCATTAGTGTATTGTATCACAATCTAGTAGTTACATTTGAAAATTTCGTTCAAGGACATTTGGTTTGAGCGCAATTATTAAACTTAGGTCAAAAAAGCCATTTAAGCCTTTTCACAGTGAGATCTATGCGATATGGCCGAGAAATGTAATTTTGATGTTAACTCCCAAACCGCTGCGCAGAAGTAAACCAAACTTCACCCATTAGTGTATTGTATCACAATCTAATAGTTACATGTGGAAATTTGGTTCTAGGACATTTGATTTGAGCGCAATCCTCAAACTTAGGTCAAAAAAGCCATTTAAGCCTTTTCACAGTGAGATCTATGCGATATGGCCGAGAAATGTAATTTTGATGTTAACTCCCAAACCGCTGCGCAGAAGTCAACCAAACTTCACCCAATAGTGTATTGTATCACATTCTAGTAGTTACATTTGAAAATTTCGTTCTAGGACATTTGGTTTGAGCGCAATTATTAAACTTAGGTCAAAAAAGCCATTTAAGCCTTTTCACAGTGAGATCTATGCGATATGGCCGAGAAATGTAATTTTGATGTTAACTCCCAAACCGCTGCGCAGAAGTCAACCAAACTTCACCCATTAGTGTATTGTATCACAATCTAGTAGTTACATTTGAAAATTTCGTTCTAGGACATTTGGTTTGAGCGCAATCTTTAAACTTAGGTCAAAAAAGCCATTTAAGCCTTTTCACAGTGAGATCTATGCGATATGGCCGAGAAATGTAATTTTGATGTTAACTCCCAAACCGCTGCGCAGAAGTCAACCAAACTTCACCCAATAGTGTATTGTATCACAATCTAGTAGTTACATTTGAAAATTTTGTTCTAGGACATTTTGTTTGAACGCAATCATCAAACTTAATTAAAAAAGTCATTTAAGCCTTTTCACAGTGAGGTCTATGCGATATGGCCGAGAAATGTAATTTTGATGTTAACTCCCAAACCGCTGCGCAGAAGTCAACCAAACTTCACCCATTAGTGTATTTTATCACAATCTAGTAGTTACATGTGGAAATTTGGTTCTAGGACATTTGATTTGAGCGCAATCCTCAAACTTAGGTCAAAAAAGCCATTTAAGCCTTTTCACAGTGAGATCTATGCGATATGGCCGAGAAATGTAATTTTGATGTTAACTCCCAAACCGCTGCGCAGAAGTCAACCAAACTTCACCCAATAGTGTATTGTATCACATTCTAGTAGTTACATTTAAAAATTTCGTTCTAGGACATTTGGTTTGAGCGCAATCCTCAAACTTAGGTCAAAAAAGCCATTTAAGCCTTTTCACAGTGAGATCTAAGCGATATGGCCGAGAAATGTAATTTTGATGTTAACTCCCAAACCGCTGCGCAGAAGTCAACCAAACTTCACCCAATAGTGTATTGTATCACAATCTAGTAGTTATATTTGAAAATTTTGTTCTAGGACATTTTGTTTGAACGCAATCATCAAACTTAATTAAAAAAGTCATTTAAGCCTTTTCACAGTGAGATCTATGCGATATGGCCGAGAAATGTAATTTTGATGTTAACTCCCAAACCGCTGCGCAGAAGTCAACCAAACTTCACCCAATAGTGTATTGTATCACAATCTAGTAGTTACATTTGAAAATTTTGTTCTAGGACATTTTGTTTGAGCGCAATCCTCAAACTTAGGTCAAAAAAGCCATTTAAGCCTTTTCACAGTGAGATCTATGCGATATGGCCGAGAAATGTAATTTTGATGTTAACTCCCAAACCGCTGCGCAGAAGTCAACCAAACTTCACCCAATAGTGTATTGTATCACAATCTAGTAGTTACATTTGAAAATTTTGTTCTAGGACATTTTGTTTGAACGCAATCATCAAACTTAATTAAAAAAGTCATTTTAGCCTTTTCACAGTGAGATCTATGCGATATGGCCGAGAAATGTAATTTTGATGTTAACTCCCAAACCGCTGCGCAGAAGTCAACCAAACTTCACCCAATAGTGTATTGTATCACAATCTAGTAGTTACATTTGAAAATTTTGTTCTAGGAAATTTTGTTTGAGCGCAATCATCAAACTTAATTAAAAAAGTCATTTAAGCCTTTTCACAGTGAGATCTATGCGATATGGCCGAGAAATGTAATTTTGATGTTAACTCCCAAACCGCTGCGCAGAAGTCAACCAAACTTCACCCATTAGTGTATTGTATCACAATCTAGTAGTTACATGTGGAAATTTGGTTCTAGGACATTTGATTTGAGCGCATTCCTCAAACTTAGGTCAAAAAAGCCATTTAAGCCTTTTCACAGTGAGATCTATGCGATATGGCCGAGAAATGTAATTTTGATGTTAACTCCCAAACCGCTGCGCAGAAGTCAACCAAACTTCACCCAATAGTGTATTGTATCACAATCTAGTAGTTACATTTGAAAATTTTGTTCTAGGAAATTTTGTTTGAGCGCAATCATCAAACTTAATTAAAAAAGTCATTTAAGCCTTTTCACAGTGAGATCTATGCGATATGGCCGAGAAATGTAATTTTGATGTTAACTCCCAAACCGCTGCGCAGAAGTCAACCAAACTTCACCCATTAGTGTATTTTATCACAATCTAGTAGTTACATGTGGAAATTTGGTTCTAGGACATTTGATTTGAGCGCAATCCTCAAACTTAGGTCAAAAAAGCCATTTAAGCCTTTTCACAGTGAGATCTATGCGATATGGCCGAGAAATGTAATTTTGATGTTAACTCCCAAACCGCTGCGCAGAAGTCAACCAAACTTCACCCAATAGTGTATTGTATCACATTCTAGTAGTAACATTTGAAAATTTCGTTCTAGGACATTTGGTTTGAGCGCAATCCTCAAACTTAGGTCAAAAAGCCATTTAAGCCTTTTCACAGTGAGATCTATGCGATATGGCCGAGAAATGTAATTTTGATGTTAACTCCCAAACCGCTGCGCAGAAGTCAACCAAACTTCACCCAATAGTGTATTGTATCACAATCTAGTAGTTACATTTGAAAATTTTGTTCTAGGACATTTTGTTTGAACGCAATCATCAAACTTAATTAAAAAAGTCATTTAAGCCTTTTCACAGTGAGATCTATGCGATATGGCCGAGAAATGTAATTTTGATGTTAACTCCCAAACCGCTGCGCAGAAGTCAACCAAACTTCACCCAATAGTGTATTGTATCACAATCTAGTAGTTACATTTGAAAATTTTGTTCTAGGACATTTTGTTTGAGCGCAATCCTCAAACTTAGGTCAAAAAAGCCATTTAAGCCTTTTCACAGTGAGATCTATGCGATATGGCCGAGAAATGTAATTTTGATGTTAACTCCCAAACCGCTGCGCAGAAGTCAACCAAACTTCACCCAATAGTGTATTGTATCACAATCTAGTAGTTACATTTGAAAATTTTGTTCTAGGACATTTTGTTTGAACGCAATCATCAAACTTAATTAAAAAAGTCATTTAAGCCTTTTTACAGTGAGATCTATGCGATATGGCCGAGAAATGTAATTTTGATGTTAACTCCCAAACCGCTGCGCAGAAGTCAACCAAACTTCACCCAATAGTGTATTGTATCACAGTCTAGTAGTTACATTTGAAAATTTTGTTCTAGGAAATTTTGTTTGAGCGCAATCATCAAACTTAATTAAAAAAGTCATTTAAGCCTTTTCACAGTGAGATCTATGCGATATGGCCGAGAAATGTAATTTTGATTTTAACTCCCAAACCGCTGCGCAGAAGTCAACCAAACTTCACCCATTAGTGTATTTTATCACAATCTAGTAGTTACATGTGGAAATTTGGTTCTAGGACATTTGATTTGAGCGCAATCCTCAAACTTAGGTCAAAAAAGCCATTTAAGCCTTTTCACAGTGAGATCTATGCGATATGGCCGAGAAATGTAATTTTGATGTTAACTCCCAAACCGCTGCGCAGAAGTCAACCAAACTTCACCCAATAGTGTATTGTATCACAATCTAGTAGTTACATTTAAAAATTTTGTTCTAGGACATTTTGTTTGAACGCAATCATCAAACTTAATTAAAAAAGTCATTTAAGCCTTTTCACAGTGAGATCTATGCGATATGGCCGAGAAATGTAATTTTGATGTTAACTCCCAAACCGCTGCGCAGAAGTCAACCAAACTTCACCCATTAGTGTATTTTATCACAATCTAGTAGTTACATGTGGAAATTTGGTTCTAGGACATTTGATTTGAGCGCAATCCTCAAACTTAGGTCAAAAAAGCCATTTAAGCCTTTTCACAGTGAGATCTATGCGATATGGCCGAGAAATGTAATTTTGATGTTAACTCCCAAACCGCTGCGCAGAAGTCAACCAAACTTCACCCAATAGTGTATTGTATCACATTCTAGTAGTTACATTTGAAAATTTCGTTCTAGGACATTTGGTTTGAGCGCAATCCTCAAACTTAGGTCAAAAAAGCCATTTAAGCCTTTTCACAGTGAGATCTAAGCGATATGGCCGAGAAATGTAATTTTGATGTTAACTCCCAAACCGCTGCGCAGAAGTCAACCAAACTTCACCCAAAAGTGTATTGTATCACAATCTAGTAGTTATATTTGAAAATTTTGTTCTAGGACATTTTGTTTGAACGCAATCATCAAACTTAATTAAAAAAGTCATTTAAGCCTTTTCACAGTGAGATCTATGCGATATGGCCGAGAAATGTAATTTTGATGTTAACTCCCAAACCGCTGCGCAGAAGTCAACCAAACTTCACCCAATAGTGTATTGTATCACAATCTAGTAGTTACATTTGAAAATTTTGTTCTAGGACATTTTGTTTGAGCGCAATCCTCAAACTTAGGTCAAAAAAGCCATTTAAGCCTTTTCACAGTGAGATCTATGCGATATGGCCGAGAAATGTAATTTTGATGTTAACTCCCAAACCGCTGCGCAGAAGTCAACCAAACTTCACCCAATAGTGTATTGTATCACAATCTAGTAGTTACATTTGAAAATTTTGTTCTAGGACATTTTGTTTGAACGCAATCATCAAACTTAATTAAAAAAGTCATTTTAGCCTTTTCACAGTGAGATCTATGCGATATGGCCGAGAAATGTAATTTTGATGTTAACTCCCAAACCGCTGCGCAGAAGTCAACCAAACTTCACCCAATAGTGTATTGTATCACAATCTAGTAGTTACATTTGAAAATTTTGTTCTAGGAAATTTTGTTTGAGCGCAATCATCAAACTTAATTAAAAAAGTCATTTAAGCCTTTTCACAGTGAGATCTATGCGATATGGCCGAGAAATGTAATTTTGATGTTAACTCCCAAACCGCTGCGCAGAAGTCAACCAAACTTCACCCATTAGTGTATTGTATCACAATCTAGTAGTTACATGTGGAAATTTGGTTCTAGGACATTTGATTTGAGCGCAATCCTCAAACTTAGGTCAAAAAAGCCATTTAAGCCTTTTCACAGTGAGATCTATGCGATATGGCCGAGAAATGTAATTTTGATGTTAACTCCCAAACCGCTGCGCAGAAGTCAACCAAACTTCACCCAATAGTGTATTGTATCACAATCTAGTAGTTACATTTGAAAATTTTGTTCTAGGAAATTTTGTTTGAGCGCAATCATCAAACTTAATTAAAAAAG
This sequence comes from Corythoichthys intestinalis, assembly GCF_030265065.1. Classification (NCBI taxonomy): domain Eukaryota; kingdom Metazoa; phylum Chordata; class Actinopteri; order Syngnathiformes; family Syngnathidae; genus Corythoichthys; species Corythoichthys intestinalis. The sequence goes on along the minus strand of NC_080416.1, from coordinate 36,827,333 downwards.
TCATTTAAGCCTTTTCACAGTGAGATCTATGCGATATGGCCGAGAAATGTAATTTTTATGTTAACTCCCAAACCGCTGCGCAGAAGTCAACCAAACTTCACCCATTAGTGTATTTTATCACAATCTAGTAGTTACATGTGGAAATTTGGTTCTAGGACATTTGATTTGAGCGCAATCCTCAAACTTAGGTCAAAAAAGCCATTTAAGCCTTTTCACAGTGAGATCTATGCGATATGGCCGAGAAATGTAATTTTGATGTTAACTCCCAAACCGCTGCGCAGAAGTCAACCAAACTTCACCCAATAGTGTATTGTATCACATTCTAGTAGTTACATTTGAAAATTTCGTTCTAGGACATTTGGTTTAAGCGCAATCCTCAAACTTAGGTCAAAAAGCCATTTAAGCCTTTTCACAGTGAGATCTATGCGATATGGCCGAGAAATGTAATTTTGATGTTAACTCCCAAACCGCTGCGCATAAGTCAACCAAACTTCACCCAATAGTGTATTGTATCACAATCTAGTAGTTACATTTGAAAATTTTGTTCTAGGACATTTTGTTTGAACGCAATCATCAAACTTAATTAAAAAAGTCATTTAAGCCTTTTCACAGTGAGATCTATGCGATATGGCCGAGAAATGTAATTTTGATGTTAACTCCCAAACCGCTGCGCAGAAGTCAACCAAACTTCACCCAATAGTGTATTGTATCACAATCTAGTAGTTACATTTGAAAATTTTGTTCTAGGACATTTTGTTTGAGCGCAATCCTCAAACTTAGGTCAAAAAAGCCATTTAAGCCTTTTCACAGTGAGATCTATGCGATATGGCCGAGAAATGTAATTTTGATGTTAACTCCCAAACCGCTGCGCAGAAGTCAACCAAACTTCACCCAATAGTGTATTGTATCACAATCTAGTAGTTACATTTGAAAATTTTGTTCTAGGACATTTTGTTTGAACGCAATCATCAAACTTAATTAAAAAAGTCATTTAAGCCTTTTCACAGTGAGATCTATGCGATATGGCCGAGAAATGTAATTTTGATGTTAACTCCCAAACCGCTGCGCAGAAGTCAACCAAACTTCACCCAATAGTGTATTGTATCACAATCTAGTAGTTACATTTGAAAATTTTGTTCTAGGACATTTTGTTTGAACGCAATCATCAAACTTAATTAAAAAAGTCATTTAAGCCTTTTCACAGTGAGATCTATGCGATATGGCCGAGAAATGTAATTTTGATGTTAACTCCCAAACCGCTGCGCAGAAGTCAACCAAACTTCACCCATTAGTGTATTTTATCACAATCTAGTAGTTACATGTGGAAATTTGGTTCTAGGACATTTGATTTGAGCGCAATCCTCAAACTTAGGTCAAAAAAGCCATTTAAGCCTTTTCACAGTGAGATCTATGCGATATGGCCGAGAAATGTAATTTTGATGTTAACTCCCAAACCGCTGCGCAGAAGTCAACCAAACTTCACCCAATAGTGTATTGTATCACATTCTAGTAGTTACATTTGAAAATTTCGTTCTAGGACATTTGGTTTGAGCGCAATCCTCAAACTTAGGTCAAAAAAGCCATTTAAGCCTTTTCACAGTGAGATCTATGCGATATGGCCGAGAAATGTAATTTTGATGTTAACTCCCAAACCGCTGCGCAGAAGTCAACCAAACTTCACCCAATAGTGTATTGTATCACAATCTAGTAGTTACATGTGGAAATTTGGTTATAGGACATTTGATTTGAGCGCAATCCTCAAACTTAGGTCAAAAAAGCCATTTAAGCCTTTTCACAGTGAGATCTATGCGATATGGCCTAGAAATGTAATTTTGATAACTCCCAAACCGCTGCGCAGAAGTCAACCAAACTTCACCCAATAGTGTATTGTATCACATTCTAGTAGTTACATTTGAAAATTTCGTTCAAGGACATTTGGTTTGAGCGCAATTATTAAACTTAGGTCAAAAAAGCCATTTAAGCCTTTTCACAGTGAGATCTATGCGATATGGCCGAGAAATGTAATTTTGATGTTAACTCCCAAACCGCTGCGCAGAAGTAAACCAAACTTCACCCATTAGTGTATTGTATCACAATCTAGTAGGTACATGTGGAAATTTGGTTCTAGGACATTTGATTTGAGCGCAATCCTCAAACTTAGGTCAAAAAAGCCATTTAAGCCTTTTCACAGTGAGATCTATGCGATATGGCCGAGAAATGTAATTTTGATGTTAACTCCCAAACCGCTGCGCAGAAGTCAACCAAACTTCACCCAATAGTGTATTGTATCACATTCTAGTAGTTACATTTGAAAATTTCGTTCTAGGACATTTGGTTTGAGCGCAATTATTAAACTTAGGTCAAAAAAGCCATTTAAGCCTTTTCACAGTGAGATCTATGCGATATGGCCGAGAAATGTAATTTTGATGTTAACTCCCAAACCGCTGCGCAGAAGTAAACCAAACTTCACCCATTAGTGTATTGTATCACAATCTAGTAGTTACATGTGGAAATTTGGTTCTAGGACATTTGATTTTAGCGCAATCCTCAAACTTAGGTCAAAAAAGCCATTTAAGCCTTTTCACAGTGAGATCTATGCGATATGGCCGAGAAATGTAATTTTGATGTTAACTCCCAAACCGCTGCGCAGAAGTCAACCAAACTTCACCCAATAGTGTATTGTATCACAATCTAGTAGTTACATTTGAAAATTTTGTTCTAGGAAATTTTGTTTGAGCGCAATCATCAAACTTAATTAAAAAAGTCATTTAAGCCTTTTCACAGTGAGATCTATGCGATATGGCCGAGAAATGTAATTTTGATGTTAACTCCCAAACCGCTGCGCAAAAGTCAACCAAACTTCACCCATTAGTGTATTGTATCACAATCTAGTAGTTACATGTGAAAATTTGGTTCTAGGACATTTGATTTGAGCGCAATCCTCAAATTTAGGTCAAAAAAGCCATTTAAGCCTTTTCACAGTGAGATCTATGCGATATGGCCGAGAAATGTAATTTTGATGTTAACTCCCAAACCGCTGCGCAGAAGTCAACCAAACTTCACCCAATAGTGTATTGTATCACATTCTAGTAGTTACATTTTAAAATTTCGTTCTAGGACATTTGGTTTGAGCGCAATTATTAAACTTAGGTCAAAAAAGCCATTTAAGCCTTTTCACAGTGAGATCTATGCGATATGCCCGAGAAATGTAATTTTGATGTTAACTCCCAAACCGCTGCGCAGAAGTCAACCAAACTTCACCCATTAGTGTATTGTATCACAATCTAGTAGTTACATGTGGAAATTTGGTTCTAGGACATTTGATTTGAGCGCAATCCTCAAACTTAGGTCAAAAAAGCCATTTAAGCCTTTTCACAGTGAGATCTATGCGATATGGCCGAGAAATGTAATTTTGATGTTAACTCCCAAACCGCTGCGCAGAAGTCAACCAAACTTCACCCAATAGTGTATTGTATCACAATCTAGTAGTTACATTTGAAAATTTTGTTCTAGGACATTTTGTTTGAATGCAATCATCAAACTTAATTAAAAAAGTCATTTAAGCCTTTTCACAGTGAGATCTATGCGATATGGCCGAGAAATGTAATTTTGATGTTAACTCCCAAACCGCTGCGCAGAAGTCAACCAAACTTCACCCAATAGTGTATTGTATCACAATCTAGTAGTTACATTTGAAAATTTTGTTCTAGGACATTTTGTTTGAGCGCAATCCTCAAACTTAGGTCAAAAAAGCCATTTAAGCCTTTTCACAGTGAGATCTATGCGATATGGCCGAGAAATGTAATTTTGATGTTAACTCCCAAACCGCTGCGCAGAAGTCAACCAAACTTCACCCAATAGTGTATTGTATCACAATCTAGTAGTTACATTTGAAAATTTTGTTCTAGGACATTTTGTTTGAACGCAATCATCAAACTTAATTAAAAAACGTCATTTAAGCCTTTTCACAGTGAGATCTATGCGATATGGCCGAGAAATGTAATTTTGATGTTAACTCCCAAACCGCTGCGCAGAAGTCAACCAAACTTCACCCAATAGTGTATTGTATCACAATCTAGTAGTTACATTTGAAAATTTTGTTCTAGGAAATTTTGTTTGAGCGCAATCATCAAACTTAATTAAAAAAGTCATTTAAGCCTTTTCACAGTGAGATCTATGCGATATGGCCGAGAAATGTAATTTTGATGTTAACTCCCAAACCGCTGCGCAGAAGTCAACCAAACTTCACCCATTAGTGTATTTTATCACAATCTAGTAGTTACATGTGGAAATTTGGTTCTAGGACATTTGATTTGAGCGCAATCCTCAAACTTAGGTCAAAAAAGCCATTTAAGCCTTTTCACAGTGAGATCTATGCGATATGGCCGAGAAATGTAATTTTGATGTTAACTCCCAAACCGCTGCGCAGAAGTCAACCAAACTTCACCCAATAGTGTATTGTATCACAATCTAGTAGTTACATTTAAAAATTTTGTTCTAGGACATTTTGTTTGAACGCAATCATCAAACTTAATTAAAAAAGTCATTTAAGCCTTTTCACAGTGAGATCTATGCGATATGGCCGAGAAATGTAATTTTGATGTTAACTCCCAAACCGCTGCGCAGAAGTCAACCAAACTTCACCCATTAGTGTATTTTATCACAATCTAGTAGTTACATGTGGAAATTTGGTTCTAGGACATTTGATTTGAGCGCAATCCTCAAACTTAGGTCAAAAAAGCCATTTAAGCCTTTTCACAGTGAGATCTATGCGATATGGCCGAGAAATGTAATTTTGATGTTAACTCCCAAACCGCTGCGCAGAAGTCAACCAAACTTCACCCAATAGTGTATTGTATCACATTCTAGTAGTTACATTTGAAAATTTCGTTCTAGGACATTTGGATTGAGCGCAATCCTCAAACTTAGGTCAAAAAAGCCATTTAAGCCTTTTCACAGTGAGATCTATGCGATATGGCCGAGAAATGTAATTTTGATGTTAACTCCCAAACCGCTGCGCAGAAGTCAACCAAACTTCACCCAATAGTGTATTGTATCACAATCTAGTAGTTACATGTGGAAATTTGGTTATAGGACATTTGATTTGAGCGCAATCCTCAAACTTAGGTCAAAAAAGCCATTTAAGCCTTTTCACAGTGAGATCTATGCGATATGGCCTAGAAATGTAATTTTGATGTTAACTCCCAAACCGCTGCGCAGAAGTCAACCAAACTTCACCCAATAGTGTATTGTATCACATTCTAGTAGTTACATTTGAAAATTTCGTTCAAGGACATTTGGTTTGAGCGCAATTATTAAACTTAGGTCAAAAAAGCCATTTAAGCCTTTTCACAGTGAGATCTATGCGATATGGCCGAGAAATGTAATTTTGATGTTAACTCCCAAACCGCTGCGCAGAAGTAAACCAAACTTCACCCATTAGTGTATTGTATCACAATCTAGTAGTTACATGTGGAAATTTGGTTCTAGGACATTTGATTTGAGCGCAATCCTCAAACTTAGGTCAAAAAAGCCATTTAAGCCTTTTCACAGTGAGATCTATGCGATATGGCCGAGAAATGTAATTTTGATGTTAACTCCCAAACCGCTGCGCAGAAGTCAACCAAACTTCACCCAATAGTGTATTGTATCACATTCTAGTAGTTACATTTGAAAATTTCGTTCTAGGACATTTGGTTTGAGCGCAATTATTAAACTTAGGTCAAAAAAGCCATTTAAGCCTTTTCACAGTGAGATCTATGCGATATGGCCGAGAAATGTAATTTTGATGTTAACTCCCAAACCGCTGCGCAGAAGTAAACCAAACTTCACCCATTAGTGTATTGTATCACAATCTAGTAGTTACATGTGGAAATTTGGTTCTAGGACATTTGATTTTAGCGCAATCCTCAAACTTAGGTCAAAAAAGCCATTTAAGCCTTTTCACAGTGAGATCTATGCGATATGGCCGAGAAATGTAATTTTGATGTTAACTCCCAAACCGCTGCGCAGAAGTCAACCAAACTTCACCCAATAGTGTATTGTATCACAATCTAGTAGTTACATTTGAAAATTTCGTTCAAGGACATTTGGTTTGAGCGCAATTATTAAACTTAGGTCAAAAAAGCCATTTAAGCCTTTTCACAGTGAGATCTATGCGATATGGCCGAGAAATGTAATTTTGATGTTAACTCCCAAACCGCTGCGCAGAAGTAAACCAAACTTCACCCATTAGTGTATTGTATCACAATCTAATAGTTACATGTGGAAATTTGGTTCTAGGACATTTGATTTGAGCGCAATCCTCAAACTTAGGTCAAAAAAGCCATTTAAGCCTTTTCACAGTGAGATCTATGCGATATGGCCGAGAAATGTAATTTTGATGTTAACTCCCAAACCGCTGCGCAGAAGTCAACCAAACTTCACCCAATAGTGTATTGTATCACATTCTAGTAGTTACATTTGAAAATTTTGTTCTAGGACATTTTGTTTGAACGCAATCATCAAACTTAATTAAAAAAGTCATTTAAGCCTTTTCACAGTGAGATCTATGCGATATGGCCGAGAAATGTAATTTTGATGTTAACTCCCAAACCGCTGCGCAGAAGTCAACCAAACTTCACCCAATAGTGTATTGTATCACAATCTAGTAGTTACATTTGAAAATTTTGTTCTAGGAAATTTTGTTTGAGCGCAATCATCAAACTTAATTAAAAAAGTCATTTAAGCCTTTTCACAGTGAGATCTATGCGATATGGCCGAGAAATGTAATTTTGATGTTAACTCCCAAACCGCTGCGCAGAAGTCAACCAAACTTCACCCATTAGTGTATTTTATCACAATCTAGTAGTTACATGTGGAAATTTGGTTCTAGGACATTTGATTTGAGCGCAATCCTCAAACTTAGGTCAAAAAAGCCATTTAAGCCTTTTCACAGTGAGATCTATGCGATATGGCCGAGAAATGTAATTTTGATGTTAACTCCCAAACCGCTGCGCAGAAGTCAACCAAACTTCACCCAATAGTGTATTGTATCACAATCTAGTAGTTACATTTAAAAATTTTGTTCTAGGACATTTTGTTTGAACGCAATCATCAAACTTAATTAAAAAAGTCATTTAAGCCTTTTCACAGTGAGATCTATGCGATATGGCCGAGAAATGTAATTTTGATGTTAACTCCCAAACCGCTGCGCAGAAGTCAACCAAACTTCACCCATTAGTGTATTTTATCACAATCTAGTAGTTACATGTGGAAATTTGGTTCTAGGACATTTGATTTGAGCGCAATCCTCAAACTTAGGTCAAAAAAGCCATTTAAGCCTTTTCACAGTGAGATCTATGCGATATGGCCGAGAAATGTAATTTTGATGTTAACTCCCAAACCGCTGCGCAGAAGTCAACCAAACTTCACCCAATAGTGTATTGTATCACATTCTAGTAGTTACATTTGAAAATTTCGTTCTAGGACATTTGGATTGAGCGCAATCCTCAAACTTAGGTCAAAAAAGCCATTTAAGCCTTTTCACAGTGAGATCTATGCGATATGGCCGAGAAATGTAATTTTGATGTTAACTCCCAAACCGCTGCGCAGAAGTCAACCAAACTTCACCCAATAGTGTATTGTATCACAATCTAGTAGTTACATGTGGAAATTTGGTTATAGGACATTTGATTTGAGCGCAATCCTCAAACTTAGGTCAAAAAAGCCATTTAAGCCTTTTCACAGTGAGATCTATGCGATATGGCCTAGAAATGTAATTTTGATGTTAACTCCCAAACCGCTGCGCAGAAGTCAACCAAACTTCACCCAATAGTGTATTGTATCACATTCTAGTAGTTACATTTGAAAATTTCGTTCAAGGACATTTGGTTTGAGCGCAATTATTAAACTTAGGTCAAAAAAGCCATTTAAGCCTTTTCACAGTGAGATCTATGCGATATGGCCGAGAAATGTAATTTTGATGTTAACTCCCAAACCGCTGCGCAGAAGTAAACCAAACTTCACCCATTAGTGTATTGTATCACAATCTAGTAGTTACATGTGGAAATTTGGTTCTAGGACATTTGATTTGAGCGCAATCCTCAAACTTAGGTCAAAAAAGCCATTTAAGCCTTTTCACAGTGAGATCTATGCGATATGGCCGAGAAATGTAATTTTGATGTTAACTCCCAAACCGCTGCGCAGAAGTCAACCAAACTTCACCCAATAGTGTATTGTATCACATTCTAGTAGTTACATTTGAAAATTTCGTTCTAGGACATTTGGTTTGAGCGCAATTATTAAACTTAGGTCAAAAAAGCCATTTAAGCCTTTTCACAGTGAGATCTATGCGATATGGCCGAGAAATGTAATTTTGATGTTAACTCCCAAACCGCTGCGCAGAAGTAAACCAAACTTCACCCATTAGTGTATTGTATCACAATCTAGTAGTTACATTTGAAAATTTCGTTCAAGGACATTTGGTTTGAGCGCAATTATTAAACTTAGGTCAAAAAAGCCATTTAAGCCTTTTCACAGTGAGATCTATGCGATATGGCCGAGAAATGTAATTTTGATGTTAACTCCCAAACCGCTGCGCAGAAGTAAACCAAACTTCACCCATTAGTGTATTGTATCACAATCTAATAGTTACATGTGGAAATTTGGTTCTAGGACATTTGATTTGAGCGCAATCCTCAAACTTAGGTCAAAAAAGCCATTTAAGCCTTTTCACAGTGAGATCTATGCGATATGGCCGAGAAATGTAATTTTGATGTTAACTCCCAAACCGCTGCGCAGAAGTCAACCAAACTTCACCCAATAGTGTATTGTATCACATTCTAGTAGTTACATTTGAAAATTTCGTTCTAGGACATTTGGTTTGAGCGCAATTATTAAACTTAGGTCAAAAAAGCCATTTAAGCCTTTTCACAGTGAGATCTATGCGATATGGCCGAGAAATGTAATTTTGATGTTAACTCCCAAACCGCTGCGCAGAAGTCAACCAAACTTCACCCATTAGTGTATTGTATCACAATCTAGTAGTTACATTTGAAAATTTCGTTCTAGGACATTTGGTTTGAGCGCAATCTTTAAACTTAGGTCAAAAAAGCCATTTAAGCCTTTTCACAGTGAGATCTATGCGATATGGCCGAGAAATGTAATTTTGATGTTAACTCCCAAACCGCTGCGCAGAAGTCAACCAAACTTCACCCAATAGTGTATTGTATCACAATCTAGTAGTTACATTTGAAAATTTTGTTCTAGGACATTTTGTTTGAACGCAATCATCAAACTTAATTAAAAAAGTCATTTAAGCCTTTTCACAGTGAGGTCTATGCGATATGGCCGAGAAATGTAATTTTGATGTTAACTCCCAAACCGCTGCGCAGAAGTCAACCAAACTTCACCCATTAGTGTATTTTATCACAATCTAGTAGTTACATGTGGAAATTTGGTTCTAGGACATTTGATTTGAGCGCAATCCTCAAACTTAGGTCAAAAAAGCCATTTAAGCCTTTTCACAGTGAGATCTATGCGATATGGCCGAGAAATGTAATTTTGATGTTAACTCCCAAACCGCTGCGCAGAAGTCAACCAAACTTCACCCAATAGTGTATTGTATCACATTCTAGTAGTTACATTTAAAAATTTCGTTCTAGGACATTTGGTTTGAGCGCAATCCTCAAACTTAGGTCAAAAAAGCCATTTAAGCCTTTTCACAGTGAGATCTAAGCGATATGGCCGAGAAATGTAATTTTGATGTTAACTCCCAAACCGCTGCGCAGAAGTCAACCAAACTTCACCCAATAGTGTATTGTATCACAATCTAGTAGTTATATTTGAAAATTTTGTTCTAGGACATTTTGTTTGAACGCAATCATCAAACTTAATTAAAAAAGTCATTTAAGCCTTTTCACAGTGAGATCTATGCGATATGGCCGAGAAATGTAATTTTGATGTTAACTCCCAAACCGCTGCGCAGAAGTCAACCAAACTTCACCCAATAGTGTATTGTATCACAATCTAGTAGTTACATTTGAAAATTTTGTTCTAGGACATTTTGTTTGAGCGCAATCCTCAAACTTAGGTCAAAAAAGCCATTTAAGCCTTTTCACAGTGAGATCTATGCGATATGGCCGAGAAATGTAATTTTGATGTTAACTCCCAAACCGCTGCGCAGAAGTCAACCAAACTTCACCCAATAGTGTATTGTATCACAATCTAGTAGTTACATTTGAAAATTTTGTTCTAGGACATTTTGTTTGAACGCAATCATCAAACTTAATTAAAAAAGTCATTTTAGCCTTTTCACAGTGAGATCTATGCGATATGGCCGAGAAATGTAATTTTGATGTTAACTCCCAAACCGCTGCGCAGAAGTCAACCAAACTTCACCCAATAGTGTATTGTATCACAATCTAGTAGTTACATTTGAAAATTTTGTTCTAGGAAATTTTGTTTGAGCGCAATCATCAAACTTAATTAAAAAAGTCATTTAAGCCTTTTCACAGTGAGATCTATGCGATATGGCCGAGAAATGTAATTTTGATGTTAACTCCCAAACCGCTGCGCAGAAGTCAACCAAACTTCACCCATTAGTGTATTGTATCACAATCTAGTAGTTACATGTGGAAATTTGGTTCTAGGACATTTGATTTGAGCGCATTCCTCAAACTTAGGTCAAAAAAGCCATTTAAGCCTTTTCACAGTGAGATCTATGCGATATGGCCGAGAAATGTAATTTTGATGTTAACTCCCAAACCGCTGCGCAGAAGTCAACCAAACTTCACCCAATAGTGTATTGTATCACAATCTAGTAGTTACATTTGAAAATTTTGTTCTAGGAAATTTTGTTTGAGCGCAATCATCAAACTTAATTAAAAAAGTCATTTAAGCCTTTTCACAGTGAGATCTATGCGATATGGCCGAGAAATGTAATTTTGATGTTAACTCCCAAACCGCTGCGCAGAAGTCAACCAAACTTCACCCATTAGTGTATTTTATCACAATCTAGTAGTTACATGTGGAAATTTGGTTCTAGGACATTTGATTTGAGCGCAATCCTCAAACTTAGGTCAAAAAAGCCATTTAAGCCTTTTCACAGTGAGATCTATGCGATATGGCCGAGAAATGTAATTTTGATGTTAACTCCCAAACCGCTGCGCAGAAGTCAACCAAACTTCACCCAATAGTGTATTGTATCACATTCTAGTAGTAACATTTGAAAATTTCGTTCTAGGACATTTGGTTTGAGCGCAATCCTCAAACTTAGGTCAAAAAGCCATTTAAGCCTTTTCACAGTGAGATCTATGCGATATGGCCGAGAAATGTAATTTTGATGTTAACTCCCAAACCGCTGCGCAGAAGTCAACCAAACTTCACCCAATAGTGTATTGTATCACAATCTAGTAGTTACATTTGAAAATTTTGTTCTAGGACATTTTGTTTGAACGCAATCATCAAACTTAATTAAAAAAGTCATTTAAGCCTTTTCACAGTGAGATCTATGCGATATGGCCGAGAAATGTAATTTTGATGTTAACTCCCAAACCGCTGCGCAGAAGTCAACCAAACTTCACCCAATAGTGTATTGTATCACAATCTAGTAGTTACATTTGAAAATTTTGTTCTAGGACATTTTGTTTGAGCGCAATCCTCAAACTTAGGTCAAAAAAGCCATTTAAGCCTTTTCACAGTGAGATCTATGCGATATGGCCGAGAAATGTAATTTTGATGTTAACTCCCAAACCGCTGCGCAGAAGTCAACCAAACTTCACCCAATAGTGTATTGTATCACAATCTAGTAGTTACATTTGAAAATTTTGTTCTAGGACATTTTGTTTGAACGCAATCATCAAACTTAATTAAAAAAGTCATTTAAGCCTTTTTACAGTGAGATCTATGCGATATGGCCGAGAAATGTAATTTTGATGTTAACTCCCAAACCGCTGCGCAGAAGTCAACCAAACTTCACCCAATAGTGTATTGTATCACAGTCTAGTAGTTACATTTGAAAATTTTGTTCTAGGAAATTTTGTTTGAGCGCAATCATCAAACTTAATTAAAAAAGTCATTTAAGCCTTTTCACAGTGAGATCTATGCGATATGGCCGAGAAATGTAATTTTGATTTTAACTCCCAAACCGCTGCGCAGAAGTCAACCAAACTTCACCCATTAGTGTATTTTATCACAATCTAGTAGTTACATGTGGAAATTTGGTTCTAGGACATTTGATTTGAGCGCAATCCTCAAACTTAGGTCAAAAAAGCCATTTAAGCCTTTTCACAGTGAGATCTATGCGATATGGCCGAGAAATGTAATTTTGATGTTAACTCCCAAACCGCTGCGCAGAAGTCAACCAAACTTCACCCAATAGTGTATTGTATCACAATCTAGTAGTTACATTTAAAAATTTTGTTCTAGGACATTTTGTTTGAACGCAATCATCAAACTTAATTAAAAAAGTCATTTAAGCCTTTTCACAGTGAGATCTATGCGATATGGCCGAGAAATGTAATTTTGATGTTAACTCCCAAACCGCTGCGCAGAAGTCAACCAAACTTCACCCATTAGTGTATTTTATCACAATCTAGTAGTTACATGTGGAAATTTGGTTCTAGGACATTTGATTTGAGCGCAATCCTCAAACTTAGGTCAAAAAAGCCATTTAAGCCTTTTCACAGTGAGATCTATGCGATATGGCCGAGAAATGTAATTTTGATGTTAACTCCCAAACCGCTGCGCAGAAGTCAACCAAACTTCACCCAATAGTGTATTGTATCACATTCTAGTAGTTACATTTGAAAATTTCGTTCTAGGACATTTGGTTTGAGCGCAATCCTCAAACTTAGGTCAAAAAAGCCATTTAAGCCTTTTCACAGTGAGATCTAAGCGATATGGCCGAGAAATGTAATTTTGATGTTAACTCCCAAACCGCTGCGCAGAAGTCAACCAAACTTCACCCAAAAGTGTATTGTATCACAATCTAGTAGTTATATTTGAAAATTTTGTTCTAGGACATTTTGTTTGAACGCAATCATCAAACTTAATTAAAAAAGTCATTTAAGCCTTTTCACAGTGAGATCTATGCGATATGGCCGAGAAATGTAATTTTGATGTTAACTCCCAAACCGCTGCGCAGAAGTCAACCAAACTTCACCCAATAGTGTATTGTATCACAATCTAGTAGTTACATTTGAAAATTTTGTTCTAGGACATTTTGTTTGAGCGCAATCCTCAAACTTAGGTCAAAAAAGCCATTTAAGCCTTTTCACAGTGAGATCTATGCGATATGGCCGAGAAATGTAATTTTGATGTTAACTCCCAAACCGCTGCGCAGAAGTCAACCAAACTTCACCCAATAGTGTATTGTATCACAATCTAGTAGTTACATTTGAAAATTTTGTTCTAGGACATTTTGTTTGAACGCAATCATCAAACTTAATTAAAAAAGTCATTTTAGCCTTTTCACAGTGAGATCTATGCGATATGGCCGAGAAATGTAATTTTGATGTTAACTCCCAAACCGCTGCGCAGAAGTCAACCAAACTTCACCCAATAGTGTATTGTATCACAATCTAGTAGTTACATTTGAAAATTTTGTTCTAGGAAATTTTGTTTGAGCGCAATCATCAAACTTAATTAAAAAAGTCATTTAAGCCTTTTCACAGTGAGATCTATGCGATATGGCCGAGAAATGTAATTTTGATGTTAACTCCCAAACCGCTGCGCAGAAGTCAACCAAACTTCACCCATTAGTGTATTGTATCACAATCTAGTAGTTACATGTGGAAATTTGGTTCTAGGACATTTGATTTGAGCGCAATCCTCAAACTTAGGTCAAAAAAGCCATTTAAGCCTTTTCACAGTGAGATCTATGCGATATGGCCGAGAAATGTAATTTTGATGTTAACTCCCAAACCGCTGCGCAGAAGTCAACCAAACTTCACCCAATAGTGTATTGTATCACAATCTAGTAGTTACATTTGAAAATTTTGTTCTAGGAAATTTTGTTTGAGCGCAATCATCAAACTTAATTAAAAAAGTCATTTAAGCCTTTTCACAGTGAGATCTATGCGATATGGCCGAGAAATGTAATTTTTATGTTAACTCCCAAACCGCTGCGCAGAAGTCAACCAAACTTCACCCATTAGTGTATTTTATCACAATCTAGTAGTTACATGTGGAAATTTGGTTCTAGGACATTTGATTTGAGCGCAATCCTCAAACTTAGGTCAAAAAAGCCATTTAAGCCTTTTCACAGTGAGATCTATGCGATATGGCCGAGAAATGTAATTTTGATGTTAACTCCCAAACCGCTGCGCAGAAGTCAACCAAACTTCACCCAATAGTGTATTGTATCACATTCTAGTAGTTACATTTGAAAATTTCGTTCTAGGACATTTGGTTTAAGCGCAATCCTCAAACTTAGGTCAAAAAGCCATTTAAGCCTTTTCACAGTGAGATCTATGCGATATGGCCGAGAAATGTAATTTTGATGTTAACTCCCAAACCGCTGCGCATAAGTCAACCAAACTTCACCCAATAGTGTATTGTATCACAATCTAGTAGTTACATTTGAAAATTTTGTTCTAGGACATTTTGTTTGAACGCAATCATCAAACTTAATTAAAAAAGTCATTTAAGCCTTTTCACAGTGAGATCTATGCGATATGGCCGAGAAATGTAATTTTGATGTTAACTCCCAAACCGCTGCGCAGAAGTCAACCAAACTTCACCCAATAGTGTATTGTATCACAATCTAGTAGTTACATTTGAAAATTTTGTTCTAGGACATTTTGTTTGAGCGCAATCCTCAAACTTAGGTCAAAAAAGCCATTTAAGCCTTTTCACAGTGAGATCTATGCGATATGGCCGAGAAATGTAATTTTGATGTTAACTCCCAAACCGCTGCGCAGAAGTCAACCAAACTTCACCCAATAGTGTATTGTATCACAATCTAGTAGTTACATTTGAAAATTTTGTTCTAGGACATTTTGTTTGAACGCAATCATCAAACTTAATTAAAAAAGTCATTTAAGCCTTTTCACAGTGAGATCTATGCGATATGGCCGAGAAATGTAATTTTGATGTTAACTCCCAAACCGCTGCGCAGAAGTCAACCAAACTTCACCCAATAGTGTATTGTATCACAATCTAGTAGTTACATTTGAAAATTTTGTTCTAGGACATTTTGTTTGAACGCAATCATCAAACTTAATTAAAAAAGTCATTTAAGCCTTTTCACAGTGAGATCTATGCGATATGGCCGAGAAATGTAATTTTGATGTTAACTCCCAAACCGCTGCGCAGAAGTCAACCAAACTTCACCCATTAGTGTATTTTATCACAATCTAGTAGTTACATGTGGAAATTTGGTTCTAGGACATTTGATTTGAGCGCAATCCTCAAACTTAGGTCAAAAAAGCCATTTAAGCCTTTTCACAGTGAGATCTATGCGATATGGCCGAGAAATGTAATTTTGATGTTAACTCCCAAACCGCTGCGCAGAAGTCAACCAAACTTCACCCAATAGTGTATTGTATCACATTCTAGTAGTTACATTTGAAAATTTCGTTCTAGGACATTTGGTTTGAGCGCAATCCTCAAACTTAGGTCAAAAAAGCCATTTAAGCCTTTTCACAGTGAGATCTATGCGATATGGCCGAGAAATGTAATTTTGATGTTAACTCCCAAACCGCTGCGCAGAAGTCAACCAAACTTCACCCAATAGTGTATTGTATCACAATCTAGTAGTTACATGTGGAAATTTGGTTATAGGACATTTGATTTGAGCGCAATCCTCAAACTTAGGTCAAAAAAGCCATTTAAGCCTTTTCACAGTGAGATCTATGCGATATGGCCTAGAAATGTAATTTTGATAACTCCCAAACCGCTGCGCAGAAGTCAACCAAACTTCACCCAATAGTGTATTGTATCACATTCTAGTAGTTACATTTGAAAATTTCGTTCAAGGACATTTGGTTTGAGCGCAATTATTAAACTTAGGTCAAAAAAGCCATTTAAGCCTTTTCACAGTGAGATCTATGCGATATGGCCGAGAAATGTAATTTTGATGTTAACTCCCAAACCGCTGCGCAGAAGTAAACCAAACTTCACCCATTAGTGTATTGTATCACAATCTAGCAGGTACATGTGGAAATTTGGTTCTAGGACATTTGATTTGAGCGCAATCCTCAAACTTAGGTCAAAAAAGCCATTTAAGCCTTTTCACAGTGAGATCTATGCGATATGGCCGAGAAATGTAATTTTGATGTTAACTCCCAAACCGCTGCGCAGAAGTCAACCAAACTTCACCCAATAGTGTATTGTATCACATTCTAGTAGTTACATTTGAAAATTTCGTTCTAGGACATTTGGTTTGAGCGCAATTATTAAACTTAGGTCAAAAAAGCCATTTAAGCCTTTTCACAGTGAGATCTATGCGATATGGCCGAGAAATGTAATTTTGATGTTAACTCCCAAACCGCTGCGCAGAAGTAAACCAAACTTCACCCATTAGTGTATTGTATCACAATCTAGTAGTTACATGTGGAAATTTGGTTCTAGGACATTTGATTTTAGCGCAATCCTCAAACTTAGGTCAAAAAAGCCATTTAAGCCTTTTCACAGTGAGATCTATGCGATATGGCCGAGAAATGTAATTTTGATGTTAACTCCCAAACCGCTGCGCAGAAGTCAACCAAACTTCACCCAATAGTGTATTGTATCACAATCTAGTAGTTACATTTGAAAATTTTGTTCTAGGAAATTTTGTTTGAGCGCAATCATCAAACTTAATTAAAAAAGTCATTTAAGCCTTTTCACAGTGAGATCTATGCGATATGGCCGAGAAATGTAATTTTGATGTTAACTCCCAAACCGCTGCGCAAAAGTCAACCAAACTTCACCCATTAGTGTATTGTATCACAATCTAGTAGTTACATGTGAAAATTTGGTTCTAGGACATTTGATTTGAGCGCAATCCTCAAATTTAGGTCAAAAAAGCCATTTAAGCCTTTTCACAGTGAGATCTATGCGATATGGCCGAGAAATGTAATTTTGATGTTAACTCCCAAACCGCTGCGCAGAAGTCAACCAAACTTCACCCAATAGTGTATTGTATCACATTCTAGTAGTTACATTTTAAAATTTCGTTCTAGGACATTTGGTTTGAGCGCAATTATTAAACTTAGGTCAAAAAAGCCATTTAAGCCTTTTCACAGTGAGATCTATGCGATATGCCCGAGAAATGTAATTTTGATGTTAACTCCCAAACCGCTGCGCAGAAGTCAACCAAACTTCACCCATTAGTGTATTGTATCACAATCTAGTAGTTACATGTGGAAATTTGGTTCTAGGACATTTGATTTGAGCGCAATCCTCAAACTTAGGTCAAAAAAGCCATTTAAGCCTTTTCACAGTGAGATCTATGCGATATGGCCGAGAAATGTAATTTTGATGTTAACTCCCAAACCGCTGCGCAGAAGTCAACCAAACTTCACCCAATAGTGTATTGTATCACAATCTAGTAGTTACATTTGAAAATTTTGTTCTAGGACATTTTGTTTGAATGCAATCATCAAACTTAATTAAAAAAGTCATTTAAGCCTTTTCACAGTGAGATCTATGCGATATGGCCGAGAAATGTAATTTTGATGTTAACTCCCAAACCGCTGCGCAGAAGTCAACCAAACTTCACCCATTAGTGTATTGTATCACAATCTAGTAGTTACATGTGGAAATTTGGTTATAGGACATTTGATTTGAGCGCAATCCTCAAACTTAGGTCAAAAAAGCCATTTAAGCCTTTTCACAGTGAGATCTATGCGATATGGCCGAGAAATGTAATTTTGATGTTAACTCCCAAACCGCTGCGCAGAAGTCAACTAAACTTCACCCAATAGTGTATTGTATCACATTCTAGTAGTTACATTTGAAAATTTCGTTCTAGGACATTTGGTTTGAGCGCAATCATTAAACTTAATTAAAAAAGTCATTTAAGCCTTTTCACAGTGAGATCTATGCGATATGGCCGAGAAATGTAATTTTGATGTTAACTACCAAACCGCTGCGCAGAAGTCAACCAAACTTCACCCAATAGTGTATTGTATCACAATCTAGTAGTTACATTTGAAAATTTTGTTCTAGGACATTTTGTTTGAACGCAATCATCAAACTTAATTAAAAAAGTCATTTAAGCCTTTTCACAGTGAGATCTATGCGATATGGCCGAGAAATGTAATTTTGATGTTAACTCCCAAACCGCTGCGCAGAAGTCAACCAAACTTCACCCAATAGTGTATTGTATCACAATCTAGTAGTTACATTTGAAAATTTTGTTTTAGGAAATTTTGTTTGAGCGCAATCATCAAACTTAATTAAAAGAGTCATTTAAGCCTTTTCACAGTGAGATCTATGCGATATGGCCGAGAAATGTAATTTTGATGTTAACTCCCAAACCGCTGCGCAGAAGTCAACCAAACTTCACCCATTAGTGTATTGTATCACAATCTAGTAGTTACATTTGATATTTTGTTCTAGGACATTTTGTTTGAGCGCAATCCTCAAACTTAGGTCAAAAAAGCCATTTAAGCCTTTTCACAGTGAGATCTATGCGATATGGCCGAGAAATGTAATTTTGATGTTAACTCCCAAACCGCTGCGCAGAAGTCAACCAAACTTCACCCAATAGTGTATTGTATCACAATCTAGTAGTTACATTTGAAAATTTTGTTCTAGGACATTTTGTTTGAACGCAATCATCAAACTTAATTAAAAAAGTCATTTAAGCCTTTTCACAGTGAGATCTATGCGATATGGCCGAGAAATGTAATTTTGATGTTAACTCCCAAACCGCTGCGCAGAAGTCAACCAAACTTCACCCAATAGTGTATTGTATCACAATCTAGTAGTTACATTTGAAAATTTTGTTCTAGGAAATTTTGTTTGAGCGCAATCATCAAACTTAATTAAAAAAGTCATTTAAGCCTTTTCACAGTGAGATCTATGCGATATGGCCGAGAAATGTAATTTTGATGTTAACTCCCAAACCGCTGCGCAGAAGTCAACCAAACTTCACCCATTAGTGTATTTTATCACAATCTAGTAGTTACATGTGGAAATTTGGTTCTAGGACATTTGATTTGAGCGCAATCCTCAAACTTAGGTCAAAAAAGCCATTTAAGCCTTTTCACAGTGAGATCTATGCGATATGGCCGAGAAATGTAATTTTGATGTTAACTCCCAAACCGCTGCGCAGAAGTCAACCAAACTTCACCCAATAGTGTATTGTATCACAATCTAGTAGTTACATTTAAAAATTTTGTTCTAGGACATTTTGTTTGAACGCAATCATCAAACTTAATTAAAAAAGTCATTTAAGCCTTTTCACAGTGAGATCTATGCGATATGGCCGAGAAATGTAATTTTGATGTTAACTCCCAAACCGCTGCGCAGAAGTCAACCAAACTTCACCCATTAGTGTATTTTATCACAATCTAGTAGTTACATGTGGAAATTTGGTTCTAGGACATTTGATTTGAGCGCAATCCTCAAACTTAGGTCAAAAAAGCCATTTAAGCCTTTTCACAGTGAGATCTATGCGATATGGCCGAGAAATGTAATTTTGATGTTAACTCCCAAACCGCTGCGCAGAAGTCAACCAAACTTCACCCAATAGTGTATTGTATCACATTCTAGTAGTTACATTTGAAAATTTCGTTCTAGGACATTTGGTTTGAGCGCAATCCTCAAACTTAGGTCAAAAAAGCCATTTAAGCCTTTTCACAGTGAGATCTATGCGATATGGCCGAGAAATGTAATTTTGATGTTAACTCCCAAACCGCTGCGCAGAAGTCAACCAAACTTCACCCAATAGTGTATTGTATCACAATCTAGTAGTTACATGTGGAAATTTGGTTATAGGACATTTGATTTGAGCGCAATCCTCAAACTTAGGTCAAAAAAGCCATTTAAGCCTTTTCACAGTGAGATCTATGCGATATGGCCGAGAAATGTAATTTTGATGTTAACTCCCAAACCGCTGCGCAGAAGTCAACCAAACTTCACCCAATAGTGTATTGTATCACAATCTAGTAGTTACATTTGAAAATTTTGTTCTAGGACATTTTGTTTGAACGCAATCATCAAACTTAATTAAAAAAGTCATTTAAGCCTTTTCACAGTGAGATCTATGCGATATGGCCGAGAAATGTAATTTTGATGTTAACTCCCAAACCGCTGCGCAGAAGTCAACCAAACTTCACCCAATAGTGTATTGTATCACAATCTAGTAGTTACATTTGAAAATTTTGTTCTAGGAAATTTTGTTTGAGCGCAATCATCAAACTTAATTAAAAAAGTCATTTAAGCCTTTTCACAGTGAGATCTATGCGATATGGCCGAGAAATGTAATTTTGATGTTAACTCCCAAACCGCTGCGCAGAAGTCAACCAAACTTCACCCATTAGTGTATTTTATCACAATCTAGTAGTTACATGTGGAAATTTGGTTCTAGGACATTTGATTTGAGCGCAATCCTCAAACTTAGGTCAAAAAAGCCATTTAAGCCTTTTCACAGTGAGATCTATGCGATATGGCCGAGAAATGTAATTTTGATGTTAACTCCCAAACCGCTGCGCAGAAGTCAACCAAACTTCACCCAATAGTGTATTGTATCACAATCTAGTAGTTACATTTAAAAATTTTGTTCTAGGACATTTTGTTTGAACGCAATCATCAAACTTAATTAAAAAAGTCATTTAAGCCTTTTCACAGTGAGATCTATGCGATATGGCCGAGAAATGTAATTTTGATGTTAACTCCCAAACCGCTGCGCAGAAGTCAACCAAACTTCACCCATTAGTGTATTTTATCACAATCTAGTAGTTACATGTGGAAATTTGGTTCTAGGACATTTGATTTGAGCGCAATCCTCAAACTTAGGTCAAAAAAGCCATTTAAGCCTTTTCACAGTGAGATCTATGCGATATGGCCGAGAAATGTAATTTTGATGTTAACTCCCAAACCGCTGCGCAGAAGTCAACCAAACTTCACCCAATAGTGTATTGTATCACATTCTAGTAGTTACATTTGAAAATTTCGTTCTAGGACATTTGGTTTGAGCGCAATCCTCAAACTTAGGTCAAAAAAGCCATTTAAGCCTTTTCACAGTGAGATCTATGCGATATGGCCGAGAAATGTAATTTTGATGTTAACTCCCAAACCGCTGCGCAGAAGTCAACCAAACTTCACCCAATAGTGTATTGTATCACAATCTAGTAGTTACATGTGGAAATTTGGTTATAGGACATTTGATTTGAGCGCAATCCTCAAACTTAGGTCAAAAAAGCCATTTAAGCCTTTTCACAGTGAGATCTATGCGATATGGCCGAGAAATGTAATTTTGATGTTAACTCCCAAACCGCTGCGCAGAAGTCAACCAAACTTCACCCAATAGTGTATTGTATCACATTCTAGTAGTTACATTTGAAAATTTCGTTCAAGGACATTTGGTTTGAGCGCAATTATTAAACTTAGGTCAAAAAAGCCATTTAAGCCTTTTCACAGTGAGATCTATGCGATATGGCCGAGAAATGTAATTTTGATGTTAACTCCCAAACCGCTGCGCAGAAGTCAACCAAACTTCACCCATTAGTGTATTGTATCACAATCTAGTAGTTACATGTGGAAATTTGGTTCTAGGACATTTGATTTGAGCGCAATCCTCAAACTTAGGTCAAAAAAGCCATTTAAGCCTTTTCACAGTGAGATCTATGCGATATGGCCGAGAAATGTAATTTTGATGTTAACTCCCAAACCGCTGCGCAGAAGTCAACCAAACTTCACCCAATAGTGTATTGTATCACATTCTAGTAGTTACATTTGAAAATTTCGTTCTAGGACATTTGGTTTGAGCGCAATTATTAAACTTAGGTCAAAAAAGCCATTTAAGCCTTTTCACAGTGAGATCTATGCGATATGGCCGAGAAATGTAATTTTGATGTTAACTCCCAAACCGCTGCGCAGAAGTAAACCAAACTTCACCCATTAGTGTATTGTATCACAATCTAGTAGTTACATGTGGAAATTTGGTTCTAGGACATTTGATTTTAGCGCAATCCTCAAACTTAGGTCAAAAAAGC
Organism: Corythoichthys intestinalis; assembly: GCF_030265065.1. Classification (NCBI taxonomy): domain Eukaryota; kingdom Metazoa; phylum Chordata; class Actinopteri; order Syngnathiformes; family Syngnathidae; genus Corythoichthys; species Corythoichthys intestinalis. The sequence continues at coordinate 36,805,203 of NC_080416.1, read as the reverse complement.
CATTTAAGCCTTTTCACAGTGAGATCTATGCGATATGGCCGAGAAATGTAATTTTGATGTTAACTCCCAAACCGCTGCGCAGAAGTCAACCAAACTTCACCCAATAGTGTATTGTATCACAATCTAGTAGTTACATTTGAAAATTTTGTTCTAGGAAATTTTGTTTGAATGCAATCATCAAACTTAATTAAAAAAGTCATTTAAGCCTTTTCACAGTGAGATCTATGCGATATGGCCGAGAAATGTAATTTTGATGTTAACTCCCAAACCGCTGCGCAGAAGTCAACCAAACTTCACCCATTAGTGTATTGTATCACAATCTAGTAGTTACATGTGGAAATTTGGTTATAGGACATTTGATTTGAGCGCAATCCTCAAACTTAGGTCAAAAAAGCCATTTAAGCCTTTTCACAGTGAGATCTATGCGATATGGCCGAGAAATGTAATTTTGATGTTAACTCCCAAACCGCTGCGCAGAAGTCAACTAAACTTCACCCAATAGTGTATTGTATCACATTCTAGTAGTTACATTTGAAAATTTCGTTCTAGGACATTTGGTTTGAGCGCAATCATTAAACTTAATTAAAAAAGTCATTTAAGCCTTTTCACAGTGAGATCTATGCGATATGGCCGAGAAATGTAATTTTGATGTTAACTACCAAACCGCTGCGCAGAAGTCAACCAAACTTCACCCAATAGTGTATTGTATCACAATCTAGTAGTTACATTTGAAAATTTTGTTCTAGGACATTTTGTTTGAACGCAATCATCAAACTTAATTAAAAAAGTCATTTAAGCCTTTTCACAGTGAGATCTATGCGATATGGCCGAGAAATGTAATTTTGATGTTAACTCCCAAACCGCTGCGCAGAAGTCAACCAAACTTCACCCAATAGTGTATTGTATCACAATCTAGTAGTTACATTTGAAAATTTTGTTTTAGGAAATTTTGTTTGAGCGCAATCATCAAACTTAATTAAAAAAGTCATTTAAGCCTTTTTACAGTGAGATATATGCGATATGGCCGAGAAATGTAATTTTGATGTTCACTCCCAAACCGCTGCGCAGAAGACAACCAAACTTCACCCATTAGTGTATTGTATCACAATCTAGTAGTTACATATGGAAATTTGGTTATAGGACATTTGATTTGAGCGCAATCCTCAAACTTAGGTCAAAAAAGCCATTTAAGCCTTTTCACAGTGAGATCTATGCGATATGGCCGAGAAATGTAATTTTGATGTTAACTCCCAAACCGCTGCGCAGAAGTCAACCAAACTTCACCCATTAGTGTATTGTATCACAATCTAGTAGTTACATTTGAAAATTTCGTTCTAGGACATTTGGTTTGAGCGCAATCTTTAAACTTAGGTCAAAAAAGCCATTTAAGCCTTTTCACAGTGAGATCTATGCGATATGGCCGAGAAATGTAATTTTGATGTTAACTCCCAAACCGCTGCGCAGAAGTCAACCAAACTTCACCCAATAGTGTATTGTATCACAATCTAGTAGTTACATTTGAAAATTTTGTTCTAGGACATTTTGTTTGAACGCAATCATCAAACTTAATTAAAAAAGTCATTTAAGCCTTTTCACAGTGAGATCTATGCGATATGGCCGAGAAATGTAATTTTGATGTTAACTCCCAAACCGCTGCGCAGAAGTCAACCAAACTTCACCCAATAGTGTATTGTATCACAATCTAGTAGTTACATTTGAAAATTTTGTTCTAGGACATTTTGTTTGAGCGCAATCATCAAACTTAATTAAAAAAGTCATTTAAGCCTTTTCACAGTGAGATCTATGCGATATGGCCGAGAAATGTAATTTTGATGTTAACTCCCAAACCGCTGCGCAGAAGTCAACCAAACTTCACCCATTAGTGTATTTTATCACAATCTAGTAGTTACATGTGGAAATTTGGTTCTAGGACATTTGATTTGAGCGCAATCCTCAAACTTAGGTCAAAAAAGCCATTTAAGCCTTTTCACAGTGAGATCTATGCGATATGGCCGAGAAATGTAATTTTGATGTTAACTCCCAAACCGCTGCGCAGAAGTCAACCAAACTTCACCCAATAGTGTATTGTATCACATTCTAGTAGTTACATTTGAAAATTTCGTTCTAGGACATTTTGTTTGAGCGCAATCCTCAAACTTAGGTCAAAAAAGCCATTTAAGCCTTTTCACAGTGAGATCTATGCGATATGGCCGAGAAATGTAATTTTGATGTTAACTCCCAAACCGCTGCGCAGAAGTCAACCAAACTTCACCCAATAGTGTATTGTATCACAATCTAGTAGTTACATTTGAAAATTTTGTTCTAGGACATTTTGTTTGAACGCAATCATCAAACTTAATTAAAAAAGTCATTTAAGCCTTTTCACAGTGAGATCTATGCGATATGGCCGAGAAATGTAATTTTGATGTTAACTCCCAAACCGCTGCGCAGAAGTCAACCAAACTTCACCCAATAGTGTATTGTATCACAATCTAGTAGTTACATTTGAAAATTTTGTTCTAGGAAATTTTGTTTGAGCGCAATCATCAAACTTAATTAAAAAAGTCATTTAAGCCTTTTCACAGTGAGATCTATGCGATATGGCCGAGAAATGTAATTTTGATGTTAACTCCCAAACCGCTGCGCAGAAGTCAACCAAACTTCACCCATTAGTGTATTTTATCACAATCTAGTAGTTACATGTGGAAATTTGGTTCTAGGACATTTGATTTGAGCGCAATCCTCAAACTTAGGTCAAAAAAGCCATTTAAGCCTTTTCACAGTGAGATCTATGCGATATGGCCGAGAAATGTAATTTTGATGTTAACTCCCAAACCGCTGCGCAGAAGTCAACCAAACTTCACCCAATAGTGTATTGTATCACAATCTAGTAGTTACATTTAAAAATTTTGTTCTAGGACATTTTGTTTGAACGCAATCATCAAACTTAATTAAAAAAGTCATTTAAGCCTTTTCACAGTGAGATCTATGCGATATGGCCGAGAAATGTAATTTTGATGTTAACTCCCAAACCGCTGCGCAGAAGTCAACCAAACTTCACCCATTAGTGTATTTTATCACAATCTAGTAGTTACATGTGGAAATTTGGTTCTAGGACATTTGATTTGAGCGCAATCCTCAAACTTAGGTCAAAAAAGCCATTTAAGCCTTTTCACAGTGAGATCTATGCGATATGGCCGAGAAATGTAATTTTGATGTTAACTCCCAAACCGCTGCGCAGAAGTCAACCAAACTTCACCCAATAGTGTATTGTATCACATTCTAGTAGTTACATTTGAAAATTTCGTTCTAGGACATTTGGTTTGAGCGCAATCCTCAAACTTAGGTCAAAAAAGCCATTTAAGCCTTTTCACAGTGAGATCTATGCGATATGGCCGAGAAATGTAATTTTGATGTTAACTCCCAAACCGCTGCGCAGAAGTCAACCAAACTTCACCCAATAGTGTATTGTATCACAATCTAGTAGTTACATGTGGAAATTTGGTTATAGGACATTTGATTTGAGCGCAATCCTCAAACTTAGGTCAAAAAAGCCATTTAAGCCTTTTCACAGTGAGATCTATGCGATATGGCCGAGAAATGTAATTTTGATGTTAACTCCCAAACCGCTGCGCAGAAGTCAACCAAACTTCACCCAATAGTGTATTGTATCACAATCTAGTAGTTACATTTGAAAATTTTGTTCTAGGACATTTTGTTTGAACGCAATCATCAAACTTAATTAAAAAAGTCATTTAAGCCTTTTCACAGTGAGATCTATGCGATATGGCCGAGAAATGTAATTTTGATGTTAACTCCCAAACCGCTGCGCAGAAGTCAACCAAACTTCACCCAATAGTGTATTGTATCACAATCTAGTAGTTACATTTGAAAATTTTGTTCTAGGAAATTTTGTTTGAGCGCAATCATCAAACTTAATTAAAAAAGTCATTTAAGCCTTTTCACAGTGAGATCTATGCGATATGGCCGAGAAATGTAATTTTGATGTTAACTCCCAAACCGCTGCGCAGAAGTCAACCAAACTTCACCCATTAGTGTATTTTATCACAATCTAGTAGTTACATGTGGAAATTTGGTTCTAGGACATTTGATTTGAGCGCAATCCTCAAACTTAGGTCAAAAAAGCCATTTAAGCCTTTTCACAGTGAGATCTATGCGATATGGCCGAGAAATGTAATTTTGATGTTAACTCCCAAACCGCTGCGCAGAAGTCAACCAAACTTCACCCAATAGTGTATTGTATCACAATCTAGTAGTTACATTTAAAAATTTTGTTCTAGGACATTTTGTTTGAACGCAATCATCAAACTTAATTAAAAAAGTCATTTAAGCCTTTTCACAGTGAGATCTATGCGATATGGCCGAGAAATGTAATTTTGATGTTAACTCCCAAACCGCTGCGCAGAAGTCAACCAAACTTCACCCATTAGTGTATTTTATCACAATCTAGTAGTTACATGTGGAAATTTGGTTCTAGGACATTTGATTTGAGCGCAATCCTCAAACTTAGGTCAAAAAAGCCATTTAAGCCTTTTCACAGTGAGATCTATGCGATATGGCCGAGAAATGTAATTTTGATGTTAACTCCCAAACCGCTGCGCAGAAGTCAACCAAACTTCACCCAATAGTGTATTGTATCACATTCTAGTAGTTACATTTGAAAATTTCGTTCTAGGACATTTGGTTTGAGCGCAATCCTCAAACTTAGGTCAAAAAAGCCATTTAAGCCTTTTCACAGTGAGATCTATGCGATATGGCCGAGAAATGTAATTTTGATGTTAACTCCCAAACCGCTGCGCAGAAGTCAACCAAACTTCACCCAATAGTGTATTGTATCACAATCTAGTAGTTACATGTGGAAATTTGGTTATAGGACATTTGATTTGAGCGTAATCCTCAAACTTAGGTCAAAAAAGCCATTTAAGCCTTTTCACAGTGAGATCTATGCGATATGGCCGAGAAATGTAATTTTGATGTTAACTCCCAAACCGCTGCGCAGAAGTCAACCAAACTTCACCCAATAGTGTATTGTATCACATTCTAGTAGTTACATTTGAAAATTTCGTTCAAGGACATTTGGTTTGAGCGCAATTATTAAACTTAGGTCAAAAAAGCCATTTAAGCCTTTTCACAGTGAGATCTATGCGATATGGCCGAGAAATGTAATTTTGATGTTAACTCCCAAACCGCTGCGCAGAAGTAAACCAAACTTCACCCATTAGTGTATTGTATCACAATCTAGTAGTTACATGTGGAAATTTGGTTCTAGGACATTTGATTTGAGCGCAATCCTCAAACTTAGGTCAAAAAAGCCATTTAAGCCTTTTCACAGTGAGATCTATGCGATATGGCCGAGAAATGTAATTTTGATGTTAACTCCCAAACCGCTGCGCAGAAGTCAACCAAACTTCACCCAATAGTGTATTGTATCACATTCTAGTAGTTACATTTGAAAATTTCGTTCTAGGACATTTGGTTTGAGCGCAATTATTAAACTTAGGTCAAAAAAGCCATTTAAGCCTTTTCACAGTGAGATCTATGCGATATGGCCGAGAAATGTAATTTTGATGTTAACTCCCAAACCGCTGCGCAGAAGTAAACCAAACTTCACCCATTAGTGTATTGTATCACAATCTAGTAGTTACATGTGGAAATTTGGTTCTAGGACATTTGATTTTAGCGCAATCCTCAAACTTAGGTCAAAAAAGCCATTTAAGCCTTTTCACAGTGAGATCTATGCGATATGGCCGAGAAATGTAATTTTGATGTTAACTCCCAAACCGCTGCGCAGAAGTCAACCAAACTTCACCCAATAGTGTATTGTATCACAATCTAGTAGTTACATTTGAAAATTTTGTTCTAGGAAATTTTGTTTGAATGCAATCATCAAACTTAATTAAAAAAGTCATTTAAGCCTTTTCACAGTGAGATCTATGCGATATGGCCGAGAAATGTAATTTTGATGTTAACTCCCAAACCGCTGCGCAGAAGTCAACCAAACTTCACCCATTAGTGTATTTTATCACAATCTAGTAGTTACATGTGGAAATTTGGTTCTAGGACATTTGATTTGAGCGCAATCCTCAAACTTAGGTCAAAAAAGCCATTTAAGCCTTTTCACAGTGAGATCTATGCGATATGGCCGAGAAATGTAATTTTGATGTTAACTCCCAAACCGCTGCGCAGAAGTCAACCAAACTTCACCCAATAGTGTATTGTATCACAATCTAGTAGTTACATTTGAAAATTTTGTTCTAGGAAATTTTGTTTGAGCGCAATCATCAAACTTAATTAAAAAAGTCATTTAAGCCTTTTCACAGTGAGATCTATGCGATATGGCCGAGAAATGTAATTTTGATGTTAACTCCCAAACCGCTGCGCAGAAGTCAACCAAACTTCACCCATTAGTGTATTGTATCACAATCTAGTAGTTTTATTTGAAAATTTTGTTCTAGGACATTTTGTTTGAACGCAATCATCAAACTTAATTAAAAAAGTCATTTAAGCCTTTTCACAGTGAGATCTATGCGATATGGCCGAGAAATGTAATTTTGATGTTAACTCCCAAACCGCTGCGCAGAAGTCAACCAAACTTCACCCAATAGTGTATTGTATCACAATCTAGTAGTTACATTTGAAAATTTTGTTCTAGGACATTTTGTTTGAGCGCAATCCTCAAACTTAGGTCAAAAAAGCCATTTAAGCCTTTTCACAGTGAGATCTATGCGATATGGCCGAGAAATGTAATTTTGATGTTAACTCCCAAACCGCTGCGCAGAAGTCAACCAAACTTCACCCAATAGTGTATTGTATCACAATCTAGTAGTTACATTTAAAAATTTTGTTCTAGGACATTTTGTTTGAACGCAATCATCAAACTTAATTAAAAAAGTCATTTAAGCCTTTTCACAGTGAGATCTATGCGATATGGCCGAGAAATGTAATTTTGATGTTAACTCCCAAACCGCTGCGCAGAAGTCAACCAAACTTCACCCATTAGTGTATTTTATCACAATCTAGTAGTTACATGTGGAAATTTGGTTCTAGGACATTTGATTTGAGCGCAATCCTCAAACTTAGGTCAAAAAAGCCATTTAAGCCTTTTCACAGTGAGATCTATGCGATATGGCCGAGAAATGTAATTTTGATGTTAACTCCCAAACCGCTGCGCAGAAGTCAACCAAACTTCACCCAATAGTGTATTGTATCACATTCTAGTAGTTACATTTGAAAATTTCGTTCTAGGACATTTGGTTTGAGCGCAATCCTCAAACTTAGGTCAAAAAAGCCATTTAAGCCTTTTCACAGTGAGATCTATGCGATATGGCCGAGAAATGTAATTTTGATGTTAACTCCCAAACCGCTGCGCAGAAGTCAACCAAACTTCACCCAATAGTGTATTGTATCACAATCTAGTAGTTACATTTGAAAATTTTGTTCTAGGACATTTTGTTTGAACGCAATCATCAAACTTAATTAAAAAAGTCATTTAAGCCTTTTCACAGTGAGATCTATGCGATATGGCCGAGAAATGTAATTTTGATGTTAACTCCCAAACCGCTGCGCAGAAGTCAACCAAACTTCACCCAATAGTGTATTGTATCACAATCTAGTAGTTACATTTGAAAATTTTGTTCTAGGACATTTTGTTTGAGCGCAATCCTCCAACTTAGGTCAAAAAAGCCAGTTAAGCCTTTTCACAGTGAGATCTATGCGATATGGCCGAGAAATGTAATTTTAATGTTAACTCCCAAACCGCTGCGCAGAAGTAAACCAAACTTCACCCATTAGTGTATTGTATCACAATCTAGTAGTTACATGTGGAAATTTGGTTCTAGGACATTTGATTTGAGCGCAATCCTCAAACTTAGGTCAAAAAAGCCATTTAAGCCTTTTCACAGTGAGATCTATGCGATATGGCCGAGAAATGTAATTTTGATGTTAACTCCCAAACTGCTGCGCAGAAGTCAACCAAATTTCACCCAATAGTGTATTGTATCACATTCTAGTAGTTACATTTGAAAATTTCGTTCTAGGACATTTGGTTTGAGCGCAATTATTAAACTTAGGTCAAAAAAGCCATTTAAGCCTTTTCACAGTGAGATCTATGCGATATGGCCGAGAAATGTAATTTTGATGTTAACTCCCAAACCGCTGCGCAGAAGTAAACCAAACTTCACCCATTAGTGTATTGTATCACAATCTAGTAGTTACATGTGGAAATTTGGTTCTAGGACATTTGATTTTAGCGCAATCCTCAAACTTAGGTCAAAAAAGCCATTTAAGCCTTTTCACAGTGAGATCTATGCGATATGGCCGAGAAATGTAATTTTGATGTTAACTCCCAAACCGCTGCGCAGAAGTCAACCAAACTTCACCCAATAGTGTATTGTATCACAATCTAGTAGTTACATTTGAAAATTTTGTTCTAGGAAATTTTGTTTGAGCGCAATCATCAAACTTAATTAAAAAAGTCATTTAAGCCTTTTCACAGTGAGATCTATGCGATATGGCCGAGAAATGTAATTTTGATGTTAACTCCCAAACCGCTGCGCAGAAGTCAACCAAACTTCACCCATTAGTGTATTGTATCACAATCTAGTAGTTACATGTGGAAATTTGGTTCTAGGACATTTGATTTGAGCGCAATCCTCAAACTTAGGTCAAAAAAGCCATTTAAGCCTTTTCACAGTGAGATCTATGCGATATGGCCGAGAAATGTAATTTTGATGTTAACTCCCAAACCGCTGCGCAGAAGTCAACCAAACTTCACCCAATAGTGTATTGTATCACATTCTAGTAGTTACATTTGAAAATTTCGTTCTAGGACATTTGGTTTGAGCGCAATCTTTAAACTTAGGTCAAAAAAGCCATTTAAGCCTTTTCACAGTGAGATCTATGCGATATGGCCGAGAAATGTAATTTTGATGTTAACTCCCAAACCGCTGCGCAGAAGTCAACCAAACTTCACCCATTAGTGTATTGTATCACAATCTAGTAGTTACATGTGGAAATTTGGTTCTAGGAAATTTTGTTTGAGCGCAATCATCAAACTTAATTAAAAAAGTCATTTAAGCCTTTTCACAGTGAGATCTATGCGATATGGCCGAGAAATGTAATTTTGATGTTAACTCCCAAACCTCTGCGCAGAAGTCAACCAAACTTCACCCATTAGTGTATTGTATCACAATCTAGTAGTTACATTTGAAAATTTTGTTCTAGGACATTTTGTTTGAGCGCAATCCTCCAACTTAGGTCAAAAAAGCCAGTTAAGCCTTTTCACAGTGAGATCTATGCGATATGGCCGAGAAATGTAATTTTAATGTTAACTCCCAAACCGCTGCGCAGAAGTAAACCAAACTTCACCCATTAGTGTATTGTATCACAATCTAGTAGTTACATGTGGAAATTTGGTTCTAGGACATTTGATTTGAGCGCAATCCTCAAACTTAGGTCAAAAAAGCCATTTAAGCCTTTTCACAGTGAGATCTATGCGATATGGCCGAGAAATGTAATTTTGATGTTAACTCCCAAACCGCTGCGCAGAAGTCAACCAAACTTCACCCAATAGTGTATTGTATCACAATCTAGTAGTTACATTTGAAAATTTTGTTCTAGGACATTTTGTTTGAGCGCAATCCTCCAACTTAGGTCAAAAAAGCCAGTTAAGCCTTTTCACAGTGAGATCTATGCGATATGGCCGAGAAATGTAATTTTAATGTTAACTCCCAAACCGCTGCGCAGAAGTAAACCAAACTTCACCCATTAGTGTATTGTATCACAATCTAGTAGTTACATGTGGAAATTTGGTTCTAGGACATTTGATTTGAGCGCAATCCTCAAACTTAGGTCAAAAAAGCCATTTAAGCCTTTTCACAGTGAGATCTATGCGATATGGCCGAGAAATGTAATTTTGATGTTAACTCCCAAACTGCTGCGCAGAAGTCAACCAAATTTCACCCAATAGTGTATTGTATCACATTCTAGTAGTTACATTTGAAAATTTCGTTCTAGGACATTTGGTTTGAGCGCAATTATTAAACTTAGGTCAAAAAAGCCATTTAAGCCTTTTCACAGTGAGATCTATGCGATATGGCCGAGAAATGTAATTTTGATGTTAACTCCCAAACCGCTGCGCAGAAGTAAACCAAACTTCACCCATTAGTGTATTGTATCACAATCTAGTAGTTACATGTGGAAATTTGGTTCTAGGACATTTGATTTTAGCGCAATCCTCAAACTTAGGTCAAAAAAGCCATTTAAGCCTTTTCACAGTGAGATCTATGCGATATGGCCGAGAAATGTAATTTTGATGTTAACTCCCAAACCGCTGCGCAGAAGTCAACCAAACTTCACCCAATAGTGTATTGTATCACAATCTAGTAGTTACATTTGAAAATTTTGTTCTAGGAAATTTTGTTTGAGCGCAATCATCAAACTTAATTAAAAAAGTCATTTAAGCCTTTTCACAGTGAGATCTATGCGATATGGCCGAGAAATGTAATTTTGATGTTAACTCCCAAACCGCTGCGCAGAAGTCAACCAAACTTCACCCATTAGTGTATTGTATCACAATCTAGTAGTTACATGTGGAAATTTGGTTCTAGGACATTTGATTTGAGCGCAATCCTCAAACTTAGGTCAAAAAAGCCATTTAAGCCTTTTCACAGTGAGATCTATGCGATATGGCCGAGAAATGTAATTTTGATGTTAACTCCCAAACCGCTGCGCAGAAGTCAACCAAACTTCACCCAATAGTGTATTGTATCACATTCTAGTAGTTACATTTTAAAATTTCGTTCTAGGACATTTGGTTTGAGCGCAATTATTAAACTTAGGTCAAAAAAGCCATTTAAGCCTTTTCACAGTGAGATCTATGCGATATGGCCGAGAAATGTAATTTTGATGTTAACTCCCAAACCGCTGCGCAGAAGTAAACCAAACTTCACCCATTAGTGTATTGTATCACAATCTAGTAGTTACATGTGGAAATTTGGTTCTAGGACATTTGATTTGAGCGCAATCCTCAAACTTAGGTCAAAAAAGCCATTTAAGCCTTTTCACAGTGAGATCTATGCGATATGGCCGAGAAATGTAATTTTGATGTTAACTCCCAAACCGCTGCGCAGAAGTCAACCAAACTTCACCCAATAGTGTATTGTATCACAATCTAGTAGTTACATTTGAAAATTTTGTTCTAGGACATTTTGTTTGAATGCAATCATCAAACTTAATTAAAAAAGTCATTTAAGCCTTTTCACAGTGAGATCTATGCGATATGGCCGAGAAATGTAATTTTGATGTTAACTCCCAAACCGCTGCGCAGAAGTCAACCAAACTTCACCCATTAGTGTATTGTATCACAATCTAGTAGTTACATGTGGAAATTTAGTTCTAGGACATTTGATTTGAGCGCAATCTTCAAACTTAATTAAAAAAAAGTCATTTAAGCCTTTTCACAGTGAGATCTGTGCGATATGGCCGAGAAATGTAATTTTGATGTTAACTCCCAAACCGCTGAGCAGAAGTCAACCAAACTTCACCCAATAGTGTATTGTATCACAATCTAGTAGTTACATTTGAAAATTTTGTTCTAGGACATTTTGTTTGAACGCAATCATCAAACTTAATTAAAAAAGTCATTTAAGCCTTTTCACAGTGAGATCTATGCGATATGGCCAAGAAATGTAATTTTGATGTTAACTCCCAAACCGCTGCGCAGAAGTCAACCAAACTTCACCCATTAGTGTATTGTATCACAATCTAGTAGTTACATGTGGAAATTTGGTTATAGGACATTTGATTTGAGCGCAATCCTCAAACTTAGGTCAAAAAAGCCATTTAAGCCTTTTCACAGTGAGATCTATGCGATATGGCCGAGAAATGTAATTTTGATGTTAACTCCCAAACCGCTGCGCAGAAGTCAACCAAACTTCACCCAATAGTGTATTGTATCACAATCTAGTAGTTACATTTGAAAATTTTGTTCTAGGAAATTTTGTTTGAGCGCAATCATCAAACTTAATTAAAAAAGTCATTTAAGCCTTTTCACAGTGAGATCTATGCGATATGGCCGAGAAATGTAATTTTGATGTTAAGTCCCAAACCGCTGCGCAGAAGTCAACCAAACTTCACCCATTAGTGTATTTTATCACAATCTAGTAGTTACATGTGGAAATTTGGTTCTAGGACATTTGATTTGAGCGCAATCCTCAAACTTAGGTCAAAAAAGCCATTTAAGCCTTTTCACAGTGAGATCTATGCGATATGGCCGAGAAATGTAATTTTGATGTTCACTCCCAAACCGCTGCGCAGAAGTCAACCAAACTTCACCCATTAGTGTATTGTATCACAATCTAGTAGTTACATGTGGAAATTTGGTTATAGGACATTTGATTTGAGCGCAATCCTCAAACTTAGGTCAAAAAAGCCATTTAAGCCTTTTCACATTGAGATCTATGCGATATGGCCGAGAAATGTAATTTTGATGTTAACTCCAAAACCGCTGCGCAGAAGTCAACCAAACTTCACCCATTAGTGTATTGTATCACAATCTAGTAGTTACATTTGAAAATTTCGTTCTAGGACATTTGGTTTGAGCGCAATCCTTAAACTTAGGTCAAAAAAGCCATTTAAGCCTTTTCACAGTGAGATCTATGCGATATGGCCGAGAAATGTAATTTTGATGTTAACTCCCAAACCGCTGCGCAGAAGTCAACCAAACTTCACCCAATAGTGTATTGTATCACAATCTAGTAGTTACATGTGGAAATTTGGTTCTAGGACATTTGATTTGAACGCAATCATCAAACTTAGGTCAAAAAAGCCATTTAAGCCTTTTCACAGTGAGATCTATGCGATATGGCCGACAAATGTAATTTTGATGTTAACTCCCAAACCGCTGCGCAGAAGTCAACCAAACTTCACCCAATAGTGTATTGTATCACATTCTAGTAGTTACATTTTAAAATTTCGTTCTAGGACATTTGGTTTGAGCGCAATTATTAAACTTAGGTCAAAAAAGCCATTTAAGCCTTTTCACAGTGAGATCTATGCGATATGGCCGAGAAATGTAATTTTGATGTTAACTCCCAAACCGCTGCGCAGAAGTCAACCAAACTTCACCCAATAGTGTATTGTATCACAATCTAGTAGTTACATTTGAAAATTTTGTTCTAGGAAATTTTGTTTGAGCGCAATCATCAAACTTAGGTCAAAAAAGCCATTTAAGCCTTTTCACAGTGAGATCTATGCGATATGGCCGAGAAATGTAATTTTGATGTTAACTCCCAAACCGCTGCGCAGAAGTCAACCAAACTTCACCCATTAGTGTATTTTATCACAATCTAGTAGTTACATGTGGAAATTTGGTTCTAGGACATTTGATTTGAGCGCAATCCTCAAACTTAGGTCAAAAAAGCCATTTAAGCCTTTTCACAGTGAGATCTATGCGATATGGCCGAGAAATGTAATTTTGATGTTAACTCCCAAACCGCTGCGCAGAAGTCAACCAAACTTCACCCAATAGTGTATTGTATCACAATCTAGTAGTTACATTTGAAAATTTTGTTCTAGGAAATTTTGTTTGAGCGCAATCATCAAACTTAATTAAAAAAGTCATTTAAGCCTTTTCACAGTGAGATCTATGCGATATGGCCGAGAAATGTAATTTTGATGTTAACTCCCAAACCGCTGCGCAGAAGTCAACCAAACTTCACCCATTAGTGTATTTTATCACAATCTAGTAGTTACATGTGGAAATTTGGTTCTAGGACATTTGATTTGAGCGCAATCCTCAAACTTAGGTCAAAAAAGCCATTTAAGCCTTTTCACAGTGAGATCTATGCGATATGGCCGAGAAATGTAATTTTGATGTTAACTCCCAAACCGCTGCGCAGAAGTCAACCAAACTTCACCCAATAGTGTATTGTATCACAATCTAGTAGTTACATTGAAAAATTTTGTTCTAGGACATTTTGTTTGAACGCAATCATCAAACTTAATTAAAAAAGTCATTTAAGCCTTTTCACAGTGAGATCTATGCGATATGGCCGAGAAATGTAATTTTGATGTTAACTCCCAAACCGCTGCGCAGAAGTCAACCAAACTTCACCCATTAGTGTATTGTATCACAATCTAGTAGTTACGTGTGGAAATTTGGTTATAGGACATTTGATTTGAGCGCAATCCTCAAACTTAGGTCAAAAAAGCCATTTAAGCCTTTTCACAGTGAGATCTATGCGATATGGCCGAGAAATGTAATTTTGATGTTAACTCCCAAACCGCTGCGCAGAAGTAAACCAAACTTCACCCATTAGTGTATTGTATCACAATCTAGTAGTTACATGTGGAAATTTGGTTCTAGGACATTTGATTTGAGCGCAATCCTCAAACTTAGGTCAAAAAAGCCATTTAAGCCTTTTCACAGTGAGATCTATGCGATATGGCCGAGAAATGTAATTTTGATGTTAACTCCCAAACCGCTGCGCAGAAGTCAACCAAACTTCACCCAATAGTGTATTGTATCACATTCTAGTAGTTACAGTTTAAAATTTCGTTCTAGGACATTTGGTTTGAGCGCAATTATTAAACTTAGGTCAAAAAAGCCATTTAAGCCTTTTCACAGTGAGATCTATGCGATATGGCCGAGAAATGTAATTTTGATTTTAACTCCCAAACCGCTGCGCAGAAGTAAACCAAACTTCACCCATTAGTGTATTGTATCACAATCTAGTAGTTACATGTGGAAATTTGGTTCTAGGACATTTGATTTGAGCGCAATCCTCAAACTTAGGTCAAAAAAGCCATTTAAGCCTTTTCACAGTGAGATCTATGCGATATGGCCGAGAAATGTAATTTTGATGTTAACTCCCAAACCGCTGCGCAGAAGTCAACCAAACTTCACCCAATAGTGTATTGTATCACAATCTAGTAGTTACATTTGAAAATTTTGTTCTAGGACATTTTGTTTGAATGCAATAATCAAACTTAATTAAAAAAGTCATTTAAGCCTTTTCACAGTGAGATCTATGCGATATGGCCGAGAAATGTAATTTTGATGTTAACTCCCAAACCGCTGCGCAGAAGTCAACCAAACTTCACCCATTAGTGTATTGTATCACAATCTAGTAGTTACATTTGAAAATTTTGTTCTAGGACATTTTGTTTGAACGCAATCATCAAACTTAATTAAAAAAGTCATTTAAGCCTTTTCACAGTGAGATCTATGCGATATGGCCGAGAAATGTAATTTTGATGTTAACTCCCAAACCGCTGCGCAGAAGTCAACCAAACTTCACCCATTAGTGTATTGTATCACAATCTAGTAGTTACATGTGGAAATTTGGTTATAGGACATTTGATTTGAGCGCAATCCTCAAACTTAGGTCAAAAAAGCCATTTAAGCCTTTTCACAGTGAGATCTATGCGATATGGCTGAGAAATGTAATTTTGATGTTAACTCCCAAACCGCTGCGCAGAAGTCAACCAAATTTCACCCAATAGTGTATTGTATCACAATCTAGTAGTTACATTTGAAAATTTTGTTCTAGGAAATTTTGTTTGAGCGCAATCATCAAACTTAATTAAAAAAGTCATTTAAGCCTTTTCACAGTGAGATCTATGCGATATGGCCGAGAAATGTAATTTTGATGTTAACTCCCAAACCGCTGCGCAGAAGTCAACCAAACTTCACCCATTAGTGTATTTTATCACAATCTAGTAGTTACATGTGGAAATTTGGTTCTAGGACATTTGATTTGAACGCAATCCTCAAACTTAGGTCAAAAAAGCCATTTAAGCCTTTTCACAGTGAGATCTATGCGATATGGCCGAGAAATGTAATTTTGATGTTCACTCCCAAACCGCTGCGCAGAAGTCAACCAAACTTCACCCATTAGTGTATTGTATCACAATCTAGTAGTTACATGTGGAAATTTGGTTATAGGACATTTGATTTGAGCGCAATCCTCAAACTTAGGTCAAAAAAGCCATTTAAGCCTTTTCACAGTGAGATCTATGCGATATGGCCGAGAAATGTAATTTTGATGTTAACTCCCAAACCGCTGCGCAGAAGTCAACCAAACTTCACCCAATAGTGTATTGTATCACAATCTAGTAGTTACATTTGAAAATTTTGTTCTAGGAAATTTTGTTTGAGCGCAATCATCAAACTTAATTAAAAAAGTCATTTAAGCCTTTTCACAGTGAGATCTATGCGATATGGCCGAGAAATGTAATTTTGATGTTAACTCACAAACCGCTGCGCAGAAGTCAACCAAACTTCACCCATTAGTGTATTTTATCACAATCTAGTAGTTACATGTGGAAATTTGGTTCTAGGACATTTGATTTGAGCGCAATCCTCAAACTTAGGTCAAAAAAGCCATTTAAGCCTTTTCACAGTGAGATCTATGCGATATGGCCGAGAAATGTAATTTTGATGTTCACTCCCAAACCGCTGCGCAGAAGTCAACCAAACTTCACCCATTAGTGTATTGTATCACAATCTAGTAGTTACATGTGGAAATTTGGTTATAGGACATTTGATTTGAGCGCAATCCTCAAACTTAGGTCAAAAAAGCCATTTAAGCCTTTTCACAGTGAGATCTATGCGATATGGCCGAGAAATGTAATTTTGATGTTAACTCCCAAACCGCTGCGCAGAAGTCAACCAAACTTCACCCATTAGTGTATTGTATCACAATCTAGTAGTTACATTTGAAAATTTCGTTCTAGGACATTTGGTTTGAGCGCAATCTTTAAACTTAGGTTAAAAAAGCCATTTAAGCCTTTTCACAGTGAGATCTATGCGATATGGCCGAGAAATGTAATTTTGATGTTAACTCCCAAACCGCTGCGCAGAAGTAAACCAAACTTCACCCAATAGTGTATTGTATCACAATCTAGTAGTTACATTTGAAAATTTTGTTCTAGGACATTTTGTTTGAACGCAATCATCAAACTTAATTAAAAAAGTCATTTAAGCCTTTTCACAGTGAGATCTATGCGATATGGCCGAGAAATGTAATTTTGATGTTAACTCCCAAACCGCTGCGCAGAAGTCAACCAAACTTCACCCAATAGTGTATTGTATCACAATCTAGTAGTTACATTTGAAAATTTTGTTCTAGGAAATTTTGTTTGAGCGCAATCATCAAACTTAATTAAAAAAGTCATTTAAGCCTTTTCACAGTGAGATCTATGCGATATGGCCGAGAAATGTAATTTTGATGTTAACTCCCAAACCGCTGCGCAGAAGTCAACCAAACTTCACCCATTAGTGTATTTTATCACAATCTAGTAGTTACATGTGGAAATTTGGTTATAGGACATTTGATTTAAGCGCAATCCTCAAACTTAGGTCAAAAAAGCCATTTAAGCCTTTTCACAGTGAGATCTATGCGATATGGCCGAGAAATGTAATTTTGATGTTAACTCCCAAACCGCTGCGCAGAAGTCAACCAAACTTCACCCAATAGTGTATTGTATCACAATCTAGTAGTTACATTTAAAAATTTTGTTCTAGGACATTTTGTTTGAACGCAATCATCAAACTTAATTAAAAAAGTCATTTAAGCCTTTTCACAGTGAGATCTATGCGATATGGCCGAGAAATGTAATTTTGATGTTAACTCCCAAACCGCTGCGCAGAAGTCAACCAAACTTCACCCATTAGTGTATTTTATCACAATCTAGTAGTTACATGTGGAAATTTGGTTCTAGGACATTTGATTTGAGCGCAATCCTCAAACTTAGGTCAAAAAAGCCATTTAAGCCTTTTCACAGTGAGATCTATGCGATATGGCCGAGAAATGTAATTTTGATGTTAACTCCCAAACCGCTGCGCAGAAGTCAACCAAACTTCACCCAATAGTGTATTGTATCACAATCTAGTAGTTACATTTGAAAATTTTGTTCCAGGAAATTTTGTTTGAGCGCAATCATCAAACTTAATTAAAAAAGTCATTTAAGCCTTTTCACAGTGAGATCTATGCGATATGGCCGAGAAATGTAATTTTGATGTTAACTCCCAAACCGCTGCGCAGAAGTCAACCAAACTTCACCCATTAGTGTATTTTATCACAATCTAGTAGTTACATGTGGAAATTTGGTTCTAGGACATTTGATTTGAGCGCAATCCTCAAACTTAGGTCAAAAAAGCCATTTAAGCCTTTTCACAGTGAGATCTATGCGATATGGCCGAGAAATGTAATTTTGATGTTAACTCCCAAACCGCTGCGCAGAAGTCAACCAAACTTCACCCAATAGTGTATTGTATCACAATCTAGTAGTTACATTTAAAAATTTTGTTCTAGGACATTTTGTTTGAACGCAATCATCAAACTTAATTAAAAAAGTCATTTAAGCCTTTTCACAGTGAGATCTATGCGATATGGCCGAGAAATGTAATTTTGATGTTAACTCCCAAACCGCTGCGCAGAAGTCAACCAAACTTCACCCATTAGTGTATTGTATCACAATCTAGTAGTTACATGTGGAAATTTGGTTATAGGACATTTGATTTGAGCGCAATCCTCAAACTTAGGTCAAAAAAGCCATTTAAGCCTTTTCACAGTGAGATCTATGCGATATGGCCGAGAAATGTAATTTTGATGTTAACTCCCAAACCGCTGCGCAGAAGTCAACCAAACTTCACCCAATAGTGTATTGTATCACAATCTAGTAGTTACATTTGAAAATTTTGTTCTAGGAAATTTTGTTTGAGCGCAATCATCAAACTTAATTAAAAAAGTCATTTAAGCCTTTTCACAGTGAGATCTATGCGATATGGCCGAGAAATGTAATTTTGATGTTAACTCCCAAACCGCTGCGCAGAAGTCAACCAAACTTCACCCATTAGTGTATTTTATCACAATCTAGTAGTTACATGTGGAAATTTGGTTCTAGGACATTTGATTTGAGCGCAATCCTCAAACTTAGGTCAAAAAAGCCATTTAAGCCTTTTCACAGTGAGATCTATGCGATATGGCCGAGAAATGTAATTTTGATGTTAACTCCCAAACCGCTGCGCAGAAGTCAACCAAACTTCACCCAATAGTGTATTGTATCACATTCTAGTAGTTACATTTGAAAATTTTGTTCTAGGACATTTTGTTTGAACGCAATCATCAAACTTAATTAAAAAAGTCATTTAAGCCTTTTCACAGTGAGATCTATGCGATATGGCCGAGAAATGTAATTTTGATGTTAACTCCCAAACCGCTGCGCAGAAGTCAACCAAACTTCACCCAATAGTGTATTGTATCACAATCTAGTAGTTACATTTGAAAATTTTGTTCTAGGAAATTTTGTTTGAGCGCAATCATCAAACTTAATTAAAAAAGTCATTTAAGCCTTTTCACAGTGAGATCTATGCGATATGGCCGAGAAATGTAATTTTGATGTTAACTCCCAAACCGCTGCGCAGAAGTCAACCAAACTTCACCCATTAGTGTATTTTATCACAATCTAGTAGTTACATGTGGAAATTTGGTTCTAGGACATTTGATTTGAGCGCAATCCTCAAACTTAGGTCAAAAAAGCCATTTAAGCCTTTTCACAGTGAGATCTATGCGATATGGCCGAGAAATGTAATTTTGATGTTAACTCCCAAACCGCTGCGCAGAAGTCAACCAAACTTCACCCAATAGTGTATTGTATCACAATCTAGTAGTTACATTGAAAAATTTTGTTCTAGGACATTTTGTTTGAACGCAATCATCAAACTTAATTAAAAAAGTCATTTAAGCCTTTTCACAGTGAGATCTATGCGATATGGCCGAGAAATGTAATTTTGATGTTAACTCCCAAACCGCTGCGCAGAAGTCAACCAAACTTCACCCATTAGTGTATTGTATCACAATCTAGTAGTTACGTGTGGAAATTTGGTTATAGGACATTTGATTTGAGCGCAATCCTCAAACTTAGGTCAAAAAAGCCATTTAAGCCTTTTCACAGTGAGATCTATGCGATATGGCCGAGAAATGTAATTTTGATGTTAACTCCCAAACCGCTGCGCAGAAGTAAACCAAACTTCACCCATTAGTGTATTGTATCACAATCTAGTAGTTACATGTGGAAATTTGGTTCTAGGACATTTGATTTGAGCGCAATCCTCAAACTTAGGTCAAAAAAGCCATTTAAGCCTTTTCACAGTGAGATCTATGCGATATGGCCGAGAAATGTAATTTTGATGTTAACTCCCAAACCGCTGCGCAGAAGTCAACCAAACTTCACCCAATAGTGTATTGTATCACATTCTAGTAGTTACATTTTAAAATTTCGTTCTAGGACATTTGGTTTGAGCGCAATTATTAAACTTAGGTCAAAAAAGCCATTTAAGCCTTTTCACAGTGAGATCTATGCGATATGGCCGAGAAATGTAATTTTGATTTTAACTCCCAAACCGCTGCGCAGAAGTAAACCAAACTTCACCCATTAGTGTATTGTATCACAATCTAGTAGTTACATGTGGAAATTTGGTTCTAGGACATTTGATTTGAGCGCAATCCTCAAACTTAGGTCAAAAAAGCCATTTAAGCCTTTTCACAGTGAGATCTATGCGATATGGCCGAGAAATGTAATTTTGATGTTAACTCCCAAACCGCTGCGCAGAAGTCAACCAAACTTCACCCAATAGTGTATTGTATCACAATCTAGTAGTTACATTTGAAAATTTTGTTCTAGGACATTTTGTTTGAATGCAATAATCAAACTTAATTAAAAAAGTCATTTAAGCCTTTTCACAGTGAGATCTATGCGATATGGCCGAGAAATGTAATTTTGATGTTAACTCCCAAACCGCTGCGCAGAAGTCAACCAAACTTCACCCATTAGTGTATTGTATCACAATCTAGTAGTTACATTTGAAAATTTTGTTCTAGGACATTTTGTTTGAACGCAATCATCAAACTTAATTAAAAAAGTCATTTAAGCCTTTTCACAGTGAGATCTATGCGATATGGCCGAGAAATGTAATTTTGATGTTAACTCCCAAACCGCTGCGCAGAAGTCAACCAAACTTCACCCATTAGTGTATTGTATCACAATCTAGTAGTTACATGTGGAAATTTGGTTATAGGACATTTGATTTGAGCGCAATCCTCAAACTTAGGTCAAAAAAGCCATTTAAGCCTTTTCACAGTGAGATCTATGCGATATGGCCGAGAAATGTAATTTTGATGTTAACTCCCAAACCGCTGCGCAGAAGTCAACCAAATTTCACCCAATAGTGTATTGTATCACAATCTAGTAGTTACATTTGAAAATTTTGTTCTAGGAAATTTTGTTTGAGCGCAATCATCAAACTTAATTAAAAAAGTCATTTAAGCCTTTTCACAGTGAGATCTATGCGATATGGCCGAGAAATGTAATTTTGATGTTAACTCCCAAACCGCTGCGCAGAAGTCAACCAAACTTCACCCATTAGTGTATTTTATCACAATCTAGTAGTTACATGTGGAAATTTGGTTCTAGGACATTTGATTTGAGCGCAATCCTCAAACTTAGGTCAAAAAAGCCATTTAAGCCTTTTCACAGTGAGATCTATGCGATATGGCCGAGAAATGTAATTTTGATGTTCACTCCCAAACCGCTGCGCAGAAGTCAACCAAACTTCACCCATTAGTGTATTGTATCACAATCTAGTAGTTACATGTGGAAATTTGGTTATAGGACATTTGATTTGAGCGCAATCCTCAAACTTAGGTCAAAAAAGCCATTTAAGCCTTTTCACAGTGAGATCTATGCGATATGGCCGAGAAATATAATTTTGATGTTAACTCCCAAACCGCTGCGCAGAAGTCAACCAAACTTCACCCAATAGTGTATTGTATCACAATCTAGTAGTTACATTTGAAAATTTTGTTCTAGGAAATTTTGTTTGAGCGCAATCATCAAACTTAATTAAAAAAGTCATTTAAGCCTTTTCACAGTGAGATCTATGCGATATGGCCGAGAAATGTAATTTTGATGTTAACTCACAAACCGCTGCGCAGAAGTCAACCAAACTTCACCCATTAGTGTATTTTATCACAATCTAGTAGTTACATGTGGAAATTTGGTTCTAGGACATTTGATTTGAGCGCAATCCTCAAACTTAGGTCAAAAAAGCCATTTAAGCCTTTTCACAGTGAGATCTATGCGATATGGCCGAGAAATGTAATTTTGATGTTCACTCCCAAACCGCTGCGCAGAAGTCAACCAAACTTCACCCATTAGTGTATTGTATCACAATCTAGTAGTTACATGTGGAAATTTGGTTATAGGACATTTGATTTGAGCGCAATCCTCAAACTTAGGTCAAAAAAGCCATTTAAGCCTTTTCACAGTGAGATCTATGCGATATGGCCGAGAAATGTAATTTTGATGTTAACTCTCAAACCGCTGCGCAGAAGTCAACCAAACTTCACCCATTAGTGTATTGTATCACAATCTAGTAGTTACATTTGAAAATTTCGTTCTAGGACATTTGGTTTGAGCGCAATCTTTAAACTTAGGTCAAAAAAGCCATTTAAGCCTTTTCACAGTGAGATCTATGCGATATGGCCGAGAAATGTAATTTTGATGTTAACTCCCAAACCGCTGCGCAGAAGTAAACCAAACTTCACCCATTAGTGTATTGTATCACAATCTAGTAGTTACATGTGGAAATTTGGTTCTAGGACATTTGATTTGAGCGCAATCCTCAAACTTAGGTCAAAAAAGCCATTTAAGCCTTTTCACAGTGAGATCTATGCGATATGGCCGAGAAATGTAATTTTGATGTTAACTCCCAAACCGCTGCGCAGAAGTCAACCAAACTTCACCCAATAGTGTATTGTATCACATTCTAGTAGTTACATTTGAAAATTTTGTTCTAGGACATTTTGTATGAACGCAATCATCAAACTTAATTAAAAAAGTCATTTAAGCCTTTTCACAGTGAGATCTATGCGATATGGCCGAGAAATGTAATTTTGATGTTAACTCCCAAACCGCTGCGCAGAAGTCAACCAAACTTCACCCAATAGTGTATTGTATCACAATCTAGTAGTTACATTTGAAAATTTTGTTCTAGGAAATTTTGTTTGAGCGCAATCATCAAACTTAATTAAAAAAGTCATTTAAGCCTTTTCACAGTGAGATCTATGCGATATGGCCGAGAAATGTAATTTTGATGTTAACTCCCAAACCGCTGCGCAGAAGTCAACCAAACTTCACCCATTAGTGTATTTTATCACAATCTAGTAGTTACATGTGGAAATTTGGTTCTAGGACATTTGATTTGAGCGCAATCCTCAAACTTAGGTCAAAAAAGCCATTTAAGCCTTTTCACAGTGAGATCTATGCGATATGGCCGAGAAATGTAATTTAGATGTTAACTCCCAAACCGCTGCGCAGAAGTCAACCAAACTTCACCCAATAGTGTATTGTATCACAATCTAGTAGTTACATTTAAAAATTTTGTTCTAGGACATTTTGTTTGAACGCAATCATCAAACTTAATTAAAAAAGTCATTTAAGCCTTTTCACAGTGAGATCTATGCGATATGGCCGAGAAATGTAATTTTGATGTTAACTCCCAAACCGCTGCGCAGAAGTCAACCAAACTTCACCCATTAGTGTATTGTATCACAATCTAGTAGTTACATGTGGAAATTTGGTTATAGGACATTTGATTTGAGCGCAATCCTCAAACTTAGGTCAAAAAAGCCATTTAAGCCTTTTCACAGTGAGATCTATGCGATATGGCCGAGAAATGTAATTTTGATGTTAACTCCCAAACCGCTGCGCAGAAGTCAACCAAACTTCACCCAATAGTGTATTGTATCACAATCTAGTAG
This sequence comes from Corythoichthys intestinalis, assembly GCF_030265065.1. NCBI lineage: Eukaryota > Metazoa > Chordata > Actinopteri > Syngnathiformes > Syngnathidae > Corythoichthys > Corythoichthys intestinalis. The sequence continues at coordinate 36,781,357 of NC_080416.1, read as the reverse complement.
TTACATTTGAAAATTTTGTTCTAGGAAATTTTGTTTGAGCGCAATCATCAAACTTAATTAAAAAAGTCATTTAAGCCTTTTCACAGTGAGATCTATGCGATATGGCCGAGAAATGTAATTTTGATGTTAACTCCCAAACCGCTGCGCAGAAGTCAACCAAACTTCACCCATTAGTGTATTTTATCACAATCTAGTAGTTACATGTGGAAATTTGGTTCTAGGACATTTGATTTGAGCGCAATCCTCAAACTTAGGTCAAAAAAGCCATTTAAGCCTTTTCACAGTGAGATCTATGCGATATGGCCGAGAAATGTAATTTTGATGTTAACTCCCAAACCGCTGCGCAGAAGTCAACCAAACTTCACCCAATAGTGTATTGTATCACATTCTAGTAGTTACATTTGAAAATTTTGTTCTAGGACATGTTGTATGAACGCAATCATCAAACTTAATTAAAAAAGTCATTTAAGCCTTTTCACAGTGAGATCTATGCGATATGGCCGAGAAATGTAATTTTGATGTTAACTCCCAAACCGCTGCGCAGAAGTCAACCAAACTTCACCCAATAGTGTATTGTATCACAATCTAGTAGTTACATTTGAAAATTTTGTTCTAGGAAATTTTGTTTGAGCGCAATCATCAAACTTAATTAAAAAAGTCATTTAAGCCTTTTCACAGTGAGATCTATGCGATATGGCCGAGAAATGTAATTTTGATGTTAACTCCCAAACCGCTGCGCAGAAGTCAACCAAACTTCACCCATTAGTGTATTTTATCACAATCTAGTAGTTACATGTGGAAATTTGGTTCTAGGACATTTGATTTGAGCGCAATCCTCAAACTTAGGTCAAAAAAGCCATTTAAGCCTTTTCACAGTGAGATCTATGCGATATGGCCGAGAAATGTAATTTTGATGTTAACTCCCAAACCGCTGCGCAGAAGTCAACCAAACTTCACCCAATAGTGTATTGTATCACAATCTAGTAGTTACATTTAAAAATTTTGTTCTAGGACATTTTGTTTGAACGCAATCATCAAACTTAATTAAAAAAGTCATTTAAGCCTTTTCACAGTGAGATCTATGCGATATGGCCGAGAAATGTAATTTTGATGTTAACTCCCAAACCGCTGCGCAGAAGTCAACCAAACTTCACCCATTAGTGTATTGTATCACAATCTAGTAGTTACGTGTGGAAATTTGGTTATAGGACATTTGATTTGAGCGCAATCCTCAAACTTAGGTCAAAAAAGCCATTTAAGCCTTTTCACAGTGAGATCTATGCGATATGGCCGAGAAATGTAATTTTGATGTTAACTCCCAAACCGCTGCGCAGAAGTCAACCAAACTTCACCCAATAGTGTATTGTATCACAATCTAGTAGTTACATTTGAAAATTTTGTTCTAGGAAATTTTGTTTGAGCGCAATCATCAAACTTAATTAAAAAAGTCATTTAAGCCTTTTCACAGTGAGATCTATACGATATGGCAAAGAAATGTAATTTTTATGTTAACTCCCAAACCGCTGCGCAGAAGTCAACCAAACTTCACCCATTAGTGTATTTTATCACAATCTAGTAGTTACATGTGGAAATTTGGTTCTAGGACATTTGATTTGAGCGCAATCCTCAAACTTAGGTCAAAAAAGCCATTTAAGCCTTTTCACAGTGAGATCTATGCGATATGGCCGAGAAATGTAATTTTGATGTTAACTCCCAAACCGCTGCGCAGAAGTCAACCAAACTTCACCCAATAGTGTATTGTATCACAATCTAGTAGTTACATTTGAAAATTTTGTTCTAGGACATTTTGTTTGAACGCAATCATCAAACTTAATTAAAAAAGTCATTTAAGCCTTTTCACAGTGAGATCTATGCGATATGGCCGAGAAAAGTAATTTTGATGTTAACTCCCAAACCGCTGCGCAGAAGTCAACCAAACTTCACCCAATAGTGTATTGTATCACAATCTAGTAGTTACATTTGAAAATTTTGTTCTAGGAAATTTTGTTTGAGCGCAATCATCAAACTTAATTAAAAAAGTCATTTAAGCCTTTTCACAGTGAGATCTATGCGATATGGCCGAGAAATGTAATTTTGATGTTAACTCCCAAACCGCTGCGCAGAAGTCAACCAAACTTCACCCATTAGTGTATGTTATCACAATCTAGTAGTTACATGTGTAAATTTGGTTCTAGGACATTTGATTTGAGCGCAATCCTCAAACTTAGGTCAAAAAAGCCATTTAAGCCTTTTCACAGTGAGATCTATGCGATATGGCCGAGAAATGTAATTTTGATGTTAACTCCCAAACCGCTGCGCAGAAGTCAACCAAACTTCACCCAATAGTGTATTGTATCACAATCTAGTAGTTACATTTAAAAATTTTGTTCTAGGACATTTTGTTTGAACGCAATCATCAAACTTAATTAAAAAAGTCATTTAAGCCTTTTCACAGTGAGATCTATGCGATATGGCCGAGAAATGTAATTTTGATGTTAACTCCCAAACCGCTGCGCAGAAGTCAACCAAACTTCACCCATTAGTGTATTGTATCACAATCTAGTAGTTACATGTGGAAATTTGGTTATAGGACATTTGATTTGAGCGCAATCCTCAAACTTAGGTCAAAAAAGCCATTTAAGCCTTTTCACAGTGAGATCTATGCGATATGGCCGAGAAATGTAATTTTGATGTTAACTCCCAAACCGCTGCGCAGAAGTCAACCAAACTTCACCCAATAGTGTATTGTATCACAATCTAGTAGTTACATTTGAAAATTTTGTTCTAGGAAATTTTGTTTGAGCGCAATCATCAAACTTAATTAAAAAAGTCATTTAAGCCTTTTCACAGTGAGATCTATGCGATATGGCCGAGAAATGTAATTTTGATGTTAACTCCCAAACCGCTGCGCAGAAGTCAACCAAACTTCACCCATTAGTGTATTTTATCACAATCTAGTAGTTACATGTGGAAATTTGGTTCTAGGACATTTGATTTGAGCGCAATCCTCAAACTTAGGTCAAAAAAGCCATTTAAGCCTTTTCACAGTGAGATCTATGCGATATGGCCGAGAAATGTAATTTTGATGTTAACTCCCAAACCGCTGCGCAGAAGTCAACCAAACTTCACCCAATAGTGTATTGTATCACATTCTAGTAGTTACATTTGAAAATTTTGTTCTAGGACATTTTGTTTGAACGCAATCATCAAACTTAATTAAAAAAGTCATTTAAGCCTTTTCACAGTGAGATCTATGCGATATGGCCGAGAAATGTAATTTTGATGTTAACTCCCAAACCGCTGCGCAGAAGTCAACCAAACTTCACCCAATAGTGTATTGTATCACAATCTAGTAGTTACATTTGAAAATTTTGTTCTAGGAAATTTTGTTTGAGCGCAATCATCAAACTTAATTAAAAAAGTCATTTAAGCCTTTTCACAGTGAGATCTATGCGATATGGCCGAGAAATGTAATTTTGATGTTAACTCCCAAACCGCTGCGCAGAAGTCAACCAAACTTCACCCATTAGTGTATTTTATCACAATCTAGTAGTTACATGTGGAAATTTGGTTCTAGGACATTTGATTTGAGCGCAATCCTCAAACTTAGGTCAAAAAAGCCATTTAAGCCTTTTCACAGTGAGATCTATGCGATATGGCCGAGAAATGTAATTTTGATGTTAACTCCCAAACCGCTGCGCAGAAGTCAACCAAACTTCACCCAATAGTGTATTGTATCACAATCTAGTAGTTACATTTGAAAATTTTGTTCTAGGAAATTTTGTTTGAGCGCAATCATCAAACTTAATTAAAAAAGTCATTTAAGCCTTTTCACAGTGAGATCTATGCGATATGGCCGAGAAATGTAATTTTGATGTTAACTCCCAAACCGCTGCGCAGAAGTCAACCAAACTTCACCCATTAGTGTATTTTATCACAATCTAGTAGTTACATGTGGAAATTTGGTTCTAGGACATTTGATTTGAGCGCAATCCTCAAACTTAGGTCAAAAAAGCCATTTAAGCCTTTTCACAGTGAGATCTATGCGATATGGCCGAGAAATGTAATTTTGATGTTAACTCCCAAACCGCTGCGCAGAAGTCAACCAAACTTCACCCAATAGTGTATTGTATCACATTCTAGTAGTTACATTTGAAAATTTTGTTCTAGGACATTTTGTATGAACGCAATCATCAAACTTAATTAAAAAAGTCATTTAAGCCTTTTCACAGTGAGATCTATGCGATATGGCCGAGAAATGTAATTTTGATGTTAACTCCCAAACCGCTGCGCAGAAGTCAACCAAACTTCACCCAATAGTGTATTGTATCACAATCTAGTAGTTACATTTGAAAATTTTGTTCTAGGAAATTTTGTTTGTGCGCAATCATCAAACTTAATTAAAAAAGTCATTTAAGCCTTTTCACAGTGAGATCTATGCGATATGGCCGAGAAATGTAATTTTGATGTTAACTCCCAAACCGCTGCGCAGAAGTCAACCAAACTTCACCCATTAGTGTATTTTATCACAATCTAGTAGTTACATGTGGAAATTTGGTTCTAGGACATTTGATTTGAGCGCAATCCTCAAACTTAGGTCAAAAAAGCCATTTAAGCCTTTTCACAGTGAGATCTATGCGATATGGCCGAGAAATGTAATTTTGATGTTAACTCCCAAACCGCTGCGCAGAAGTCAACCAAACTTCACCCAATAGTGTATTGTATCACAATCTAGTAGTTACATTTAAAAATTTTGTTCTAGGACATTTTGTTTGAACGCAATCATCAAACTTAATTAAAAAAGTCATTTAAGCCTTTTCACAGTGAGATCTATGCGATATGGCCGAGAAATGTAATTTTGATGTTAACTCCCAAACCGCTGCGCAGAAGTCAACCAAACTTCACCCATTAGTGTATTGTATCACAATCTAGTAGTTACGTGTGGAAATTTGGTTATAGGACATTTGATTTGAGCGCAATCCTCAAACTTAGGTCAAAAAAGCCATTTAAGCCTTTTCACAGTGAGATCTATGCGATATGGCCGAGAAATGTAATTTTGATGTTAACTCCCAAACCGCTGCGCAGAAGTCAACCAAACTTCACCCAATAGTGTATTGTATCACAATCTAGTAGTTACATTTGAAAATTTTGTTCTAGGAAATTTTGTTTGAGCGCAATCATCAAACTTAATTAAAAAAGTCATTTAAGCCTTTTCACAGTGAGATCTATGCGATATGGCCGAGAAATGTAATTTTGATGTTAACTCCCAAACCGCTGCGCAGAAGTCAACCAAACTTCACCCATTAGTGTATTTTATCACTATCTAGTAGTTACATGTGGAAATTTGGTTCTAGGACATTTGATTTGAGCGCAATCCTCAAACTTAGGTCAAAAAAGCCATTTAAGCCTTTTCACAGTGAGATCTATGCGATATGGCCGAGAAATGTAATTTTGATGTTAACTCCCAAACCGCTGCGCAGAAGTCAACCAAACTTCACCCAATAGTGTATTGTATCACAATCTAGTAGTTACATTTGAAAATTTTGTTCTAGGAAATTTTGTTTGAGCGCAATCATCAAACTTAATTAAAAAAGTCATTTAAGCCTTTTCACAGTGAGATCTATGCGATATGGCCGAGAAATGTAATTTTGATGTTAACTCCCAAACCGCTGCGCAGAAGTCAACCAAACTTCACCCATTAGTGTATTTTATCACAATCTAGTAGTTACATGTGGAAATTTGGTTCTAGGACATTTGATTTGAGCGCAATCCTCAAACTTAGGTCAAAAAAGCCATTTAAGCCTTTTCACAGTGAGATCTATGCGATATGGCCGAGAAATGTAATTTTGATGTTAACTCCCAAACCGCTGCGCAGAAGTCAACCAAACTTCACCCAATAGTGTATTGTATCACATTCTAGTAGTTACATTTGAAAATTTTGTTCTAGGACATTTTGTATGAACGCAATCATCAAACTTAATTAAAAAAGTCATTTAAGCCTTTTCACAGTGAGATCTATGCGATATGGCCGAGAAATGTAATTTTGATGTTAACTCCCAAACCGCTGCGCAGAAGTCAACCAAACTTCACCCAATAGTGTATTGTATCACAATCTAGTAGTTACATTTGAAAATTTTGTTCTAGGAAATTTTGTTTGAGCGCAATCATCAAACTTAATTAAAAAAGTCATTTAAGCCTTTTCACAGTGAGATCTATGCGATATGGCCGAGAAATGTAATTTTGATGTTAACTCCCAAACCGCTGCGCAGAAGTCAACCAAACTTCACCCATTAGTGTATTTTATCACAATCTAGTAGTTACATGTGGAAATTTGGTTCTAGGACATTTGATTTGAGCGCAATCCTCAAACTTAGGTCAAAAAAGCCATTTAAGCCTTTTCACAGTGAGATCTATGCGATATGGCCGAGAAATGTAATTTTGATGTTAACTCCCAAACCGCTGCGCAGAAGTCAACCAAACTTCACCCAATAGTGTATTGTATCACAATCTAGTAGTTACATTTAAAAATTTTGTTCTAGGACATTTTGTTTGAACGCAATCATCAAACTTAATTAAAAAAGTCATTTAAGCCTTTTCACAGTGAGATCTATGCGATATGGCCGAGAAATGTAATTTTGATGTTAACTCCCAAACCGCTGCGCAGAAGTCAACCAAACTTCACCCATTAGTGTATTGTATCACAATCTAGTAGTTACGTGTGGAAATTTGGTTATAGGACATTTGATTTGAGCGCAATCCTCAAACTTAGGTCAAAAAAGCCATTTAAGCCTTTTCACAGTGAGATCTATGCGATATGGCCGAGAAATGTAATTTTGATGTTAACTCCCAAACCGCTGCGCAGAAGTCAACCAAACTTCACCCAATAGTGTATTGTATCACAATCTAGTAGTTACATTTGAAAATTTTGTTCTAGGAAATTTTGTTTGAGCGCAATCATCAAACTTAATTAAAAAAGTCATTTAAGCCTTTTCACAGTGAGATCTATGCGATATGGCCGAGAAATGTAATTTTGATGTTAACTCCCAAACCGCTGCGCAGAAGTCAACCAAACTTCACCCATTAGTGTATTTTATCACAATCTAGTAGTTACATGTGGAAATTTGGTTCTAGGACATTTGATTTGAGCGCAATCCTCAAACTTAGGTCAAAAAAGCCATTTAAGCCTTTTCACAGTGAGATCTATGCGATATGGCCGAGAAATGTAATTTTGATGTTAACTCCCAAACCGCTGCGCAGAAGTCAACCAAACTTCACCCAATAGTGTATTGTATCACAATCTAGTAGTTACATTTGAAAATTTTGTTCTAGGACATTTTGTTTGAACGCAATCATCAAACTTAATTAAAAAAGTCATTTAAGCCTTTTCACAGTGAGATCTATGCGATATGGCCGAGAAATGTAATTTTGATGTTAACTCCCAAACCGCTGCGCAGAAGTCAACCAAACTTCACCCAATAGTGTATTGTATCACAATCTAGTAGTTACATTTGAAAATTTTGTTCTAGGAAATTTTGTTTGAGCGCAATCATCAAACTTAATTAAAAAAGTCATTTAAGCCTTTTCACAGTGAGATCTATGCGATATGGCCGAGAAATGTAATTTTGATGTTAACTCCCAAACCGCTGCGCAGAAGTCAACCAAACTTCACCCATTAGTGTATTTTATCACAATCTAGTAGTTACATGTGGAAATTTGGTTCTAGGACATTTGATTTGAGCGCAATCCTCAAACTTAGGTCAAAAAAGCCATTTAAGCCTTTTCACAGTGAGATCTATGCGATATGGCCGAGAAATGTAATTTTGATGTTAACTCCCAAACCGCTGCGCAGAAGTCAACCAAACTTCACCCAATAGTGTATTGTATCACAATCTAGTAGTTACATTTAAAAATTTTGTTCTAGGACATTTTGTTTGAACGCAATCATCAAACTTAATTAAAAAAGTCATTTAAGCCTTTTCACAGTGAGATCTATGCGATATGGCCGAGAAATGTAATTTTGATGTTAACTCCCAAACCGCTGCGCAGAAGTCAACCAAACTTCACCCATTAGTGTATTGTATCACAATCTAGTAGTTACGTGTGGAAATTTGGTTATAGGACATTTGATTTGAGCGCAATCCTCAAACTTAGGTCAAAAAAGCCATTTAAGCCTTTTCACAGTGAGATCTATGCGATATGGCCGAGAAATGTAATTTTGATGTTAACTCCCAAACCGCTGCGCAGAAGTCAACCAAACTTCACCCAATAGTGTATTGTATCACAATCTAGTGGTTACATTTGAAAATTTTGTTCTAGGAAATTTTGTTTGAGCGCAATCATCAAACTTAATTAAAAAAGTCATTTAAGCCTTTTCACAGTGAGATCTATGCGATATGGCCGAGAAATGTAATTTTGATGTTAACTCCCAAACCGCTGCGCAGAAGTCAACCAAACTTCACCCATTAGTGTATTTTATCACAATCTAGTAGTTACATGTGGAAATTTGGTTCTAGGACATTTGATTTGAGCGCAATCCTCAAACTTAGGTCAAAAAAGCCATTTAAGCCTTTTCACAGTGAGATCTATGCGATATGGCCGAGAAATGTAATTTTGATGTTAACTCCCAAACCGCTGCGCAGAAGTCAACCAAACTTCACCCAATAGTGTATTGTATCACAATCTAGTAGTTACATTTGAAAATTTTGTTCTAGGACATTTTGTTTGAACGCAATCATCAAACTTAATTAAAAAAGTCATTTAAGCCTTTTCACAGTGAGATCTATGCGATATGGCCGAGAAATGTAATTTTGATGTTAACTCCCAAACCGCTGCGCAGAAGTCAACCAAACTTCACCCAATAGTGTATTGTATCACAATCTAGTAGTTACATTTGAAAATTTTGTTCTAGGAAATTTTGTTTGAGCGCAATCATCAAACTTAATTAAAAAAGTCATTTAAGCCTTTTCACAGTGAGATCTATGCGATATGGCCGAGAAATGTAATTTTGATGTTAACTCCCAAACCGCTGCGCAGAAGTCAACCAAACTTCACCCATTAGTGTATTTTATCACAATCTAGTAGTTACATGTGGAAATTTGGTTCTAGGACATTTGATTTGAGCGCAATCCTCAAACTTAGGTCAAAAAAGCCATTTAAGCCTTTTCACAGTGAGATCTATGCGATATGGCCGAGAAATGTAATTTTGATGTTAACTCCCAAACCGCTGCGCAGAAGTCAACCAAACTTCACCCAATAGTGTATTGTATCACAATCTAGTAGTTACATTTAAAAATTTTGTTCTAGGACATTTTGTTTGAACGCAATCATCAAACTTAATTAAAAAAGTCATTTAAGCCTTTTCACAGTGAGATCTATGCGATATGGCCGAGAAATGTAATTTTGATGTTAACTCCCAAACCGCTGCGCAGAAGTCAACCAAACTTCACCCATTAGTGTATTGTATCACAATCTAGTAGTTACATGTGGAAATTTGGTTATAGGACATTTGATTTGAGCGCAATCCTCAAACTTAGGTCAAAAAAGCCATTTAAGCCTTTTCACAGTGAGATCTATGCGATATGGCCGAGAAATGTAATTTTGATGTTAACTCCCAAACCGCTGCGCAGAAGTCAACCAAACTTCACCCAATAGTGTATTGTATCACAATCTAGTAGTTACATTTGAAAATTTTGTTCTAGGAAATTTTGTTTGAGCGCAATCATCAAACTTAATTAAAAAAGTCATTTAAGCCTTTTCACAGTGAGATCTATGCGATATGGCCGAGAAATGTAATTTTGATGTTAACTCCCAAACCGCTGCGCAGAAGTCAACCAAACTTCACCCATTAATGTATTTTATCACAATCTAGTAGTTACATGTGGAAATTTGGTTCTAGGACATTTGATTTGAGCGCAATCCTCAAACTTAGGTCAAAAAAGCCATTTAAGCCTTTTCACAGTGAGATCTATGCGATATGGCCGAGAAATGTAATTTTGATGTTAACTCCCAAACCGCTGCGCAGAAGTCAACCAAACTTCACCCAATAGTGTATTGTATCACATTCTAGTAGTTACATTTGAAAATTTTGTTCTAGGACATTTTGTTTGAACGCAATCATCAAACTTAATTAAAAAAGTCATTTAAGCCTTTTCACAGTGAGATCTATGCGATATGGCCGAGAAATGTAATTTTGATGTTAACTCCCAAACCGCTGCGCAGAAGTCAACCAAACTTAACCCAATAGTGTATTGTATCACAATCTAGTAGTTACATTTGAAAATTTTGTTCTAGGAAATTTTGTTTGAGCGCAATCATCAAACTTAATTAAAAAAGTCATTTAAGCCTTTTCACAGTGAGATCTATGCGATATGGCCGAGAAATGTAATTTTGATGTTAACTCCCAAACCGCTGCGCAGAAGTCAACCAAACTTCACCCATTAGTGTATTTTATCACAATCTAGTAGTTACATGTGGAAATTTGGTTCTAGGACATTTGATTTGAGCGCAATCCTCAAACTTAGGTCAAAAAAGCCATTTAAGCCTTTTCACAGTGAGATCTATGCGATATGGCCGAGAAATGTAATTTTGATGTTAACTCCCAAACCGCTGCGCAGAAGTCAACCAAACTTCACCCAATAGTGTATTGTATCACAATCTAGTAGTTACATTTAAAAATTTTGTTCTAGGACATTTTGTTTGAACGCAATCATCAAACTTAATTAAAAAAGTCATTTAAGCCTTTTCACAGTGAGATCTATGCGATATGGCCGAGAAATGTAATTTTGATGTTAACTCCCAAACCGCTGCGCAGAAGTCAACCAAACTTCACCCATTAGTGTATTGTATCACAATCTAGTAGTTACGTGTGGAAATTTGGTTATAGGACATTTGATTTGAGCGCAATCCTCAAACTTAGGTCAAAAAAGCCATTTAAGCCTTTTCACAGTGAGATCTATGCGATATGGCCGAGAAATGTAATTTTGATGTTAACTCCCAAACCGCTGCGCAGAAGTCAACCAAACTTCACCCAATAGTGTATTGTATCACAATCTAGTAGTTACATTTGAAAATTTTGTTCTAGGAAATTTTGTTTGAGCGCAATCATCAAACTTAATTAAAAAAGTCATTTAAGCCTTTTCACAGTGAGATCTATGCGATATGGCCGAGAAATGTAATTTTTATGTTAACTCCCAAACCGCTGCGCAGAAGTCAACCAAACTTCACCCATTAGTGTATTTTATCACAATCTAGTAGTTACATGTGGAAATTTGGTTCTAGGACATTTGATTTGAGCGCAATCCTCAAACTTAGGTCAAAAAAGCCATTTAAGCCTTTTCACAGTGAGATCTATGCGATATGGCCGAGAAATGTAATTTTGATGTTAACTCCCAAACCGCTGCGCAGAAGTCAACCAAACTTCACCCAATAGTGTATTGTATCACAATCTAGTAGTTACATTTGAAAATTTTGTTCTAGGACATTTTGTTTGAACGCAATCATCAAACTTAATTAAAAAAGTCATTTAAGCCTTTTCACAGTGAGATCTATGCGATATGGCCGAGAAATGTAATTTTGATGTTAACTCCCAAACCGCTGCGCAGAAGTCAACCAAACTTCACCCAATAGTGTATTGTATCACAATCTAGTAGTTACATTTGAAAATTTTGTTCTAGGAAATTTTGTTTGAGCGCAATCATCAAACTTAATTAAAAAAGTCATTTAAGCCTTTTCACAGTGAGATCTATGCGATATGGCCGAGAAATGTAATTTTGATGTTAACTCCCAAACCGCTGCGCAGAAGTCAACCAAACTTCAACCATTAGTGTATTTTATCACAATCTAGTAGTTACATGTGGAAATTTGGTTCTAGGACATTTGATTTGAGCGCAATCCTCAAACTTAGGTCAAAAAAGCCATTTAAGCCTTTTCACAGTGAGATCTATGCGATATGGCCGAGAAATGTAATTTTGATGTTAACTCCCAAACCGCTGCGCAGAAGTCAACCAAACTTCACCCAATAGTGTATTGTATCACAATCTAGTAGTTACATTTAAAAATTTTGTTCTAGGACATTTTGTTTGAACGCAATCATCAAACTTAATTAAAAAAGTCATTTAAGCCTTTTCACAGTGAGATCTATGCGATATGGCCGAGAAATGTAATTTTGATGTTAACTCCCAAACCGCTGCGCAGAAGTCAACCAAACTTCACCCATTAGTGTATTGTATCACAATCTAGTAGTTACATGTGGAAATTTGGTTATAGGACATTTGATTTGAGCGCAATCCTCAAACTTAGGTCAAAAAAGCCATTTAAGCCTTTTCACAGTGAGATCTATGCGATATGGCCGAGAAATGTAATTTTGATGTTAACTCCCAAACCGCTGCGCAGAAGTCAACCAAACTTCACCCAATAGTGTATTGTATCACAATCTAGTAGTTACATTTGAAAATTTTGTTCTAGGAAATTTTGTTTGAGCGCAATCATCAAACTTAATTAAAAAAGTCATTTAAGCCTTTTCACAGTGAGATCTATGCGATATGGCCGAGAAATGTAATTTTGATGTTAACTCCCAAACCGCTGCGCAGAAGTCAACCAAACTTCACCCATTAGTGTATTTTATCACAATCTAGTAGTTACATGTGGAAATTTGGTTCTAGGACATTTGATTTGAGCGCAATCCTCAAACTTAGGTCAAAAAAGCCATTTAAGCCTTTTCACAGTGAGATCTATGCGATATGGCCGAGAAATGTAATTTTGATGTTAACTCCCAAACCGCTGCGCAGAAGTCAACCAAACTTCACCCAATAGTGTATTGTATCACATTCTAGTAGTTACATTTGAAAATTTTGTTCTAGGACATGTTGTATGAACGCAATCATCAAACTTAATTAAAAAAGTCATTTAAGCCTTTTCACAGTGAGATCTATGCGATATGGCCGAGAAATGTAATTTTGATGTTAACTCCCAAACCGCTGCGCAGAAGTCAACCAAACTTCACCCAATAGTGTATTGTATCACAATCTAGTAGTTACATTTGAAAATTTTGTTCTAGGAAATTTTGTTTGAGCGCAATCATCAAACTTAATTAAAAAAGTCATTTAAGCCTTTTCACAGTGAGATCTATGCGATATGGCCGAGAAATGTAATTTTGATGTTAACTCCCAAACCGCTGCGCAGAAGTCAACCAAACTTCACCCATTAGTGTATTTTATCACAATCTAGTAGTTACATGTGGAAATTTGGTTCTAGGACATTTGATTTGAGCGCAATCCTCAAACTTAGGTCAAAAAAGCCATTTAAGCCTTTTCACAGTGAGATCTATGCGATATGGCCGAGAAATGTAATTTTGATGTTAACTCCCAAACCGCTGCGCAGAAGTCAACCAAACTTCACCCAATAGTGTATTGTATCACAATCTAGTAGTTACATTTAAAAATTTTGTTCTAGGACATTTTGTTTGAACGCAATCATCAAACTTAATTAAAAAAGTCATTTAAGCCTTTTCACAGTGAGATCTATGCGATATGGCCGAGAAATGTAATTTTGATGTTAACTCCCAAACCGCTGCGCAGAAGTCAACCAAACTTCACCCATTAGTGTATTGTATCACAATCTAGAAGTTACGTGTGGAAATTTGGTTATAGGACATTTGATTTGAGCGCAATCCTCAAACTTAGGTCAAAAAAGCCATTTAAGCCTTTTCACAGTGAGATCTATGCGATATGGCCGAGAAATGTAATTTTGATGTTAACTCCCAAACCGCTGCGCAGAAGTCAACCAAACTTCACCCAATAGTGTATTGTATCACAATCTAGTAGTTACATTTGAAAATTTTGTTCTAGGAAATTTTGTTTGAGCGCAATCATCAAACTTAATTAAAAAAGTCATTTAAGCCTTTTCACAGTGAGATCTATACGATATGGCAAAGAAATGTAATTTTTATGTTAACTCCCAAACCGCTGCGCAGAAGTCAACCAAACTTCACCCATTAGTGTATTTTATCACAATCTAGTAGTTACATGTGGAAATTTGGTTCTAGGACATTTGATTTGAGCGCAATCCTCAAACTTAGGTCAAAAAAGCCATTTAAGCCTTTTCACAGTGAGATCTATGCGATATGGCCGAGAAATGTAATTTTGATGTTAACTCCCAAACCGCTGCGCAGAAGTCAACCAAACTTCACCCAATAGTGTATTGTATCACAATCTAGTAGTTACATTTGAAAATTTTGTTCTAGGACATTTTGTTTGAACGCAATCATCAAACTTAATTAAAAAAGTCATTTAAGCCTTTTCACAGTGAGATCTATGCGATATGGCCGAGAAAAGTAATTTTGATGTTAACTCCCAAACCGCTGCGCAGAAGTCAACCAAACTTCACCCAATAGTGTATTGTATCACAATCTAGTAGTTACATTTGAAAATTTTGTTCTAGGAAATTTTGTTTGAGCGCAATCATCAAACTTAATTAAAAAAGTCATTTAAGCCTTTTCACAGTGAGATCTATGCGATATGGCCGAGAAATGTAATTTTGATGTTAACTCCCAAACCGCTGCGCAGAAGTCAACCAAACTTCACCCATTAGTGTATGTTATCACAATCTAGTAGTTACATGTGTAAATTTGGTTCTAGGACATTTGATTTGAGCGCAATCCTCAAACTTAGGTCAAAAAAGCCATTTAAGCCTTTTCACAGTGAGATCTATGCGATATGGCCGAGAAATGTAATTTTGATGTTAACTCCCAAACCGCTGCGCAGAAGTCAACCAAACTTCACCCAATAGTGTATTGTATCACAATCTAGTAGTTACATTTAAAAATTTTGTTCTAGGACATTTTGTTTGAACGCAATCATCAAACTTAATTAAAAAAGTCATTTAAGCCTTTTCACAGTGAGATCTATGCGATATGGCCGAGAAATGTAATTTTGATGTTAACTCCCAAACCGCTGCGCAGAAGTCAACCAAACTTCACCCATTAGTGTATTGTATCACAATCTAGTAGTTACATGTGGAAATTTGGTTATAGGACATTTGATTTGAGCGCAATCCTCAAACTTAGGTCAAAAAAGCCATTTAAGCCTTTTCACAGTGAGATCTATGCGATATGGCCGAGAAATGTAATTTTGATGTTAACTCCCAAACCGCTGCGCAGAAGTCAACCAAACTTCACCCAATAGTGTATTGTATCACAATCTAGTAGTTACATTTGAAAATTTTGTTCTAGGAAATTTTGTTTGAGCGCAATCATCAAACTTAATTAAAAAAGTCATTTAAGCCTTTTCACAGTGAGATCTATGCGATATGGCCGAGAAATGTAATTTTGATGTTAACTCCCAAACCGCTGCGCAGAAGTCAACCAAACTTCACCCATTAGTGTATTTTATCACAATCTAGTAGTTACATGTGGAAATTTGGTTCTAGGACATTTGATTTGAGCGCAATCCTCAAACTTAGGTCAAAAAAGCCATTTAAGCCTTTTCACAGTGAGATCTATGCGATATGGCCGAGAAATGTAATTTTGATGTTAACTCCCAAACCGCTGCGCAGAAGTCAACCAAACTTCACCCAATAGTGTATTGTATCACATTCTAGTAGTTACATTTGAAAATTTTGTTCTAGGACATTTTGTTTGAACGCAATCATCAAACTTAATTAAAAAAGTCATTTAAGCCTTTTCACAGTGAGATCTATGCGATATGGCCGAGAAATGTAATTTTGATGTTAACTCCCAAACCGCTGCGCAGAAGTCAACCAAACTTCACCCATTAGTGTATTTTATCACAATCTAGTAGTTACATGTGGAAATTTGGTTCTAGGACATTTGATTTGAGCGCAATCCTCAAACTTAGGTCAAAAAAGCCATTTAAGCCTTTTCACAGTGAGATCTATGCGATATGGCCGAGAAATGTAATTTTGATGTTAACTCCCAAACCGCTGCGCAGAAGTCAACCAAACTTCACCCAATAGTGTATTGTATCACAATCTAGTAGTTACATTTGAAAATTTTGTTCTAGGAAATTTTGTTTGAGCGCAATCATCAAACTTAATTAAAAAAGTCATTTAAGCCTTTTCACAGTGAGATCTATGCGATATGGCCGAGAAATGTAATTTTGATGTTAACTCCCAAACCGCTGCGCAGAAGTCAACCAAACTTCACCCATTAGTGTATTTTATCACAATCTAGTAGTTACATGTGGAAATTTGGTTCTAGGACATTTGATTTGAGCGCAATCCTCAAACTTAGGTCAAAAAAGCCATTTAAGCCTTTTCACAGTGAGATCTATGCGATATGGCCGAGAAATGTAATTTTGATGTTAACTCCCAAACCGCTGCGCAGAAGTCAACCAAACTTCACCCAATAGTGTATTGTATCACATTCTAGTAGTTACATTTGAAAATTTTGTTCTAGGACATTTTGTATGAACGCAATCATCAAACTTAATTAAAAAAGTCATTTAAGCCTTTTCACAGTGAGATCTATGCGATATGGCCGAGAAATGTAATTTTGATGTTAACTCCCAAACCGCTGCGCAGAAGTCAACCAAACTTCACCCAATAGTGTATTGTATCACAATCTAGTAGTTACATTTGAAAATTTTGTTCTAGGAAATTTTGTTTGAGCGCAATCATCAAACTTAATTAAAAAAGTCATTTAAGCCTTTTCACAGTGAGATCTATGCGATATGGCCGAGAAATGTAATTTTGATGTTAACTCCCAAACCGCTGCGCAGAAGTCAACCAAACTTCACCCATTAGTGTATTTTATCACAATCTAGTAGTTACATGTGGAAATTTGGTTCTAGGACATTTGATTTGAGCGCAATCCTCAAACTTAGGTCAAAAAAGCCATTTAAGCCTTTTCACAGTGAGATCTATGCGATATGGCCGAGAAATGTAATTTTGATGTTAACTCCCAAACCGCTGCGCAGAAGTCAACCAAACTTCACCCAATAGTGTATTGTATCACAATCTAGTAGTTACATTTAAAAATTTTGTTCTAGGACATTTTGTTTGAACGCAATCATCAAACTTAATTAAAAAAGTCATTTAAGCCTTTTCACAGTGAGATCTATGCGATATGGCCGAGAAATGTAATTTTGATGTTAACTCCCAAACCGCTGCGCAGAAGTCAACCAAACTTCACCCATTAGTGTATTTTATCACAATCTAGTAGTTACATGTGGAAATTTGGTTCTAGGACATTTGATTTGAGCGCAATCCTCAAACTTAGGTCAAAAAAGCCATTTAAGCCTTTTCACAGTGAGATCTATGCGATATGGCCGAGAAATGTAATTTTGATGTTAACTCCCAAACCGCTGCGCAGAAGTCAACCAAACTTCACCCATTAGTGTATTGTATCACAATCTAGTAGTTACATGTGGAAATTTGGTTCTAGGACATTTGATTTGAGCGCAATCCTCAAACTTAGGTCAAAAAAGCCATTTAAGCCTTTTCACAGTGAGATCTATGCGATATGGCCGAGAAATGTAATTTTGATGTTAACTCCCAAACCGCTGCGCAGAAGTCAACCAAACTTCACCCAATAGTGTATTGTATCACAATCTAGTAGTTACATTTGAAAATTTTGTTCTAGGAAATTTTGTTTGAGCGCAATCATCAAACTTAATTAAAAAAGTCATTTAAGCCTTTTCACAGTGAGATCTATGCGATATGGCCGAGAAATGTAATTTTGATGTTAACTCCCAAACCGCTGCGCAGAAGTCAACCAAACTTCACCCATTAGTGTATTTTATCACAATCTAGTAGTTACATGTGGAAATTTGGTTCTAGGACATTTGATTTGAGCGCAATCCTCAAACTTAGGTCAAAAAAGCCATTTAAGCCTTTTCACAGTGAGATCTATGCGATATGGCCGAGAAATGTAATTTTGATGTTAACTCCCAAACCGCTGCGCAGAAGTCAACCAAACTTCACCCAATAGTGTATTGTATCACATTCTAGTAGTTACATTTGAAAATTTTGTTCTAGGACATTTTGTTTGAACGCAATCATCAAACTTAATTAAAAAAGTCATTTAAGCCTTTTCACAGTGAGATCTATGCGATATGGCCGAGAAATGTAATTTTGATGTTAACTCCCAAACCGCTGCGCAGAAGTCAACCAAACTTCACCCAATAGTGTATTGTATCACAATCTAGTAGTTACATTTGAAAATTTTGTTCTAGGACATTTTGTTTGAACGCAATCATCAAACTTAATTAAAAAAGTCATTTAAGCCTTTTCACAGTGAGATCTATGCGATATGGCCGAGAAATGTAATTTTGATGTTAACTCCCAAACCGCTGCGCAGAAGTCAACCAAACTTCACCCAATAGTGTATTGTATCACAATCTAGTAGTTACATTTGAAAATTTTGTTCTAGGAAATTTTGTTTGAGCGCAATCATCAAACTTAATTAAAAAAGTCATTTAAGCCTTTTCACAGTGAGATCTATGCGATATGGCCGAGAAATGTAATTTTGATGTTAACTCCCAAACCGCTGCGCAGAAGTCAACCAAACTTCACCCATTAGTGTATTGTATCACAATCTAGTAGTTACATGTGGAAATTTGGTTCTAGGACATTTGATTTGAGCGCAATCCTCAAACTTAGGTCAAAAAAGCCATTTAAGCCTTTTCACAGTGAGATCTATGCGATATGGCCGAGAAATGTAATTTTGATGTTAACTCCCAAACCGCTGCGCAGAAGTCAACCAAACTTCACCCAATAGTGTATTGTATCACAATCTAGTAGTTACATTTGAAAATTTTGTTCTAGGAAATTTTGTTTGAGCGCAATCATCAAACTTAATTAAAAAAGTCATTTAAGCCTTTTCACAGTGAGATCTATGCGATATGGCCGAGAAATGTAATTTTGATGTTAACTCCCAAACCGCTGCGCAGAAGTCAACCAAACTTCACCCATTAGTGTATTTTATCACAATCTAGTAGTTACATGTGGAAATTTGGTTCTAGGACATTTGATTTGAGCGCAATCCTCAAACTTAGGTCAAAAAAGCCATTTAAGCCTTTTCACAGTGAGATCTATGCGATATGGCCGAGAAATGTAATTTTGATGTTAACTCCCAAACCGCTGCGCAGAAGTCAACCAAACTTCACCCAATAGTGTATTGTATCACATTCTAGTAGTTACATTTGAAAATTTTGTTCTAGGACATTTTGTTTGAACGCAATCATCAAACTTAATTAAAAAAGTCATTTAAGCCTTTTCACAGTGAGATCTATGCGATATGGCCGAGAAATGTAATTTTGATGTTAACTCCCAAACCGCTGCGCAGAAGTCAACCAAACTTCACCCATTAGTGTATTTTATCACAATCTAGTAGTTACATGTGGAAATTTGGTTCTAGGACATTTGATTTGAGCGCAATCCTCAAACTTAGGTCAAAAAAGCCATTTAAGCCTTTTCACAGTGAGATCTATGCGATATGGCCGAGAAATGTAATTTTGATGTTAACTCCCAAACCGCTGCGCAGAAGTAAACCAAACTTCACCCATTAGTGTATTGTATCACAATCTAGTAGTTACATGTGAAAATTTGGTTCTAGGACATTTGATTTGAGCGCAATCCTCAAACTTAGGTCAAAAAAGCCATTTAAGCCTTTTCACAGTGAGATCTATGCGATATGGCCGAGAAATGTAATTTTGATGTTAACTCCCAAACCGCTGCGCAGAAGTCAACCAAACTTCACCCAATAGTGTATTGTATCACATTCTAGTAGTTACATTTTAAAATTTCGTTCTAGGACATTTGGTTGGAGCGCAATTATTAAACTTAGGTCAAAAAAGCCATTTAAGCCTTTTCACAGTGAGATCTATGCGATATGGCCGAGAAATGTAATTTTGATGTTAACTCCCAAACCGCTGCGCAGAAGTAAACCAAACTTCACCCATTAGTGTATTGTATCACAATCTAGTAGTTACATGTGGAAATTTGGTTCTAGGACATTTGATTTGAGCGCAATCCTCAAACTTAGGTCAAAAAAGCCATTTAAGCCTTTTCACAGTGAGATCTATGCGATATGGCCGAGAAATGTAATTTTGATGTTAACTCCCAAACCGCTGCGCAGAAGTCAACAAAACTTCACCCAATAGTGTATTGTATCACAATCTAGTAGTTACATTTGAAAATTTCGTTCTAGGACATTTTGTTTGAATGCAATCATCAAACTTAATTAAAAAAGTCATTTAAGCCTTTTCACAGTGAGATCTATGCGATATGGCCGAGAAATGTAATTTTGATGTTAACTCCCAAACCGCTGCGCAGAAGTCAACCAAACTTCACCCATTAGTGTATTGTATCACAATCTAGTAGTTACATTTGAAAATTTTGTTCTAGGACATTTTGTTTGAACGCAATCATCAAACTTAATTAAAAAAGTCATTTAAGCCTTTTCACAGTGAGATCTATGCGATATGGCCGAGAAATGTAATTTTGATGTTAACACCCAAACCGCTGCGCAGAAGTCAACCAAACTTCACCCATTAGTGTATTGTATCACAATCTAGTAGTTACATGTGGAAATTTGGTTATAGGACATTTGATTTGAGCGCAATCCTCAAACTTAGGTCAAAAAAGCCATTTAAGCCTTTTCACAGTGAGATCTATGCGATATGGCCGAGAAATGTAATTTTGATGTTAACTCCCAAACCGCTGCGCAGAAGTCAACCAAACTTCACCCAATAGTGTATTGTATCACAATCTAGTAGTTACATTTGAAAATTTTGTTCTAGGAAATTTTGTTTGAGCGCAATCATCAAACTTAATTAAAAAAGTCATTTAAGCCTTTTCACAGTGAGATCTATGCGATATGGCCGAGAAATGTAATTTTGATGTTAACTCCCAAACCGCTGCGCAGAAGTCAACCAAACTTCACCCATTAGTGTATTTTATCACAATCTAGTAGTTACATGTGGAAATTTGGTTCTAGGACATTTGATTTGAGCGCAATCCTCAAACTTAGGTCAAAAAAGCCATTTAAGCCTTTTCACAGTGAGATCTATGCGATATGGCCGAGAAATGTAATTTTGATGTTAACTCCCAAACCGCTGCGCAGAAGTCAACCAAACTTCACCCAATAGTGTATTGTATCACAATCTAGTAGTTACATTTGAAAATTTTGTTCTAGGACATTTTGTTTGAATGCAATCATCAAACTTAATTAAAAAAGTCATTTAAGCCTTTTCACAGTGAGATCTATGCGATATGGCCGAGAAATGTAATTTTGATGTTAACTCCCAAACCGCTGCGCAGAAGTCAACCAAACTTCACCCATTAGTGTATTTTATCACAATCTAGTAGTTACATGTGGAAATTTGGTTCTAGGACATTTGATTTGAGCGCAATCCTCAAACTTAGGTCAAAAAAGCCATTTAAGCCTTTTCACAGTGAGATCTATGCGATATGGCCGAGAAATGTAATTTTGATGTTAACTCCCAAACCGCTGCGCAGAAGTCAACCAAACTTCACCCATTAGTGTATTGTATCACAATCTAGTAGTTACGTGTGGAAATTTGGTTATAGGACATTTGATTTGAGCGCAATCCTCAAACTTAGGTCAAAAAAGCCATTTAAGCCTTTTCACAGTGAGATCTATGCGATATGGCCGAGAAATGTAATTTTGATGTTAACTCCCAAACCGCTGCGCATAAGTCAACCAAACTTCACCCAATAGTGTATTGTATCACAATCTAGTAGTTACATTTGAAAATTTTGTTCTAGGAAATTTTGTTTGAGCGCAATCATCAAACTTAATTAAAAAAGTCATTTAAGCCTTTTCACAGTGAGATCTATGCGATATGGCCGAGAAATGTAATTTTTATGTTAACTCCCAAACCGCTGCGCAGAAGTCAACCAAACTTCACCCATTAGTGTATTTTATCACAATCTAGTAGTTACATGTGGAAATTTGGTTCTAGGACATTTGATTTGAGCGCAATCCTCAAACTTAGGTAAAAAAAGCCATTTAAGCCTTTTCACAGTGAGATCTATGCGATATGGCCGAGAAATGTAATTTTGATGTTAACTCCCAAACCGCTGCGCAGAAGTCAACCAAACTTCACCCAATAGTGTATTGTATCACAATCTAGTAGTTACATTTGAAAATTTTGTTCTAGGACATTTTGTTTGAACGCAATCATCAAACTTAATTAAAAAAGTCATTTAAGCCTTTTCACAGTGAGATCTATGCGATATGGCCGAGAAATGTAATTTTGATGTTAACTCCCAAACCGCTGCGCAGAAGTCAACCAAACTTCACCCAATAGTGTATTGTATCACAATCTAGTAGTTACATTTGAAAATTTTGTTCTAGGAAATTTTGTTTGAGCGCAATCATCAAACTTAATTAAAAAAGTCATTTAAGCCTTTTCACAGTGAGATCTATGCGATATGGCCGAGAAATGTAATTTTGATGTTAACTCCCAAACCGCTGCGCAGAAGTCAACCAAACTTCACCCATTAGTGTATTTTATCACAATCTAGTAGTTACATGTGGAAATTTGGTTCTAGGACATTTGATTTGAGCGCAATCCTCAAACTTAGGTCAAAAAAGCCATTTAAGCCTTTTCACAGTGAGATCTATGCGATATGGCCGAGAAATGTAATTTTGATGTTAACTCCCAAACCGCTGCGCAGAAGTCAACCAAACTTCACCCAATAGTGTATTGTATCACAATCTAGTAGTTACATTTAAAAATTTTGTTCTAGGACATTTTGTTTGAACGCAATCATCAAACTTAATTAAAAAAGTCATTTAATCTTTTCACAGTGAGATCTATGCGATATGGCCGAGAAATGTAATTTTGATGTTAACTCCCAAACCGCTGCGCAGAAGTCAACCAAACTTCACCCATTAGTGTATTGTATCACAATCTAGTAGTTACATGTGGAAATTTGGTTATAGGACATTTGATTTGAGCGCAATCCTCAAACTTAGGTCAAAAAAGCCATTTAAGCCTTTTCACAGTGAGATCTATGCGATATGGCCGAGAAATGTAATTTTGATGTTAACTCCCAAACCGCTGCGCAGAAGTCAACCAAACTTCACCCAATAGTGTATTGTATCACAATCTAGTAGTTACATTTGAAAATTTTGTTCTAGGAAATTTTGTTTGAGCGCAATCATCAAACTTAATTAAAAAAGTCATTTAAGCCTTTTCACAGTGAGATCTATGAGATATGGCCGAGAAATGTAATTTTGATGGTAACTCCCAAACCGCTGCGCAGAAGTCAACCAAACTTCACCCATTAGTGTATTTTATCACAATCTAGTAGTTACATGTGGAAATTTGGTTCTAGGACATTTGATTTGAGCGCAATCCTCAAACTTAGGTCAAAAAAGCCATTTAAGCCTTTTCACAGTGAGATCTATGCGATATGGCCGAGAAATGTAATTTTGATGTTAACTCCCAAACCGCTGCGCAGAAGTCAACCAAACTTCACCCAATAGTGTATTGTATCACATTCTAGTAGTTACATTTGAAAATTTTGTTCTAGGACATTTTGTTTGAACGCAATCATCAAACTTAATTAAAAAAGTCATTTAAGCCTTTTCACAGTGAGATCTATGCGATATGGCCGAGAAATGTAATTTTGATGTTAACTCCCAAACCGCTGCGCAGAAGTCAACCAAACTTCACCCAATAGTGTATTGTATCACAATCTAGTAGTTACATTTGAAAATTTTGTTCTAGGAAATTTTGTTTGAGCGCAATCATCAAACTTAATTAAAAAAGTCATTTAAGCCTTTTCACAGTGAGATCTATGCGATATGGCCGAGAAATGTAATTTTGATGTTAACTCCCAAACCGCTGCGCAGAAGTCAACCAAACTTCACCCATTAGTGTATTTTATCACAATCTAGTAGTTACATGTGGAAATTTGGTTCTAGGACATTTGATTTGAGCGCAATCCTCAAACTTAGGTCAAAAAAGCCATTTAAGCCTTTTCACAGTGAGATCTATGCGATATGGCCGAGAAATGTAATTTTGATGTTAACTCCCAAACCGCTGCGCAGAAGTCAACCAAACTTCACCCAATAGTGTATTGTATCACAATCTAGTAGTTACATTTAAAAATTTTGTTCTAGGACATTTTGTTTGAACGCAATCATCAAACTTAATTAAAAAAGTCATTTAAGCCTTTTCACAGTGAGATCTATGCGATATGGCCGAGAAATGTAATTTTGATGTTAACTCCCAAACCGCTGCGCAGAAGTCAACCAAACTTCACCCATTAGTGTATTGTATCACAATCTAGTAGTTACGTGTGGAAATTTGGTTATAGGACATTTGATTTGAGCGCAATCCTCAAACTTAGGTCAAAAAAGCCATTTAAGCCTTTTCACAGTGAGATCTATGCGATATGGCCGAGAAATGTAATTTTGATGTTAACTCCCAAACCGCTGCGCAGAAGTAAACCAAACTTCACCCATTAGTGTATTGTATCACAATCTAGTAGTTACATGTGGAAATTTGGTTCTAGGACATTTGATTTGAGCGCAATCCTCAAACTTAGGTCAAAAAAGCCATTTAAGCCTTTTCACAGTGAGATCTATGCGATATGGCCGAGAAATGTAATTTTGATGTTAACTCCCAAACCGCTGCGCAGAAGTCAACCAAACTTCACCCAATAGTGTATTGTATCACATTCTAGTAGTTACATTTTAAAATTTCGTTCTAGGACATTTGGTTTGAGCGCAATTATTAAACTTAGGTCAAAAAAGCCATTTAAGCCTTTTCACAGTGAGATCTATGCGATATGGCCGAGAAATGTAATTTTGATGTTAACTCCCAAACCGCTGCGCAGAAGTAAACCAAACTTCACCCATTAGTGTATTGTATCACAATCTAGTAGTTACATGTGGAAATTTGGTTCTAGGACATTTGATTTGAGCGCAATCCTCAAACTTAGGTCAAAAAAGCCATTTAAGCCTTTTCACAGTGAGATCTATGCGATATGGCCGAGAAATGTAATTTTGATGTTAACTCCCAAACCGCTGCGCAGAAGTCAACCAAACTTCACCCAATAGTGTATTGTATCACAATCTAGTAGTTACATTTGAAAATTTTGTTCTAGGACATTTTGTTTGAATGCAATCATCAAACTTAATTAAAAAAGTCATTTAAGCCTTTTCACAGTGAGATCTATGCGATATGGCCGAGAAATGTAATTTTGATGTTAACTCCCAAACCGCTGCGCAGAAGTCAACCAAACTTCACCCATTAGTGTATTGTATCACAATCTAGTAGTTACATTTAAAAATTTTGTTCTAGGACATTTTGTTTGAACGCAATCATCAAACTTAATTAAAAAAGTCATTTAAGCCTTTTCACAGTGAGATCTATGCGATATGGCCGAGAAATGTAATTTTGATGTTAACTCCCAAACCGCTGCGCAGAAGTCAACCAAACTTCACCCATTAGTGTATTGTATCACAATCTAGTAGTTACATGTGGAAATTTGGTTATAGGACATTTGATTTGAGCGCAATCCTCAAACTTAGGTCAAAAAAGCCATTTAAGCCTTTTCACAGTGAGATCTATGCGATATGGCCGAGAAATGTAATTTTGATGTTAACTCCCAAACCGCTGCGCAGAAGTCAACCAAACTTCACCCAATAGTGTATTGTATCACAATCTAGTAGTTACATTTGAAAATTTTGTTCTAGGAAATTTTGTTTGAGCGCAATCATCAAACTTAATTAAAAAAGTCATTTAAGCCTTTTCACAGTGAGATCTATGCGATATGGCCGAGAAATGTAATTTTGATGTTAACTCCCAAACCGCTGCGCAGAAGTCAACCAAACTTCACCCATTAGTGTATTTTATCACAATCTAGTAGTTACATGTGGAAATTTGGTTCTAGGACATTTGATTTGAGCGCAATCCTCAAACTTAGGTCAAAAAAGCCATTTAAGCCTTTTCACAGTGAGATCTATGCGATATGGCCGAGAAATGTAATTTTGATGTTCACTCCCAAACCGCTGCGCAGAAGTCAACCAAACTTCACCCATTAGTGTATTGTATCACAATCTAGTAGTTACATGTGGAAATTTGGTTCTAGGACATTTGATTTGAGCGCAATCCTCAAACTTAGGTCAAAAAAGCCATTTAAGCCTTTTCACAGTGAGATCTATGCGATATGGCCGAGAAATGTAATTTTGATGTTAACTCCCAAACCGCTGCGCAGAAGTCAACCAAACTTCACCCATTAGTGTATTGTATCACAATCTAGTAGTTACATTTGAAAATTTCGTTCTAGGACATTTGGTTTGAGCGCAATCTTTAAACTTAGGTCAAAAAAGCCATTTAAGCCTTTTCACAGTGAGATCTATGCGATATGGCCGAGAAATGTAATTTTGATGTTAACTCCCAAACCGCTGCGCAGAAGTCAACCAAACTTCACCCAATAGTGTATTGTATCACAATCTAGTAGTTACATGTGGAAATTTGGTTCTAGGACATTTGATTTGAGCGCAATCCTCAAACTTAGGTCAAAAAAGCCATTTAAGCCTTTTCACAGTGAGATCTATGCGATATGGCCGAGAAATGTAATTTTGATGTTAACTCCCAAACCGCTGCGCAGAAGTCAACCAAACTTCACCCATTAGTGTATTGTATCACAATCTAGTAGTTACATTTGAAAATTTCGTTCTAGGACATTTGGTTTGAGCGCAATCTTTAAACTTAGGTCAAAAAAGCCATTTAAGCCTTTTCACAGTGAGATCTATGCGATATGGCCGAGAAATGTAATTTTGATGTTAACTCCCAAACCGCTGCGCAGAAGTCAACCAAACTTCACCCAATAGTGTATTGTATCACATTCTAGTAGTTACATTTTAAAATTTCGTTCTAGGACATTTGGTTTGAGCGCAATTATTAAACTTAGGTCAAAAAAGCCATTTAAGCCTTTTCACAGTGAGATCTATGCGATATGGCCGAGAAATGTAATTTTGATGTTAACTCCCAAACCGCTGCGCAGAAGTAAACCAAACTTCACCCATTAGTGTATTGTATCACAATCTAGTAGTTACATGTGGAAATTTGGTTCTAGGACATTTGATTTGAGCGCAATCCTCAAACTTAGGTCAAAAAAGCCATTTAAGCCTTTTCACAGTGAGATCTATGCGATATGGCCGAGAAATGTAATTTTGATGTTAACTCCCAAACCGCTGCGCAGAAGTCAACCAAACTTCACCCAATAGTGTATTGTATCACAATCTAGTAGTTACATTTGAAAATTTTGTTCTAGGACATTTTGTTTGAATGCAATCATCAAACTTAATTAAAAAAGTCATTTAAGCCTTTTCACAGTGAGATCTATGCGATATGGCCGAGAAATGTAATTTTGATGTTAACTCCCAAACCGCTGCGCAGAAGTCAACCAAACTTCACCCATTAGTGTATTTTATCACAATCTAGTAGTTACATGTGGAAATTTGGTTCTAGGACATTTGATTTGAGCGCAATCCTCAAACTTAGGTCAAAAAAGCCATTTAAGCCTTTTCACAGTGAGATCTATGCGATATGGCCGAGAAATGTAATTTTGATGTTAACTCCCAAACCGCTGCGCAGAAGTCAACCAAACTTCACCCAATAGTGTATTGTATCACAATCTAGTAGTTACATTTGAAAATTTTGTTCTAGGACATTTTGTTTGAACGCAATCATCAAACTTAATTAAAAAAGTCATTTAAGCCTTTTCACAGTGAGATCTATGCGATATGGCCGAGAAATGTAATTTTGATGTTAACTCCCAAACCGCTGCGCAGAAGTCAACCAAACTTCACCCAATAGTGTATTGTATCACAATCTAGTAGTTACATTTGAAAATTTTGTTCTAGGACATTTTGTTTGAGCGCAATCCTCAAACTTAGGTCAAAAAAGCCATTTAAGCCTTTTCACAATGAGATCTATGCGATATGGCCGAGAAATGTAATTTTGATGTTAACTCCCAAACCGCTGCGCAGAAGTCAACCAAACTTCACCCAATAGTGTATTGTATCACATTCTAGTAGTTACATTTGAAAATTTCGTTCTAGGACATTTGGTTTGAGCGCAATCATCAAACTTAATTAAAAAAGTCATTTAAGCCTTTTCACAGTGAGATCTATGCGATATGGCCGAGAAATGTAATTTTGATGTTAACTCCCAAACCGCTGCGCAGAAGTCAACCAAACTTCACCCATTAGTGTATTTTATCACAATCTAGTAGTTACATGTGGAAATTTGGTTCTAGGACATTTGATTTGAGCGCAATCCTCAAACTTAGGTCAAAAAAGCCATTTAAGCCTTTTCACAGTGAGATCTATGCGATATGGCCGAGAAATGTAATTTTGATGTTCACTCCCAAACCGCTGCGCAGAAGTCAACCAAACTTCACCCATTAGTGTATTGTATCACAATCTAGTAGTTACATGTGGAAATTTGGTTCTAGGACATTTGATTTGAGCGCAATCCTCAAACTTAGGTCAAAAAAGCCATTTAAGCCTTTTCACAGTGAGATCTATGCGATATGGCCGAGAAACGTAATTTTGATGTTAACTCCCAAACCGCTGCGCAGAAGTCAACCAAACTTCACCCAATAGTGTATTGTATCACATTCTAGTAGTTACATTTTAAAATTTCGTTCTAGGACATTTGGTTTGAGCGCAATTATTAAACTTAGGTCAAAAAAGCCATTTAAGCCTTTTCACAGTGAGATCTATGCGATATGGCCGAGAAATGTAATTTTGATGTTAACTCCCAAACCGCTGCGCAGAAGTAAACCAAACTTCACCCATTAGTGTATTGTATCACAATCTAGTAGTTACATGTGGAAATTTGGTTCTAGGACATTTGATTTGAGCGCAATCCTCAAACTTAGGTCAAAAAAGCCATTTAAGCCTTTTCACAGTGAGATCTATGCGATATGGCCGAGAAATGTAATTTTGATGTTAACTCCCAAACCGCTGCGCAGAAGTCAACCAAACTTCACCCAATAGTGTATTGTATCACAATCTAGTAGTTACATTTGAAAATTTTGTTCTAGGACATTTTGTTTGAATGCAATCATCAAACTTAATTAAAAAAGTCATTTAAGCCTTTTCACAGTGAGATCTATGCGATATGGCCGAGAAATGTAATTTTGATGTTAACTCCCAAACCGCTGCGCAGAAGTCAACCAAACTTCACCCATTAGTGTATTTTATCACAATCTAGTAGTTACATGTGGAAATTTGGTTCTAGGACATTTGATTTGAGCGCAATCCTCAAACTTAGGTCAAAAAAGCCATTTAAGCCTTTTCACAGTGAGATCTATGCGATATGGCCGAGAAATGTAATTTTGATGTTAACTCCCAAACCGCTGCGCAGAAGTCAACCAAACTTCACCCAATAGTGTATTGTATCACAATCTAGTAGTTACATTTGAAAATTTTGTTCTAGGAAATTTTGTTTGAGCGCAATCATCAAACTTAATTAAAAAAGTCATTTAAGCCTTTTCACAGTGAGATCTATGCGATATGGCCGAGAAATGTAATTTTGATGTTAACTCCCAAACCGCTGCGCAGAAGTCAACCAAACTTCACCCATTAGTGTATTTTATCACAATCTAGTAGTTACATGTGGAAATTTGGTTCTAGAACATTTGATTTGAGCGCAATCCTCAAACTTAGGTCAAAAAAGCCATTTAAGCCTTTTCACAGTGAGATCTATGCGATATGGCCGAGAAATGTAATTTTGATGTTAACTCCCAAACCGCTGCGCAGAAGTCAACCAAACTTCACCCAATAGTGTATTGTATCACAATCTAGTAGTTACATTTGAAAATTTTGTTCTAGGACATTTTGTTTGAATGCAATCATCAAACTTAATTAAAAAAGTCATTTAAGCCTTTTCACAGTGAGATCTATGCGATATGGCCGAGAAATGTAATTTTGATGTTAACTCCCAAACCGCTGCGCAGAAGTCAACCAAACTTCACCCATTAGTGTATTTTATCACAATCTAGTAGTTACATGTGGAAATTTGGTTCTAGGACATTTGATTTGAGCGCAATCCTCAAACTTAGGTCAAAAAAGCCATTTAAGCCTTTTCACAGTGAGATCTATGCGATATGGCCGAGAAATGTAATTTTGATGTTAACTCCCAAACCGCTGCGCAGAAGTCAACCAAACTTCACCCAATAGTGTATTGTATCACAATCTAGTAGTTACATTTGAAAATTTTGTTCTAGGAAATTTTGTTTGAGCGCAATCATCAAACTTAATTAAAAAAGTCATTTAAGCCTTTTCACAGTGAGATCTATGCGATATGGCCGAGAAATGTAATTTTGATGTTAACTCCCAAACCGCTGCGCAGAAGTCAACCAAACTTCACCCATTAGTGTATTTTATCACAATCTAGTAGTTACATGTGGAAATTTGGTTCTAGAACATTTGATTTGAGCGCAATCCTCAAACTTAGGTCAAAAAAGCCATTTAAGCCTTTTCACAGTGAGATCTATGCGATATGGCCGAGAAATGTAATTTTGATGTTAACTCCCAAACCGCTGCGCAGAAGTCAACCAAACTTCACCCAATAGTGTATTGTATCACATTCTAGTAGTTACATTTAAAAATTTTGTTCTAGGACATTTTGTTTGAACGCAATCATCAAACTTAATTAAAAAAGTCATTTAAGCCTTTTCACAGTGAGATCTATGCGATATGGCCGAGAAATGTAATTTTGATGTTAACTCCCAAACCGCTGCGCAGAAGTCAACCAAACTTCACCCATTAGTGTATTGTATCACAATCTAGTAGTTACATGTGGAAATTTGGTTATAGGACATTTGATTTGAGCGCAATCCTCAAACTTAGGTCAAAAAAGCCATTTAAGCCTTTTCACAGTGAGATCTATGCGATATGGCCGAGAAATGTAATTTTGATGTTAACTCCCAAACCGCTGCGCAGAAGTCAACCAAACTTCACCCATTAGTGTATTGTATCACAATCTAGTAGTTACATTTGAAAATTTTGTTCTAGGAAATTTTGTTTGAGCGCAATCATCAAACTTAATTAAAAAAGTCATTTAAGCCTTTTCACAGTGAGATCTATGCGATATGGCCGAGAAATGTAATTTTGATGTTAACTCCCAAACCGCTGCGCAGAAGTCAACCAAACTTCACCCATTAGTGTATTGTATCACAATCTAGTAGTTACATGTGGAAATTTGGTTATAGGACATTTGATTTGAGCGCAATCCTCAAACTTAGGTCAAAAAAGCCATTTAAGCCTTTTCACAGTGAGATCTATGCGATATGGCCGAGAAATGTAATTTTGATGTTAACTCCCAAACCGCTGCGCAGAAGTCAACCAAACTTCACCCATTAGTGTATTGTATCACAATCTAGTAGTTACATTTGAAAATTTTGTTCTAGGAAATTTTGTTTGAGCGCAATCATCAAACCTAATTAAAAAAGTCATTTAAGCCTTTTCACAGTGAGATCTATGCGATATGGCCGAGAAATGTAATTTTTATGTTAACTCCCAAACCGCTGCGCAGAAGTCAACCAAACTTCACCCATTAGTGTATTTTATCACAATCTAGTAGTTACATGTGGAAATTTGGTTCTAGGACATTTGATTTGAGCGCAATCCTCAAACTTAGGTCAAAAAAGCCATTTAAGCCTTTTCACAGTGAGATCTATGCGATATGGCCGAGAAATGTAATTTTGATGTTAACTCCCAAACCGCTGCGCAGAAGTCAACCAAACTTCACCCAATAGTGTATTGTATCACATTCTAGTAGTTACATTTGAAAATTTCGTTCTAGGACATTTGGTTTGAGCGCAATCCTCAAACTTAGGTCAAAAAAGCCATTTAAGCCTTTTCACAGTGAGATCTATGCGATATGGCCGAGAAATGTAATTTTGATGTTAACTCCCAAACCGCTGCGCAGAAGTCTACCAAACTTCACCCAATAGTGTATTGTATCACAATCTAGTAGTTACATTTGAAATTTTTGTTCTAGGACATTTTGTTTGAACGCAATCATCAAACTTAATTAAAAAAGTCATTTAAGCCTTTTCACAGTGAGATCTATGCGATATGGCCGAGAAATGTATTTTTGATGTTAACTCCCAAACCGCTGCGCAGAAGTCAACCAAACTTCACCCAATAGTGTATTGTATCACAATCTAGTAGTTACATTTGAAAATTTTGTTCTAGGACATTTTGTTTGAGCGCAATCCTCAAACTTAGGTCAAAAAAGCCATTTAAGCCTTTTCACAGTGAGATCTATGCGATATGGCCGAGAAATGTAATTTTGATGTTAACTCCCAAACCGCTGCGCAGAAGTCAACCAAACTTCACCCAATAGTGTATTGTATCACAATCTAGTAGTTACATTTGAAAATTTTGTTCTAGGACATTTTGTTTGAACGCAATCATCAAACTTAATTAAAAAAGTCATTTAAGCCTTTTCACAGTGAGATCTATGCGATATGGCCGAGAAATGTAATTTTGATGTTAACTCCCAAACCGCTGCGCAGAAGTCAACCAAACTTCACCCAATAGTGTATTGTATCACAATCTAGTAGTTACATTTGAAAATTTTGTTCTAGGAAATTTTGTTTGAGCGCAATCATCAAACTTAATTAAAAAAGTCATTTAAGCCTTTTCACAGTGAGATCTATGCGATATGGCCGAGAAATGTAATTTTGATGTTAACTCCCAAACCGCTGCGCAGAAGTCAACCAAACTTCACCCATTAGTGTATTTTATCACAATCTAGTAGTTACATGTGGAAATTTGGTTCTAGGACATTTGATTTGAGCGCAATCCTCAAACTTAGGTCAAAAAAGCCATTTAAGCCTTTTCACAGTGAGATCTATGCGATATGGCCGAGAAATGTAATTTTGATGTTAACTCCCAAACCGCTGCGCAGAAGTCAACCAAACTTCACCCAATAGTGTATTGTATCACATTCTAGTAGTTACATTTGAAAATTTTGTTCTAGGACATTTTGTATGAACGCAATCATCAAACTTAATTAAAAAAGTCATTTAAGCCTTTTCACAGTGAGATCTATGCGATATGGCCGAGAAATGTAATTTTGATGTTAACTCCCAAACCGCTGCGCAGAAGTCAACCAAACTTCACCCAATAGTGTATTGTATCACAATCTAGTAGTTACATTTGAAAATTTTGTTCTAGGAAATTTTGTTTGAGCGCAATCATCAAACTTAATTAAAAAAGTCATTTAAGCCTTTTCACAGTGAGATCTATGCGATATGGCCGAGAAATGTAATTTTGATGTTAACTCCCAAACCGCTGCGCAGAAGTCAACCAAACTTCACCCATTAGTGTATTTTATCACAATCTAGTAGTTACATGTGGAAATTTGGTTCTAGGACATTTGATTTGAGCGCAATCCTCAAACTTAGGTCAAAAAAGCCATTTAAGCCTTTTCACAGTGAGATCTATGCGATATGGCCGAGAAATGTAATTTTGATGTTAACTCCCAAACCGCTGCGCAGAAGTCAACCAAACTTCACCCAATAGTGTATTGTATCACAATCTAGTAGTTACATTTGAAAATTTTGTTCTAGGAAATTTTGTTTGAGCGCAATCATCAAACTTAATTAAAAAAGTCATTTAAGCCTTTTCACAGTGAGATCTATGCGATATGGCCGAGAAATGTAATTTTGATGTTAACTCCCAAACCGCTGCGCAGAAGTCAACCAAACTTCACCCATTAGTGTATTTTATCACAATCTAGTAGTTACATGTGGAAATTTGGTTCTAGGACATTTGATTTGAGCGCAATCCTCAAACTTAGGTCAAAAAAGCCATTTAAGCCTTTTCACAGTGAGATCTATGCGATATGGCCGAGAAATGTAATTTTGATGTTAACTCCCAAACCGATGCGCAGAAGTCAACCAAACTTCACCCAATAGTGTATTGTATCACAATCTAGTAGTTACATTTAAAAATTTTGTTCTAGGACATTTTGTTTGAACGCAATCATCAAACTTAATTAAAAAAGTCATTTAAGCCTTTTCACAGTGAGATCTATGCGATATGGCCGAGAAATGTAATTTTGATGTTAACTCCCAAACCGCTGCGCAGAAGTCAACCAAACTTCACCCATTAGTGTATTGTATCACAATCTAGTAGTTACGTGTGGAAATTTGGTTATAGGACATTTGATTTGAGCGCAATCCTCAAACTTAGGTCAAAAAAGCCATTTAAGCCTTTTCACAGTGAGATCTATGCGATATGGCCGAGAAATGTAATTTTGATGTTAACTCCCAAACCGCTGCGCAGAAGTAAACCAAACTTCACCCATTAGTGTATTGTATCACAATCTAGTAGTTACATGTGGAAATTTGGTTCTAGGACATTTGATTTGAGCGCAATCCTCAAACTTAGGTCAAAAAAGCCATTTAAGCCTTTTCACAGTGAGATCTATGCGATATGGCCGAGAAATGTAATTTTGATGTTAACTCCCAAACCGCTGCGCAGAAGTAAACCAAACTTCACCCATTAGTGTATTGTATCACAATCTAGTAGTTACATGTGGAAATTTGGTTCTAGGACATTTGATTTGAGCGCAATCCTCAAACTTAGGTCAAAAAAGCCATTTAAGCCTTTTCACAGTGAGATCTATGCGATATGGCCGAGAAATGTAATTTTGATGTTAACTCCCAAACCGCTGCGCAGAAGTAAACCAAACTTCACCCATTAGTGTATTGTATCACAATCTAGTAGTTACATGTGGAAATTTGGTTCTAGGACATTTGATTTGAGCGCAATCCTCAAACTTAGGTCAAAAAAGCCATTTAAGCCTTTTCACAGTGAGATCTATGCGATATGGCCGAGAAATGTAATTTTGATGTTAACTCCCAAACCGCTGCGCAGAAGTCAACCAAACTTCACCCAATAGTGTATTGTATCACAATCTAGTAGTTACATTTGAAAATTTTGTTCTAGGACATTTTGTTTGAATGCAATCATCAAACTTAATTAAAAAAGTCATTTAAGCCTTTTCACAGTGAGATCTATACGATATGGCAAAGAAATGTAATTTTTATGTTAACTCCCAAACCGCTGCGCAGAAGTCAACCAAACTTCACCCATTAGTGTATTTTATCACAATCTAGTAGTTACATGTGGAAATTTGGTTCTAGGACATTTGATTTGAGCGCAATCCTCAAACTTAGGTCAAAAAAGCCATTTAAGCCTTTTCAAAGTGAGATCTATGCGATATGGCCGAGAAATGTAATTTTGATGTTAACTCCCAAACCGCTGCGCAGAAGTCAACCAAACTTCACCCAATAGTGTATTGTATCACATTCTAGTAGTTACATTTGAAAATTTTGTTCTAGGACATTTGGTTTGAGCGCAATCCTCAAACTTAGGTCAAAAAAGCCATTTAAGCCTTTTCACAGTGAGATCTATGCGATATGGCCGAGAAATGTAATTTTGATGTTAACTCCCAAACCGCTGCGCAGAAGTCTACCAAACTTCACCCAATAGTGTATTGTATCACAATCTAGTAGTTACATTTGAAATTTTTGTTCTAGGACATTTTGTTTGAACGCAATCATCAAACTTAATTAAAAAAGTCATTTAAGCCTTTTCACAGTGAGATCTATGCGATATGGCCGAGAAATGTATTTTTGATGTTAACTCCCAAACCGCTGCGCAGAAGTCAACCAAACTTCACCCAATAGTGTATTGTATCACAATCTAGTAGTTACATTTGAAAATTTTGTTCTAGGACATTTTGTTTGAGCGCAATCCTCAAACTTAGGTCAAAAAAGCCATTTAAGCCTTTTCACAGTGAGATCTATGCGATATGGCCGAGAAATGTAATTTTGATGTTAACTCCCAAACCGCTGCGCAGAAGTCAACCAAACTTCACCCAATAGTGTATTGTATCACAATCTAGTAGTTACATTTGAAAATTTTGTTCTAGGACATTTTGTTTGAACGCAATCATCAAACTTAATTAAAAAAGTCATTTAAGCCTTTTCACAGTGAGATCTATGCGATATGGCCGAGAAATGTAATTTTGATGTTAACTCCCAAACCGCTGCGCAGAAGTCAACCAAACTTCACCCAATAGTGTATTGTATCACAATCTAGTAGTTACATTTGAAAATTTTGTTCTAGGAAATTTTGTTTGAGCGCAATCATCAAACTTAATTAAAAAAGTCATTTAAGCCTTTTCACAGTGAGATCTATGCGATATGGCCGAGAAATGTAATTTTGATGTTAACTCCCAAACCGCTGCGCAGAAGTCAACCAAACTTCACCCATTAGTGTATTTTATCACAATCTAGTAGTT
Source organism: Corythoichthys intestinalis (assembly GCF_030265065.1). Lineage (NCBI taxonomy): Eukaryota > Metazoa > Chordata > Actinopteri > Syngnathiformes > Syngnathidae > Corythoichthys > Corythoichthys intestinalis. The sequence continues at coordinate 36,745,016 of NC_080416.1, read as the reverse complement.
ACATGTGGAAATTTGGTTCTAGGACATTTGATTTGAGCGCAATCCTCAAACTTAGGTCAAAAAAGCCATTTAAGCCTTTTCACAGTGAGATCTATGCGATATGGCCGAGAAATGTAATTTTGATGTTAACTCCCAAACCGCTGCGCAGAAGTCAACCAAACTTCACCCAATAGTGTATTGTATCACATTCTAGTAGTTACATTTGAAAATTTTGTTCTAGGACATTTTGTATGAACGCAATCATCAAACTTAATTAAAAAAGTCATTTAAGCCTTTTCACAGTGAGATCTATGCGATATGGCCGAGAAATGTAATTTTGATGTTAACTCCCAAACCGCTGCGCAGAAGTCAACCAAACTTCACCCAATAGTGTATTGTATCACAATCTAGTAGTTACATTTGAAAATTTTGTTCTAGGAAATTTTGTTTGAGCGCAATCATCAAACTTAATTAAAAAAGTCATTTAAGCCTTTTCACAGTGAGATCTATGCGATATGGCCGAGAAATGTAATTTTGATGTTAACTCCCAAACCGCTGCGCAGAAGTCAACCAAACTTCACCCATTAGTGTATTTTATCACAATCTAGTAGTTACATGTGGAAATTTGGTTCTAGGACATTTGATTTGAGCGCAATCCTCAAACTTAGGTCAAAAAAGCCATTTAAGCCTTTTCACAGTGAGATCTATGCGATATGGCCGAGAAATGTAATTTTGATGTTAACTCCCAAACCGCTGCGCAGAAGTCAACCAAACTTCACCCAATAGTGTATTGTATCACAATCTAGTAGTTACATTTAAAAATTTTGTTCTAGGACATTTTGTTTGAACGCAATCATCAAACTTAATTAAAAAAGTCATTTAAGCCTTTTCACAGTGAGATCTATGCGATATGGCCGAGAAATGTAATTTTGATGTTAACTCCCAAACCGCTGCGCAGAAGTCAACCAAACTTCACCCATTAGTGTATTGTATCACAATCTAGTAGTTACGTGTGGAAATTTGGTTATAGGACATTTGATTTGAGCGCAATCCTCAAATTTAGGTCAAAAAAGCCATTTAAGCCTTTTCACAGTGAGATCTATGCGATATGGCCGAGAAATGTAATTTTGATGTTAACTCCCAAACCGCTGCGCAGAAGTCAACCAAACTTCACCCAATAGTGTATTGTATCACAATCTAGTAGTTACATTTGAAAATTTTGTTCTAGGAAATTTTGTTTGAGCGCAATCATCAAACTTAATTAAAAAAGTCATTTAAGCCTTTTCACAGTGAGATCTATGCGATATGGCCGAGAAATGTAATTTTGATGTTAACTCCCAAACCGCTGCGCAGAAGTCAACCAAACTTCACCCAATAGTGTATTGTATCACAATCTAGTAGTTACATTTGAAAATTTTGTTCTAGGACATTTTGTTTGAACGCAATCATCAAACTTAATTAAAAAAGTCATTTAAGCCTTTTCACAGTGAGATCTATGCGATATGGCCGAGAAATGTAATTTTGATGTTAACTCCCAAACCGCTGCGCAGAAGTCAACCAAACTTCACCCAATAGTGTATTGTATCACAATCTAGTAGTTACATTTGAAAATTTTGTTCTAGGAAATTTTGTTTGAGCGCAATCATCAAACTTAATTAAAAAAGTCATTTAAGCCTTTTCACAGTGAGATCTATGCGATATGGCCGAGAAATGTAATTTTGATGTTAACTCCCAAACCGCTGCGCAGAAGTCAACCAAACTTCACCCATTAGTGTATTTTATCACAATCTAGTAGTTACATGTGGAAATTTGGTTCTAGGACATTTTGTTTGAACGCAATCATCAAACTTAATTAAAAAAGTCATTTAAGCCTTTTCACAGTGAGATCTATGCGATATGGCCGAGAAATGTAATTTTGATGTTAACTCCCAAACCGCTGCGCAGAAGTCAACCAAACTTCACCCATTAGTGTATTGTATCACAATCTAGTAGTTACATGTGGAAATTTGGTTATAGGACATTTGATTTGAGCGCAATCCTCAAACTTAGGTCAAAAAAGCCATTTAAGCCTTTTCACAGTGAGATCTATGCGATATGGCCGAGAAATGTAATTTTGATGTTAACTCCCAAACCGCTGCGCAGAAGTCAACCAAACTTCACCCAATAGTGTATTGTATCACAATCTAGTAGTTACATTTGAAAATTTTGTTCTAGGAAATTTTGTTTGAGCGCAATCATCAAACTTAATTAAAAAAGTCATTTAAGCCTTTTCACAGTGAGATCTATGCGATATGGCCGAGAAATGTAATTTTGATGTTAACTCCCAAACCGCTGCGCAGAAGTCAACCAAACTTCACCCATTAGTGTATTTTATCACAATCTAGTAGTTACATGTGGAAATTTGGTTCTAGGACATTTGATTTGAGCGCAATCCTCAAACTTAGGTCAAAAAAGCCATTTAAGCCTTTTCACAGTGAGATCTATGCGATATGGCCGAGAAATGTAATTTTGATGTTAACTCCCAAACCGCTGCGCAGAAGTCAACCAAACTTCACCCAATAGTGTATTGTATCACATTGTAGTAGTTACATTTGAAAATTTTGTTCTAGGACATTTTGTTTGAACGCAATCATCAAACTTAATTAAAAAAGTCATTTAAGCCTTTTCACAGTGAGATCTATGCGATATGGCCGAGAAATGTAATTTTGATGTTAACTCCCAAACCGCTGCGCAGAAGTCAACCAAACTTCACCCAATAGTGTATTGTATCACAATCTAGTAGTTACATTTGAAAATTTTGTTCTAGGAAATTTTGTTTGAGCGCAATCATCAAACTTAATTAAAAAAGTCATTTAAGCCTTTTCACAGTGAGATCTATGCGATATGGCCGAGAAATGTAATTTTGATGTTAACTCCCAAACCGCTGCGCAGCAGTCAACCAAACTTCACCCATTAGTGTATTTTATCACAATCTAGTAGTTACATGTGGAAATTTGGTTCTAGGACATTTGATTTGAGCGCAATCCTCAAACTTAGGTCAAAAAAGCCATTTAAGCCTTTTCACAGTGAGATCTATGCGATATGGCCGAGAAATGTAATTTTGATGTTAACTCCCAAACCGCTGCGCAGAAGTCAACCAAACTTCACCCAATAGTGTATTGTATCACAATCTAGTATTTACATTTAAAAATTTTGTTCTAGGACATTTTGTTTGAACGCAATCATCAAACTTAATTAAAAAAGTCATTTAAGCCTTTTCACAGTGAGATCTATGCGATATGGCCGAGAAATGTAATTTTGATGTTAACTCCCAAACCGCTGCGCAGAAGTCAACCAAACTTCACCCATTAGTGTATTGTATCACAATCTAGTAGTTACGTGTGGAAATTTGGTTATAGGACATTTGATTTGAGCGCAATCCTCAAACTTAGGTCAAAAAAGCCATTTAAGCCTTTTCACAGTGAGATCTATGCGATATGGCCGAGAAATGTAATTTTTATGTTAACTCCCAAACCGCTGCGCAGAAGTCAACCAAACTTCACCCATTAGTGTATTTTATCACAATCTAGTAGTTACATGTGGAAATTTGGTTCTAGGACATTTGATTTGAGCGCAATCCTCAAACTTAGGTCAAAAAAGCCATTTAAGCCTTTTCACAGTGAGATCTATGCGATATGGCCGAGAAATGTAATTTTGATGTTAACTCCCAAACCGCTGCGCAGAAGTCAACCAAACTTCACCCAATAGTGTATTGTATCACATTCTAGTAGTTACATTTGAAAATTTCGTTCTAGGACATTTGGTTTGAGCGCAATCCTCAAACTTAGGTCAAAAAAGCCATTTAAGCCTTTTCACAGTGAGATCTATGCGATATGGCCGAGAAATGTAATTTTGATGTTAACTCCCAAACCGCTGCGCAGAAGTCAACCAAACTTCACCCAATAGTGTATTGTATCACAATCTAGTAGTTACATTTGAAAATTTTGTTCTAGGACATTTTGTTTGAACGCAATCATCAAACTTAATTAAAAAAGTCATTTAAGCCTTTTCACAGTGAGATCTATGCGATATGGCCGAGAAATGTAATTTTGATGTTAACTCCCAAACCGCTGCGCAGAAGTCAACCAAACTTCACCCAATAGTGTATTGTATCACAATCTAGTAGTTACATTTGAAAATTTTGTTCTAGGACATTTTGTTTGAGCGCAATCCTCAAACTTAGGTCAAAAAAGCCATTTAAGCCTTTTCACAGTGAGATCTATGCGATATGGCCGAGAAATGTAATTTTGATGTTAACTCCCAAACCGCTGCGCAGAAGTCAACCAAACTTTACCCAATAGTGTATTGTATCACAATCTAGTAGTTACATTTGAAAATTTTGTTCTAGGACATTTTGTTTGAACGCAATCATCAAACTTAATTAAAAAAGTCATTTAAGCCTTTTCACAGTGAGATCTATGCGATATGGCCGAGAAATGTAATTTTGATGTTAACTCCCAAACCGCTGCGCAGAAGTCAACCAAACTTCACCCAATAGTGTATTGTATCACAATCTAGTAGTTACATTTGAAAATTTTGTTCTAGGAAATTTTGTTTGAGCGCAATCATCAAACTTAATTAAAAAAGTCATTTAAGCCTTTTCACAGTGAGATCTATGCGATATGGCCGAGAAATGTAATTTTGATGTTAACTCCCAAACCGCTGCGCAGAAGTCAACCAAACTTCACCCAATAGTGTATTGTATCACAGTCTAGTAGTTACATTTGAAAATTTTGTTCTAGGACATTTTGTTTGAGCGCAATCCTCAAACTTAGGTCAAAAAAGCCATTTAAGCCTTTTCACAGTGAGATCTATGCGATATGGCCGAGAAATGTAATTTTGATGTTAACTCCCAAACCGCTGCGCAGAAGTCAACCAAACTTCACCCATTAGTGTATTGTATCACAATCTAGTAGTTACATGTGGAAATTTGGTTCTAGGACATTTGATTTGAGCGCAATCATCAAACTTAGGCAAAAAAGCCATTTAAGCCTTTTCACAGTGAGATCTATGCGATATGGCCGAGAAATGTAATTTTGATGTTAACTCCCAAACCGCTGCGCAGAAGTCAACCAAATTTCACCCAATAGTGTATTGTATCACATTCTAGTAGTTACATTTGAAAATTTCGTTCTAGGACATTTGGTTTGAGCGCAATTATTAAACTTAGGTCAAAAAAGCCATTTAAGCCTTTTCACAGTGAGATCTATGCGATATGGCCGAGAAATGTAATTTTGATGTTAACTCCCAAACCGCTGCGCAGAAGTAAACCAAACTTCACCCATTAGTGTATTGTATCACAATCTAGTAGTTACATGTGGAAATTTGGTTCTAGGACATTTGATTTTAGCGCAATCCTCAAACTTAGGTCAAAAAAGCCATTTAAGCCTTTTCACAGTGAGATCTATGCGATATGGCCGAGAAATGTAATTTTGATGTTAACTCCCAAACCGCTGCGCAGAAGTCAACCAAACTTCACCCAATAGTGTATTGTATCACAATCTAGTAGTTACATTTGAAAATTTTGTTCTAGGAAATTTTGTTTGAGCGCAATCATCAAACTTAATTAAAAAAGTCATTTAAGCCTTTTCACAGTGAGATCTATGCGATATGGCCGAGAAATGTAATTTTGATGTTAACTCCCAAACCGCTGCGCAGAAGTCAACCAAACTTCACCCATTAGTGTATTGTATCACAATCTAGTAGTTACATGTGGAAATTTGGTTCTAGGACATTTGATTTGAGCGCAATCCTCAAACTTAGGTCAAAAAAGCCATTTAAGCCTTTTCACAGTGAGATCTATGCGATATGGCCGAGAAATGTAATTTTGATGTTAACTCCCAAACCGCTGCGCAGAAGTCAACCAAACTTCACCCAATAGTGTATTGTATCACATTCTAGTAGTTACTTTTTAAAATTTCGTTCTAGGACATTTGGTTTGAGCGCAATTATTAAACTTAGGTCAAAAAAGCCATTTAAGCCTTTTCACAGTGAGATCTATGCGATATGGCCGAGAAATGTAATTTTGATGTTAACTCCCAAACCGCTGCGCAGAAGTCAACCAAACTTCACCCATTAGTGTATTGTATCACAATCTAGTAGTTACATGTGGAAATTTGGTTCTAGGACATTTGATTTGAGCGCAATCCTCAAACTTAGGTCAAAAAAGCCATTTAAGCCTTTTCACAGTGAGATCTATGCGATATGGCCGAGAAATGTAATTTTGATGTTAACTCCCAAACCGCTGCGCAGAAGTCAACCAAACTTCACCCAATAGTGTATTGTATCACAATCTAGTAGTTACATTTGAAAATTTTGTTCTAGGACATTTTGTTTGAATGCAATCATCAAACTTAATTAAAAAAGTCATTTAAGCCTTTTCACAGTGAGATCTATGCGATATGGCCGAGAAATGTAATTTTGATGTTAACTCCCAAACCGCTGCGCAGAAGTCAACCAAACTTCACCCATTAGTGTATTGTATCACAATCTAGTAGTTACATGTGGAAATTTGGTTATAGGACATTTGATTTGAGCGCAATCCTCAAACTTAGGTCAAAAAAGCCATTTAAGCCTTTTCACAGTGAGATCTATGCGATATGGCCGAGAAATGTAATTTTGATGTTAACTCCCAAACCGCTGCGCAGAAGTCACATAAACTTCACCCAATAGTGTATTTTATCACAATCTAGTAGTTACATTTGGAAATTTAGTTCTAGGACATTTGATTTGAGCGCAATCTTCAAACTTAATTAAAAAAAGTCATTTAAGCCTTTTCACAGTGAGATCTATGCGATATGGCCGAGAAATGTAATTTTGATGTTAACTCCCAAACCGCTGCGCAGAAGTCACATAAACTTCACCCAATAGTGTATTTTATCACAATCTAGTAGTTACATTTGGAAATTTAGTTCTAGGACATTTGATTTGAGCGCAATCTTCAAACTTAATTAAAAAAAGTCATTTAAGCCTTTTCACAGTGAGATCTATGCGATATGGCCGAGAAATGTAATTTTGATGTTCACTCCCAAACCGCTGCGCAGAAGTCAACCAAACTTCACCCATTAGTGTATTGTATCACAATCTAGTAGTTACATGTGGAAATTTGGTTATAGGACATTTGATTTGAGCGCAATCCTCAAACTTAGGTCAAAAAAGCCATTTAAGCCTTTTCACAGTGAGATCTATGCGATATGGCCGAGAAATGTAATTTTGATGTTAACTCCCAAACCGCTGCGCAGAAGTCAACCAAACTTCACCCAATAGTGTATTTTATCACATTCTAGTAGTTACATTTTAAAATTTCGTTCAAGGACATTTGGTTTGAGCGCAATTATTAAACTTAGGTCAAAAAAGCCATTTATGCCTTTTCACAGTGAGATCTATGCGATATGGCCGAGAAATGTAATTTTGATGTTAACTCCCAAACCGCTGCGCAGAAGTATACCAAACTTCACCCATTAGTGTATTGTATCACAATCTAGTAGTTACATGTGGAAATTTGGTTCTAGGACATTTGATTTTAGCGCAATCCTCAAACTTAGGTCAAAAAAGCCATTTAAGCCTTTTCACAGTGAGATCTATGCGATATGGCCGAGAAATGTAATTTTGATGTTAACTCCCAAACCGCTGCGCAGAAGTCAACCAAACTTCACCCAATAGTGTATTGTATCACAATCTAGTAGTTACATTTGAAAATTTTGTTCTAGGAAATTTTGTTTGAGCGCAATCATCAAACTTAATTAAAAAAGTCATTTAAGCCTTTTCACAGTGAGATCTATGCGATATGGCCGAGAAATGTAATTTTGATGTTAACTCCCAAACCGCTGCGCAGAAGTCAACCAAACTTCACCCATTAGTGTATTGTATCACAATCTAGTAGTTACATGTGGAAATTTGGTTCTAGGACATTTGATTTGAGCGCAATCCTCAAACTTAGGTCAAAAAAGCCATTTAAGCCTTTTCACAGTGAGATCTATGCGATATGGCCGAGAAATGTAATTTTGATGTTAACTCCCAAACCGCTGCGCAGAAGTCAACCAAACTTCACCCATTAGTGTATTTTATCACAATCTAGTAGTTACATGTGGAAATTTGGTTCTAGGACATTTGATTTGAGCGCAATCCTCAAACTTAGGTCAAAAAAGCCATTTAAGCCTTTTCACAGTGAGATCTATGCGATATGGCCGAGAAATGTAATTTTGATGTTAACTCCCAAACCGCTGCGCAGAAGTCAACCAAACTTCACCCAATAGTGTATTGTATCACATTCTAGTAGTTACATTTGAAAATTTCGTTCTAGGACATTTGGTTTGAGCGCAATCCTCAAACTTAGGTCAAAAAAGCCATTTAAGCCTTTTCACAGTGAGATCTATGCGATATGGCCGAGAAATGTAATTTTGATGTTAACTCCCAAACCGCTGCGCAGAAGTCAACCAAACTTCACCCAATAGTGTATTGTATCACAATCTAGTAGTTACATTTGAAAATTTTGTTCTAGGACATTTTGTTTGAACGCAATCATCAAACTTAATTAAAAAAGTCATTTAAGCCTTTTCACAGTGAGATCTATGCGATATGGCCGAGAAATGTAATTTTGATGTTAACTCCCAAACCGCTGCGCAGAAGTCAACCAAACTTCACCCAATAGTGTATTGTATCACAATCTAGTAGTTACATTTGAAAATTTTGTTCTAGGACATTTTGTTTGAGCGCAATCCTCAAACTTAGGTCAAAAAAGCCATTTAAGCCTTTTCACAGTGAGATCTATGCGATATGGCCGAGAAATGTAATTTTGATGTTAACTCCCAAACCGCTGCGCAGAAGTCAACCAAACTTCACCCAATAGTGTATTGTATCACAATCTAGTAGTTACATTTGAAAATTTTGTTCTAGGACATTTTGTTTGAACGCAATCATCAAACTTAATTAAAAAAGTCATTTAAGCCTTTTCACAGTGAGATCTATGCGATATGGCCGAGAAATGTAATTTTGATGTTAACTCCCAAACCGCTGCGCAGAAGTCAACCAAACTTCACCCAATAGTGTATTGTATCACAATCTAGTAGTTACATTTGAAAATTTTGTTCTAGGAAATTTTGTTTGAGCGCAATCATCAAACTTAATTAAAAAAGTCATTTAAGCCTTTTCACAGTGAGATCTATGCGATATGGCCGAGAAATGTAATTTTGATGTTAACTCCCAAACCGCTGCGCAGAAGTCAACCAAACTTCACCCATTAGTGTATTTTGTCACAATCTAGTAGTTACATGTGGAAATTTGGTTCTAGGACATTTGATTTGAGCGCAATCCTCAAACTTAGGTCAAAAAAGTCATTTAAGCCTTTTCACAGTGAGATCTATGCGATATGGCCGAGAAATGTAATTTTGATGTTAACTCCCAAACCGCTGCGCAGAAGTCAACCAAACTTCACCCAATAGTGTATTGTATCACTATCTAGTAGTTACATTTAAAAATTTTGTTCTAGGACATTTTGTTTGAACGCAATCATCAAACTTAATTAAAAAAGTCATTTAAGCCTTTTCACAGTGAGATCTATGCGATATGGCCGAGAAATGTAATTTTGATGTTAACTCCCAAACCGCTGCGCAGAAGTCAACCAAACTTCACCCATTTGTGTATTGTATCACAATCTAGTAGTTACATGTGGAAATTTGGTTATAGGACATTTGATGTGAGCGCAATCCTCAAACTTAGGTCAAAAAAGCCATTTAAGCCTTTTCACAGTGAGATCTATGCGATATGGCCGAGAAATGTAATTTTGATGTTAACTCCCAAACCGCTGCGCAGAAGTCAACCAAACTTCACCCAATAGTGTATTGTATCACAATCTAGTAGTTACATTTGAAAATTTTGTTCTAGGAAATTTTGTTTGAGCGCAATCATCAAACTTAATTAAAAAAGTCATTTAAGCCTTTTCACAGTGAGATCTATGCGATATGGCCGAGAAATGTAATTTTGATGTTAACTCCCAAACCGCTGCGCAGAAGTCAACCAAACTTCACCCATTAGTGTATTTTATCACAATCTAGTAGTTACATGTGGAAATTTGGTTCTAGGACATTTGATTTGAGCGCAATCCTCAAACTTAGGTCAAAAAAGCCATTTAAGCCTTTTCACAGTGAGATCTATGCGATATGGCCGAGAAATGTAATTTTGATGTTAACTCCCAAACCGCTGCGCAGAAGTCAACCAAACTTCACCCAATAGTGTATTGTATCACATTCTAGTAGTTACATTTGAAAATTTTGTTCTAGGACATTTTGTTTGAACGCAATCATCAAACTTAATTAAAAAAGTCATTTAAGCCTTTTCACAGTGAGATCTATGCGATATGGCCGAGAAATGTAATTTTGATGTTAACTCCCAAACCGCTGCGCAGAAGTCAACCAAACTTCACCCAATAGTGTATTGTATCACAATCTAGTAGTTACATTTGAAAATTTTGTTCTAGGAAATTTTGTTTGAGCGCAATCATCAAACTTAATTAAAAAAGTCATTTAAGCCTTTTCACAGTGAGATCTATGCGATATGGCCGAGAAATGTAATTTTGATGTTAACTCCCAAACCGCTGCGCAGAAGTCAACCAAACTTCACCCATTAGTGTATTTTATCACAATCTAGTAGTTACATGTGGAAATTTGGTTCTAGGACATTTGATTTGAGCGCAATCCTCAAACTTAGGTCAAAAAAGCCATTTAAGCCTTTTCACAGTGAGATCTATGCGATATGGCCGAGAAATGTAATTTTGATGTTAACTCCCAAACCGCTGCGCAGAAGTCAACCAAACTTCACCTAATAGTGTATTGTATCACAATCTAGTAGTTACATTTAAAAATTTTGTTCTAGGACATTTTGTTTGAACGCAATCATCAAACTTAATTAAAAAAGTCATTTAAGCCTTTTCACAGTGAGATCTATGCGATATGGCCGAGAAATGTAATTTTGATGTTAACTCCCAAACCGCTGCGCAGAAGTCAACCAAACTTCACCCATTAGTGTATTGTATCACAATCTAGTAGTTACATGTGGAAATTTGGTTATAGGACATTTGATTTGAGCGCAATCCTCAAACTTAGGTCAAAAAAGCCATTTAAGCCTTTTCACAGTGAGATCTATGCGATATGGCCGAGAAATGTAATTTTGATGTTAACTCCCAAACCGCTGCGCAGAAGTCAACCAAACTTCACCCAATAGTGTATTGTATCACAATCTAGTAGTTACATTTGAAAATTTTGTTCTAGGAAATTTTGTTTGAGCGCAATCATCAAACTTAATTAAAAAAGTCATTTAAGCCTTTTCACAGTGAGATCTATGCGATATGGCCGAGAAATGTAATTTTGATGTTAACTCCCAAACCGCTGCGCAGAAGTCAACCAAACTTCACCCATTAGTGTATTTTATCACAATCTAGTAGTTACATGTGGAAATTTGGTTCTAGGACATTTGATTTGAGCGCAATCCTCAAACTTAGGTCAAAAAAGCCATTTAAGCCTTTTCACAGTGAGATCTATGCGATATGGCCGAGAAATGTAATTTTGATGTTAACTCCCAAACCGCTGCGCAGAAGTCAACCAAACTTCACCCATTAGTGTATTTTATCACAATCTAGTAGTTACATGTGGAAATTTGGTTCTAGGACATTTGATTTGAGCGCAATCCTCAAACTTAGGTCAAAAAAGCCATTTAAGCCTTTTCACAGTGAGATCTATGCGATATGGCCGAGAAATGTAATTTTGATGTTAACTCCCAAACCGCTGCGCAGAAGTCAACCAAACTTCACCCAATAGTGTATTGTATCACATTCTAGTAGTTACATTTGAAAATTTTGTTCTAGGACATTTTGTTTGAACGCAATCATCAAACTTAATTAAAAAAGTCATTTAAGCCTTTTCACAGTGAGATCTATGCGATATGGCCGAGAAATGTAATTTTGATGTTAACTCCCAAACCGCTGCGCAGAAGTCAACCAAACTTCACCCAATAGTGTATTGTATCACAATCTAGTAGTTACATTTGAAAATTTTGTTCTAGGAAATTTTGTTTGAGCGCAATCATCAAACTTAATTAAAAAAGTCATTTAAGCCTTTTCACAGTGAGATCTATGCGATATGGCCGAGAAATGTAATTTTGATGTTAACTCCCAAACCGCTGCGCAGAAGTCAACCAAACTTCACCCATTAGTGTATTTTATCACAATCTAGTAGTTACATGTGGAAATTTGGTTCTAGGACATTTGATTTGAGCGCAATCCTCAAACTTAGGTCAAAAAAGCCATTTAAGCCTTTTCACAGTGAGATCTATGCGATATGGCCGAGAAATGTAATTTTGATGTTAACTCCCAAACCGCTGCGCAGAAGTCAACCAAACTTCACCTAATAGTGTATTGTATCACAATCTAGTAGTTACATTTAAAAATTTTGTTCTAGGACATTTTGTTTGAACGCAATCATCAAACTTAATTAAAAAAGTCATTTAAGCCTTTTCACAGTGAGATCTATGCGATATGGCCGAGAAATGTAATTTTGATGTTAACTCCCAAACCGCTGCGCAGAAGTCAACCAAACTTCACCCATTAGTGTATTGTATCACAATCTAGTAGTTACATGTGGAAATTTGGTTATAGGACATTTGATTTGAGCGCAATCCTCAAACTTAGGTCAAAAAAGCCATTTAAGCCTTTTCACAGTGAGATCTATGCGATATGGCCGAGAAATGTAATTTTGATGTTAACTCCCAAACCGCTGCGCAGAAGTCAACCAAACTTCACCCAATAGTGTATTGTATCACAATCTAGTAGTTACATTTGAAAATTTTGTTCTAGGAAATTTTGTTTGAGCGCAATCATCAAACTTAATTAAAAAAGTCATTTAAGCCTTTTCACAGTGAGATCTATGCGATATGGCCGAGAAATGTAATTTTGATGTTAACTCCCAAACCGCTGCGCAGAAGTCAACCAAACTTCACCCATTAGTGTATTTTATCACAATCTAGTAGTTACATGTGGAAATTTGGTTCTAGGACATTTGATTTGAGCGCAATCCTCAAACTTAGGTCAAAAAAGCCATTTAAGCCTTTTCACAGTGAGATCTATGCGATATGGCCGAGAAATGTAATTTTGATGTTAACTCCCAAACCGCTGCGCAGAAGTCAACCAAACTTCACCCAATAGTGTATTGTATCACATTCTAGTAGTTACATTTGAAAATTTTGTTCTAGGACATTTTGTTTGAACGCAATCATCAAACTTAATTAAAAAAGTCATTTAAGCCTTTTCACAGTGAGATCTATGCGATATGGCCGAGAAATGTAATTTTGATGTTAACTCCCAAACCGCTGCGCAGAAGTCAACCAAACTTCACCCAATAGTGTATTGTATCACAATCTAGTAGTTACATTTGAAAATTTTGTTCTAGGAAATTTTGTTTGAGCGCAATCATCAAACTTAATTAAAAAAGTCATTTAAGCCTTTTCACAGTGAGATCTATGCGATATGGCCGAGAAATGTAATTTTGATGTTAACTCCCAAACCGCTGCGCAGCAGTCAACCAAACTTCACCCATTAGTGTATTTTATCACAATCTAGTAGTTACATGTGGAAATTTGGTTCTAGGACATTTGATTTGAGCGCAATCCTCAAACTTAGGTCAAAAAAGCCATTTAAGCCTTTTCACAGTGAGATCTATGCGATATGGCCGAGAAATGTAATTTTGATGTTAACTCCCAAACCGCTGCGCAGAAGTCAACCAAACTTCACCCAATAGTGTATTGTATCACAATCTAGTAGTTACATTTAAAAATTTTGTTCTAGGACATTTTGTTTGAACGCAATCATCAAACTTAATTAAAAAAGTCATTTAAGCCTTTTCACAGTGAGATCTATGCGATATGGCCGAGAAATGTAATTTTGATGTTAACTCCCAAACCGCTGCGCAGAAGTCAACCAAACTTCACCCATTAGTGTATTGTATCACAATCTAGTAGTTACGGTTGGAAATTTGGTTATAGGACATTTGATTTGAGCGCAATCCTCAAACTTAGGTCAAAAAAGCCATTTAAGCCTTTTCACAGTGAGATCTATGCGATATGGCCGAGAAATGTAATTTTGATGTTAACTCCCAAACCGCTGCGCAGAAGTCAACCAAACTTCACCCAATAGTGTATTGTATCACATTCTAGTAGTTACATTTTAAAATTTCGTTCAAGGACATTTGGTTTGAGCGCAATTATTAAACTTAGGTCAAAAAAGCCATTTATGCCTTTTCACAGTGAGATCTATGCGATATGGCCGAGAAATGTAATTTTGATGTTAACTCCCAAACCGCTGCGCAGAAGTATACCAAACTTCACCCATTAGTGTATTGTATCACAATCTAGTAGTTACATGTGGAAATTTGGTTCTAGGACATTTGATTTTAGCGCAATCCTCAAACTTAGGTCAAAAAAGCCATTTAAGCCTTTTCACAGTGAGATCTATGCGATATGGCCGAGAAATGTAATTTTGATGTTAACTCCCAAACCGCTGCGCAGAAGTCAACCAAACTTCACCCAATAGTGTATTGTATCACAATCTAGTAGTTACATTTGAAAATTTTGTTCTAGGAAATTTTGTTTGAGCGCAATCATCAAACTTAATTAAAAAAGTCATTTAAGCCTTTTCACAGTGAGATCTATGCGATATGGCCGAGAAATGTAATTTTGATGTTAACTCCCAAACCGCTGCGCAGAAGTCAACCAAACTTCACCCATTAGTGTATTGTATCACAATCTAGTAGTTACGTGTGGAAATTTGGTTATAGGACATTTGATTTGAGCGCAATCCTCAAACTTAGGTCAAAAAAGCCATTTAAGCCTTTTCACAGTGAGATCTATGCGATATGGCCGAGAAATGTAATTTTGATGTTAACTCCCAAACCGCTGCGCAGAAGTCAACCAAACTTCACCCAATAGTGTATTGTATCACATTCTAGTAGTTACATTTTAAAATTTCGTTCAAGGACATTTGGTTTGAGCGCAATTATTAAACTTAGGTCAAAAAAGCCATTTATGCCTTTTCACAGTGAGATCTATGCGATATGGCCGAGAAATGTAATTTTGATGTTAACTCCCAAACCGCTGCGCAGAAGTATACCAAACTTCACCCATTAGTGTATTGTATCACAATCTAGTAGTTACATGTGGAAATTTGGTTCTAGGACATTTGATTTTAGCGCAATCCTCAAACTTAGGTCAAAAAAGCCATTTAAGCCTTTTCACAGTGAGATCTATGCGATATGGCCGAGAAATGTAATTTTGATGTTAACTCCCAAACCGCTGCGCAGAAGTCAACCAAACTTCACCCAATAGTGTATTGTATCACAATCTAGTAGTTACATTTGAAAATTTTGTTCTAGGAAATTTTGTTTGAGCGCAATCATCAAACTTAATTAAAAAAGTCATTTAAGCCTTTTCACAGTGAGATCTATGCGATATGGCCGAGAAATGTAATTTTGATGTTAACTCCCAAACCGCTGCGCAGAAGTCAACCAAACTTCACCCATTAGTGTATTGTATCACAATCTAGTAGTTACATGTGGAAATTTGGTTCTAGGACATTTGATTTGAGCGCAATCCTCAAACTTAGGTCAAAAAAGCCATTTAAGCCTTTTCACAGTGAGATCTATGCGATATGGCCGAGAAATGTAATTTTGATGTTAACTCCCAAACCGCTGCGCAGAAGTCAACCAAACTTCACCCATTAGTGTATTTTATCACAATCTAGTAGTTACATGTGGAAATTTGGTTCTAGGACATTTGATTTGAGCGCAATCCTCAAACTTAGGTCAAAAAAGCCATTTAAGCCTTTTCACAGTGAGATCTATGCGATATGGCCGAGAAATGTAATTTTGATGTTAACTCCCAAACCGCTGCGCAGAAGTCAACCAAACTTCACCCAATAGTGTATTGTATCACATTCTAGTAGTTACATTTGAAAATTTCGTTCTAGGACATTTGGTTTGAGCGCAATCCTCAAACTTAGGTCAAAAAAGCCATTTAAGCCTTTTCACAGTGAGATCTATGCGATATGGCCGAGAAATGTAATTTTGATGTTAACTCCCAAACCGCTGCGCAGAAGTCAACCAAACTTCACCCAATAGTGTATTGTATCACAATCTAGTAGTTACATTTGAAAATTTTGTTCTAGGACATTTTGTTTGAACGCAATCATCAAACTTAATTAAAAAAGTCATTTAAGCCTTTTCACAGTGAGATCTATGCGATATGGCCGAGAAATGTAATTTTGATGTTAACTCCCAAACCGCTGCGCAGAAGTCAACCAAACTTCACCCAATAGTGTATTGTATCACAATCTAGTAGTTACATTTGAAAATTTTGTTCTAGGACATTTTGTTTGAGCGCAATCCTCAAACTTAGGTCAAAAAAGCCATTTAAGCCTTTTCACAGTGAGATCTATGCGATATGGCCGAGAAATGTAATTTTGATGTTAACTCCCAAACCGCTGCGCAGAAGTCAACCAAACTTCACCCAATAGTGTATTGTATCACAATCTAGTAGTTACATTTGAAAATTTTGTTCTAGGACATTTTGTTTGAACGCAATCATCAAACTTAATTAAAAAAGTCATTTAAGCCTTTTCACAGTGAGATCTATGCGATATGGCCGAGAAATGTAATTTTGATGTTAACTCCCAAACCGCTGCGCAGAAGTCAACCAAACTTCACCCAATAGTGTATTGTATCACAATCTAGTAGTTACATTTAAAAATTTTGTTCTAGGAAATTTTGTTTGAGCGCAATCATCAAACTTAATTAAAAAAGTCATTTAAGCCTTTTCACAGTGAGATCTATGCGATATGGCCGAGAAATGTAATTTTGATGTTAACTCCCAAACCGCTGCGCAGAAGTCAACCAAACTTCACCCATTAGTGTATTTTGTCACAATCTAGTAGTTACATGTGGAAATTTGGTTCTAGGACATTTGATTTGAGCGCAATCCTCAAACTTAGGTCAAAAAAGTCATTTAAGCCTTTTCACAGTGAGATCTATGCGATATGGCCGAGAAATGTAATTTTGATGTTAACTCCCAAACCGCTGCGCAGAAGTCAACCAAACTTCACCCAATAGTGTATTGTATCACTATCTAGTAGTTACATTTAAAAATTTTGTTCTAGGACATTTTGTTTGAACGCAATCATCAAACTTAATTAAAAAAGTCATTTAAGCCTTTTCACAGTGAGATCTATGCGATATGGCCGAGAAATGTAATTTTGATGTTAACTCCCAAACCGCTGCGCAGAAGTCAACCAAACTTCACCCATTTGTGTATTGTATCACAATCTAGTAGTTACATGTGGAAATTTGGTTATAGGACATTTGATGTGAGCGCAATCCTCAAACTTAGGTCAAAAAAGCCATTTAAGCCTTTTCACAGTGAGATCTATGCGATATGGCCGAGAAATGTAATTTTGATGTTAACTCCCAAACCGCTGCGCAGAAGTCAACCAAACTTCACCCAATAGTGTATTGTATCACAATCTAGTAGTTACATTTGAAAATTTTGTTCTAGGAAATTTTGTTTGAGCGCAATCATCAAACTTAATTAAAAAAGTCATTTAAGCCTTTTCACAGTGAGATCTATGCGATATGGCCGAGAAATGTAATTTTGATGTTAACTCCCAAACCGCTGCGCAGAAGTCAACCAAACTTCACCCATTAGTGTATTTTATCACAATCTAGTAGTTACATGTGGAAATTTGGTTCTAGGACATTTGATTTGAGCGCAATCCTCAAACTTAGGTCAAAAAAGCCATTTAAGCCTTTTCACAGTGAGATCTATGCGATATGGCCGAGAAATGTAATTTTGATGTTAACTCCCAAACCGCTGCGCAGAAGTCAACCAAACTTCACCCAATAGTGTATTGTATCACATTCTAGTAGTTACATTTGAAAATTTTGTTCTAGGACATTTTGTTTGAACGCAATCATCAAACTTAATTAAAAAAGTCATTTAAGCCTTTTCACAGTGAGATCTATGCGATATGGCCGAGAAATGTAATTTTGATGTTAACTCCCAAACCGCTGCGCAGAAGTCAACCAAACTTCACCCAATAGTGTATTGTATCACAATCTAGTAGTTACATTTGAAAATTTTGTTCTAGGAAATTTTGTTTGAGCGCAATCATCAAACTTAATTAAAAAAGTCATTTAAGCCTTTTCACAGTGAGATCTATGCGATATGGCCGAGAAATGTAATTTTGATGTTAACTCCCAAACCGCTGCGCAGAAGTCAACCAAACTTCACCCATTAGTGTATTTTATCACAATCTAGTAGTTACATGTGGAAATTTGGTTCTAGGACATTTGATTTGAGCGCAATCCTCAAACTTAGGTCAAAAAAGCCATTTAAGCCTTTTCACAGTGAGATCTATGCGATATGGCCGAGAAATGTAATTTTGATGTTAACTCCCAAACCGCTGCGCAGAAGTCAACCAAACTTCACCTAATAGTGTATTGTATCACAATCTAGTAGTTACATTTAAAAATTTTGTTCTAGGACATTTTGTTTGAACGCAATCATCAAACTTAATTAAAAAAGTCATTTAAGCCTTTTCACAGTGAGATCTATGCGATATGGCCGAGAAATGTAATTTTGATGTTAACTCCCAAACCGCTGCGCAGAAGTCAACCAAACTTCACCCATTAGTGTATTGTATCACAATCTAGTAGTTACATGTGGAAATTTGGTTATAGGACATTTGATTTGAGCGCAATCCTCAAACTTAGGTCAAAAAAGCCATTTAAGCCTTTTCACAGTGAGATCTATGCGATATGGCCGAGAAATGTAATTTTGATGTTAACTCCCAAACCGCTGCGCAGAAGTCAACCAAACTTCACCCAATAGTGTATTGTATCACAATCTAGTAGTTACATTTGAAAATTTTGTTCTAGGAAATTTTGTTTGAGCGCAATCATCAAACTTAATTAAAAAAGTCATTTAAGCCTTTTCACAGTGAGATCTATGCGATATGGCCGAGAAATGTAATTTTGATGTTAACTCCCAAACCGCTGCGCAGAAGTCAACCAAACTTCACCCATTAGTGTATTTTATCACAATCTAGTAGTTACATGTGGAAATTTGGTTCTAGGACATTTGATTTGAGCGCAATCCTCAAACTTAGGTCAAAAAAGCCATTTAAGCCTTTTCACAGTGAGATCTATGCGATATGGCCGAGAAATGTAATTTTGATGTTAACTCCCAAACCGCTGCGCAGAAGTCAACCAAACTTCACCCAATAGTGTATTGTATCACATTCTAGTAGTTACATTTGAAAATTTTGTTCTAGGACATTTTGTTTGAACGCAATCATCAAACTTAATTAAAAAAGTCATTTAAGCCTTTTCACAGTGAGATCTATGCGATATGGCCGAGAAATGTAATTTTGATGTTAACTCCCAAACCGCTGCGCAGAAGTCAACCAAACTTCACCCAATAGTGTATTGTATCACAATCTAGTAGTTACATTTGAAAATTTTGTTCTAGGAAATTTTGTTTGAGCGCAATCATCAAACTTAATTAAAAAAGTCATTTAAGCCTTTTCACAGTGAGATCTATGCGATATGGCCGAGAAATGTAATTTTGATGTTAACTCCCAAACCGCTGCGCAGCAGTCAACCAAACTTCACCCATTAGTGTATTTTATCACAATCTAGTAGTTACATGTGGAAATTTGGTTCTAGGACATTTGATTTGAGCGCAATCCTCAAACTTAGGTCAAAAAAGCCATTTAAGCCTTTTCACAGTGAGATCTATGCGATATGGCCGAGAAATGTAATTTTGATGTTAACTCCCAAACCGCTGCGCAGAAGTCAACCAAACTTCACCCAATAGTGTATTGTATCACAATCTAGTAGTTACATTTAAAAATTTTGTTCTAGGACATTTTGTTTGAACGCAATCATCAAACTTAATTAAAAAAGTCATTTAAGCCTTTTCACAGTGAGATCTATGCGATATGGCCGAGAAATGTAATTTTGATGTTAACTCCCAAACCGCTGCGCAGAAGTCAACCAAACTTCACCCATTAGTGTATTGTATCACAATCTAGTAGTTACGTGTGGAAATTTGGTTATAGGACATTTGATTTGAGCGCAATCCTCAAACTTAGGTCAAAAAAGCCATTTAAGCCTTTTCACAGTGAGATCTATGCGATATGGCCGAGAAATGTAATTTTGATGTTAACTCCCAAACCGCTGCGCAGAAGTCAACCAAACTTCACCCAATAGTGTATTGTATCACAATCTAGTAGTTACATTTGAAAATTTTGTTCTAGGAAATTTTGTTTGAGCGCAATCATCAAACTTAATTAAAAAAGTCATTTAAGCCTTTTCACAGTGAGATCTATGCGATATGGCCGAGAAATGTAATTTTTATGTTAACTCCCAAACCGCTGCGCAGAAGTCAACCAAACTTCACCCATTAGTGTATTTTATCACAATCTAGTAGTTACATGTGGAAATTTGGTTCTAGGACATTTGATTTGAGCGCAATCCTCAAACTTAGGTCAAAAAAGCCATTTAAGCCTTTTCACAGTGAGATCTATGCGATATGGCCGAGAAATGTAATTTTGATGTTAACTCCCAAACCGCTGCGCAGAAGTCAACCAAACTTCACCCAATAGTGTATTGTATCACATTCTAGTAGTTACATTTGAAAATTTCGTTCTAGGACATTTGGTTTGAGCGCAATCCTCAAACTTAGGTCAAAAAAGCCATTTAAGCCTTTTCACAGTGAGATCTATGCGATATGGCCGAGAAATGTAATTTTGATGTTAACTCCCAAACCGCTGCGCAGAAGTCAACCAAACTTCACCCAATAGTGTATTGTATCACAATCTAGTAGTTACATTTGAAAATTTTGTTCTAGGACATTTTGTTTGAACGCAATCATCAAACTTAATTAAAAAAGTCATTTAAGCCTTTTCACAGTGAGATCTATGCGATATGGCCGAGAAATGTAATTTTGATGTTAACTCCCAAACCGCTGCGCAGAAGTCAACCAAACTTCACCCAATAGTGTATTGTATCACAATCTAGTAGTTACATTTGAAAATTTTGTTCTAGGACA